>NC_090727.1:177516690-177519190 GCF_036898095.1 Palaemon carinicauda | reverse complement strand
ATAATAATAATAATAATAATAATAATAATAATAATAATAATGATATAAGTGAGCAATGAGAATCAAGTTTCTCGTTGAAGTTTTCCTCTTATTCAAAGAAAATCAACAATAATCGAAGACTTCGTTTCCCCGTTGGTAAATTTGGAACTGGAAAATGAAGAGAATTTTGCTGAATCTTTAAAACTGAAAAAGAGATATGCGGCAATACCAGTCAGTGCCGATGACTAGCAAAGCCCAAGTGCTGTATTTTTGAAATTCACAAATATAGGTAGGTAAAATACATTTCATCTCGATGTTATGGAGGAAAATAATTTAGCCTTTTTTGTTTGTTTTTATTTTCTTTTTACAATTGAATTTAATATCAAGATATTTAGGCAAAAATTGAGGTTTGAATCGAATTTAAAACCTTCACTAAAATGAATAAATCAAGAAACATTATAAGTATAAGAACCTTTATCTTTATGTCATGAAGGAGAAAAATTTTATTTTTTCGTGTTTTATTTTCTTTAATTCTTCTTTAAGAAATTTAGGAAAAAATGGGGCACTGAATTGAATTTAAAACCTTTCTGAAAATAAAGAAAATTAGATATATAGATAAGTAAAAGAAATTTAATTTCGATGTAATGAGCGGAAGAATTGCTTCTTATTTGTATTCTATAATTTAATCTAATTTAAGAAATTTAGGCAAAAATTGGTCTTTGAATCGAAATTAAAATCTCGATAAAAATGGAGAAATCATGATGTACAGCATTTAAGACCAGAATTAAGTAGTTATAACCCAGGCAGATATAGAGCATAACCCCAAGAACTTTCAAAATGAAAATAAAGGGGAAACATTTTTCATAGGAGAAATACCGTGCGAGTCTTTAATCCATCGCCATCAGCCATTATGGCAGTCTGGTTCAGGCTACCAAAGGGGAAATCACCGGGTGACGTTAAGGGCGAAGGACTCGTTCGTCTTCGCAGGACATCCGCCTCTGAGAACGTATTTGTATCTCATTATATATTTCTTTTTTACTTCAGAGTTTCTCTTTCCTTTTCTTTAATGGCTCCTTTGGAATCATAAGGAATGAAATTATATGATGGACGGGATTCAGTTTATTAAGTGTTTTTATTTGTAAGTAACTGTCTCTGCTTAATATATATACTATATATATATATATACAGTACTGTATATACATACATATATATATATATATATATATATATATATGTATATATATATATATACATATATATATATATATCATATATATAAATACATTTATATATACATATATATATGATAAATTTTGCACATTTAGACATGTTTTTCATATTCAAATAACCCATATATTTTTTTTATACATTAATGTTTGGATTCTCTCACCGATCTAGGGATCAGAGCCCCAGACAAAACCACTCAAAGGCAATAGCTTCTGACCGGCCAGGATTTGAAGCCTGGTCCAGGAAACTTGTAACAACAATGACTTACCACTTAGATACACACACACACACGCACACACACACACACACATATATATATATATATGTGTGTCTATAAATATTTACATATACATATATACATATATACAATATATGTCTTTATACAGTATGTATGTACATATAAATTTATATAGATGCACACTAAGAATAACGTAATAGGTCTCTAGAGATTACAAGTGAAGCAGGGGAAGGAAGAGAAGACTATGGACATTCGAGATAAGAAAATTTGCGGGTATACACTGGCATAAACTGACATGTGTGAAAGAACATGTCTGAGGCCTTTGTCCTCCGGTGGACTAGCAACGGCAGATGAAGATGATAGATATATATATATATATATGTATGTATATATATGTGTATATATATGTATATATATATATATATATATATATATATATACAAATAAATATATTTATGACAGTGTATACCAGCAAATTTTCTTATCTCGAATGTCCATAGTCTTCTCTACCTTCCCCTGCTTCACTTGCAATCTCTAGAGACCTATTACGTTATTCTTAGTGTGCATCTATTGTCTTTCATTATCATTATATGTCCTGCCCATTTCCATTTCTTTTTCTTACATGTTGTTAGAATGTCCTCTACTTTAGTTTGCTCTCATGTCCATGTTGCCCCTTTTCTGTCTCTTAGTGTCATTCCCATCTTCATTGTTTCCATAGCTCTTTGAGTTGTAACTAACTTATATTAGAAAGGCTCTAAATTTCTGATGAATATGCTAATACATGTAGTAAAAGCTGATCAAATACTTTTGTCTTTAGAGAAAGTGGCATTTTAATTTTCATAATCACATTTTGTTTACCAAAAGCCCACCATCACGTGGTAATCCTTCTTTAAATTTCTGTCTCTAGAGGCTCACCCGTAATCCTCTAGAAGTTTGCCTATAATCCTCTTCCTTTTTATTAAATATTATCTTAGTTTTACTCATATTCATTTTCAGTTCTACATTTCTGCTTTCTCTATTCATATCATTTGCAATTTCTCCCATGATTCACTATAT
>NC_090727.1:177509190-177511690 GCF_036898095.1 Palaemon carinicauda | reverse complement strand
GTCTCTTCTACCCTTACCAAGTGGAAAGTAGCAACTGAATAATTATAGGGCAGTAGTTAGTCCCTTGAGTGAAGAAGAATTTTTCGTTTATTTCAGCGTTGTTAGATGTATGAGGAAAGAGGAGAACGTGTTTAGAATTGGCCAGACTATTGGGGATATGTGTAGGCAGCGGAAACATAGGCCGTAACAAGAGAGGGATTCAATAACTCTTTAGTAGTAGTAACTCAACGGACGGCCGGTGCCTTGACCAACCTACTGCTTAAGTTGAAACTAAACCCGGTTTATGCTAAAGTGATTCAAATGGACTCAGTTTGGAGTACACATATACGTTTAAATCCAGTTTATGCTACAAGGTTTAAATTACATTAAGTATATACTGTATAGATGCAATTATTGGATTCGGTTTGTACCACAGTGTTTCATTTTGTTCCTATTGAGCTCTGGTGTTTTGACTTGATCCTGTTTACACTATGTATGTCATTAGACCTAGTGTAGGCTACAATATTGCACTTGTGGTTTAGCAAGATTACAATACTGACGCTCCATTTGTGGTGCTTGTAATAAGTCCTAATGGTTTCTTGCTTGACTCCTTCAACGTGATTCTTCATTTACATAATGGTAAGTATAGCACTTTTTTTTTTTTTTTTAGTAAGTGGCCTAGAATGCTCAAGCAGTGTGTCAACTACCAATGCTCCCATGCTTTTCACAAATACGAATAAAAAGTGAAAGAATTTAAAAATCAGTGAAGGCTGTAAAATTAATATCATTGTATAGATATTATCATTCATAGATACATTTGTATTGTATGTATGTAATAAAGAATACAAAACACCCCATTAATTGAATAGCTGCTATTGTAGTAACGAGGTAAGGAACGTTGTTAACAAATGTTGCTTTTGCATTATTAAAGAGACATCCGTCGCTGTAAGTCCTTCGATTAAATAATATGGAGCTTTAGTTCCGTTCTTCAAATCTTTGAGAATTAGGTTTGCTAGACGGAAGCTGAATATAAATCACGGGATTTTGAGCGTGAGATGTAACTATGCGATCATTGATTTCATGAACGAATACTAATAAAAAGAAAAAATTGTTTTATGTTACTGTATATTTACACGTACGGAGGATGAATTCTTTATGTAACCTCATTCAAATCATAATTTAGCCAATTGAGATTATTTTTTTCGAAGCCATTCCTTGGAATAAGCGCGTAATTCTAAATAACGCATACGAATTTGAAATTTGTTAATTGTTTTGTCGTATTCAGAAAATATCCTTGGGTAATATTGTATAATTAATCATGATAATTATATATTACATAAGGTATTATTACAGGTATATATAAGTTGATAACACCCATATATAGTGCATACTATCAAATTCTAGCATCCATTTACAACTAGGTTGACTTGAGAACGATAGTCTGGGATCGAATGCTATCACAAACCTTCGTCGCCTGAATAATTCAGCACTTCATATAGCCTACGCATACTTTGATAATAAGTGGGTTCGAATCCTATCACAGTTGTTTTTACCCTTATTTCTCAACTTAAGTTAAGTCTCTCTCTCTCTCTCTCTCTCTCTCTCTCTCTCTCTCTCTTTGATAAGTGGGTTCGAATCCTATCACAGAAGATTTTTTTACCCCTATTTCTCAACTTGATTTAAATCTCTCTCTCTCTCTCTCTCTCTCTCTCTCTCTCTCCTCTCTCTCTCTATGTATAAATATATACATACATATATATATATATATATATATATATTTATATATATATATATATATGTGTGTGTGTGTGTGTGTGTGTGTGTGAATATATGTATGTAAGTATGTATGTGTTTGCGTGAGAAAGAGCGTGAAGACCTTTCAAATTAAATATACCTTAATTACCATAATTGGCGTGTTTAGCTCAAAACCTAGAAAAACTTTCCTTGTGCTGTACATCCTGAGAGATTTCTGTCCAAAAATAGCACGGAAGGAGAAACCAACTGTTTCTTTACTTGTTATTTGGGCTTTCTTGGTTTTTTGGAAAACACTTGACTGATTTGACATCTCTCTCTCTGTCTCTCTCTCTCTCTGTCTGTCTCTCTCTCTCTCTCTCTCTCTCTCTCTCTCTCTCTCTCTGTCTGTCTGTCTCTCTCTCTCTCTCACTCTCTCTCTCTCTCTCTCTCTCTCTACGAATATTCCCTGTTTACACGTTAATGGAGATGCAGTTTTCCAATAGTTTAATCATAGAAATAGAATATTTGATATAACTTTAATAGGAATCAGATATGATATATAAGGCACCAGTGGTTGACAAACCATTGACTGAACCGTTTAAGGATGAGCATTTAACTGCAAGTTATTTGTTTATAAAAGTCTTTTTGGTCTGAAATTTATGCAGATATCTTTCAATTTTTTGAGTAGCTTATATAGGTATATCTTTTCAAGGATTTTTTCAGGAAACGGGTACAACTCGTGTTACCCACTAATATATATCTCGTGTATATATGTATATATATATAT
>NC_090727.1:177486690-177504190 GCF_036898095.1 Palaemon carinicauda | reverse complement strand
ATTATATTTTGGTATGTATTTTGCAATTATTCCTGAACAGATTTAAATAAAATCTAATTCTAGAATGGATGAAAATCTAAAATTCTGCCTCTTGTCTCTTAGTTCTTAAGTTGATAAGAACTAATTGATTGTAAGTCTTGTATAAGTCATGAAGAAAAAGTAGGAAAATATATTTTAGGGAGTTATTATTATTATTATTATTATTATTATTATTATTATTATTATTATTATTATTATTATTATTATTATTATTATGTCTTTTCATTTATTTTCTGTTCTAGACGTTGTTGCTGTCTTTTTTTTTTACTACCACTAATGCCACTCTACTACTACTACTACTACTACTACTACTACTACTACTACTATTAATAATAATAATGATAATAATAATAATGATAATGAAACTATTGTCATCGTCCTTAATATAACTAATGCCATTCCTAATAGCACGTCCTAAGTGTATATATATATATATATATATATACATATATATATATATATATATATATACATATATGTACATATATATATATATATATATATATACATATATATATTGTATATATATGTATGTATGTATATGTATGTGTGTTGTATAGATATACATTTCTACATATGGTATATATGTATATGTGTGTGCTTGAGTTTGTATTATGTAGAAAGTGTCAATTATAGATAAATAGCTCAATTTATTTCCACCAGATGGCAGACAATGATCATAATGCTGGCGCAAAGTTAAAGACCCTAATTTGTTTTCAAGAGTTTCCTTACAAAAATAGATTTAGCACCTGTTTTGTTTCTCCACCGTAACTTGTTATTTGTAACAAATAAACATACGTTATCATCATTGCTTTTGACAATGAATATTCATCAGAGTTAGCTGACAATATACTAGCTTAAGTAGATATTCATCATCATTAACCGAACAAAAAACAAGATTCTCTCTCTCTCTCTCTCTCTCTCTCTCTCTCTCTCTCTCTCTCACTCTCTCTCTCTCTCTCTCTCTCTCTCTCTCTGATCTAAGAAGCATTACAAAAACTATATATTCAATTCGTTAGCACATGCGTTAGAAAGCAATAAAGCAGGCAAATCTCTGTTGTCTTCCAGGTATGAGTTTCAAATTATCAAGAAAATCTTGATAAATAATCACGTTCTCTGTGCATATATTTACTACTGTATATGCTCTAGAAGTTTTCAGAAACATCACAAAAATATGAATTTCAATTGACGAAAGTATCAACAAGAGGTTAACATTCAGATGGAAGTCTTTCCATAAAAGCTGGAAAAAAAAATTTACAGCACGCGTATCTCTCACGCCTATTCCAAAGGATATTATTGTTGTTGGAGAGAGAGAGAGAGAGAGAGAGAGAGAGAGAGAGAGAGAGAGAGAGAGAGAGAGAGAGAGAGGTGGGTTTTTACACGAATATCGAAAGCCAAGTCAGGGGGAGGGAACATCCAGTGAAAATCGGACTCTTGAGTTAAAAATGCTAATTGCAGAAGACCAACAAAGCTATTATCTGTCGAGTAATTTCATGTTTATTTGAGAATTGTGGTCAAACAAGCACAGATATAGATAGCTTCCAGGTGAAAAGAGGAAAGTCACTGTATTTTATATTCGTACCCTTAGTTTATACTGTTAAGAACAGCAAATTATTACGAATGTTTTCTATTTTCTCTTAAAAAAAAAAAATTGCTCGCTGGTTCAGGCTGAAGTCTTGCTGAAATGGTGAAGAAGAATTGATGACCAATCTTATGACCTGAAATTCTTTCAAGAATTCCTTATTGCTTACATTTCCTAAGAATAATTAACAGACCATTTCAACTTTCGATTTAAATCGAATAAAACCTGTTACTGTCAGTGAACTAGAATATTGATATGAAAAAATGCTGTGATATATACTTTCATCTACTGTGTATATATATATATATATATATATATATATATATATATATATATATATATATGTATATATATATATGTATATGTATATATATGTATATAAATATAAATATATATACATATATATATATATGTATATAAATATAAATATATATATATATATATATATATATATAAATATATATATATATATATATATATATATATATTATACATATTCACGCATATATATATATATATATATATTTGTGTGTATATGTAATTTATACATATATGATATACGTATGTATACACATACCATACACACACACACACACACACATATATATATATATATATATATATATATGTGTGTGTGTGTGTGTGTGTTTGTGTAGAGAGAGAGAGAGAGAGAGAGAGAGAGAGAGAGAGAGAGAGAGAGAGAGAGAGAGAGAGAGAGAGAGAGAGAGAGAGAGAATTTTCTTTTGCCTTCCAGTTGCACCACAAAGTATCATGAGAAGTTATTTTTGCATGTGAAGAGAGTTTAGCCGGTATGTATTCATTACAAAAAGAAGAAGAAAAAAAAGAGCGAATTGCAAAAAAGAAATAAATCAATCCTCAGAAAATGTCGATTCAAAAGTGACATTTTACTAGCCTGGGGACATTTGAGGTAGAAAAACCATATTTACGTAGTGATGTATTGTCTAACAGTACGCTTTCTTTATCTATCGGTCTATCTCTGTCTATCGTAGTGATGAATATCTACGAGGTTTTAGTTGGTATTTTTTTCTTTCGATGTATGAGTGATTATGTGTACTTCTGCGTCTGCTTTGTTTGTTAATTTGTATATTACAGTACTTTAGTGTTTTTATACTTACGTGTGCATATGTATAATTATGTATATAGACAAGCACAAGTGCAAACATACATAACCACGCACTGAGATATATGTATATATATACACATACATATTTGTATATATACATATATGTATACACACACACACACACACACACATATATATATATATATATATATATATATATATATATACTCACTGACCATAGTTGTTTTGGCTAATTTTTCATGGCCGGATGCCTTTCCTGCCGCCAACCCTCCCCATTTACCCGGGCTTGGGACCGGCACCAAGTTGAGGCTGGCTTGCCTCCCTCAGTGGCTGGGTTATATATGTTTATACTGCATATATACTTATATATGTGTATATATATATATATATATCATATATATATATTTGTTGTATATATATATATGTGTGTATATATATATATATATATATATATATATATATATATATATATATATATATATACATATATATATTTATACAGTACAGTATATATATACAAATTGTCATCCGCATTTAATAGAGAGCTTTCTGATATATTTCTAAACGCTAAAATATATATCGTTTACCGAGGCTATGGTTCTGAACATGGTAAAAGGGTTCGTGTATCGCCATGATCAGCAAAACTATATTACAGTAGTCAGGGCCACCCATACTAGGTTAGTTTAATGTGAGCGATCACCACTCCGCATTGGCCAGCGTGGTGATGATAATAGCCAAACCCCAGACATGAATAAGGAAATTTTTGAGGCCTTTGTCCTGCAGTGGACGAGAAACTGCTGTATTTCCTGTTGTTGTTGTATATATATACACACATACACACACATATATATAAATATGTATATATATATATATATATATATATATATATATCCAAATAAGCCATATATTTTTAATACATTAATGTCTGGATTCTCTTTATGGCCTCGGGATCAGAGCCCCAGGCGAAATCACACAAAGACAAGAGCTTGTGACCGGCCGGGAACCGAACCCTGGTCCGGCAAGCTTGTATAGACAGTGACTACCACTTGGCCAAGTTGTAGTCACTGTCTATACAAGCTTGCCGGATCAGGGTTCGATTCCCGGCCGGTCACAAGCTCTTGTCTTTGTGTGATTTCGCCTGGGGCTCTGATCCCGAGGTCGTAAAGAGAATCCAGACATTAATGTATTAAAAATATATGGCTTATTTGAATATGAAAAATACGTCTAAATGTGCAAAACTTTATCATATATATATATATATATATATATATATATATATATATATATATATATATATATATATATATATATATACCGTATATATATGTATATAAATATGTGTGTGTTGATATGTATCCTTTATACACACACACACACACACACACACACACACACACATATATATATATATATATATATATATATATATATATATATATATATATATATATATATATATACTGAAATCCCTTAAAAGACTAGGAATAGATGAATCTTATGTTAGAATACTTGAAGACATCTGTACACGACGTACAACAATACTAAATCTACATAAAGATAGTGAGAAAACTCCGATTGAGAAAGGAGTTAGTCAGCGTAAGCGACAGAACTGGACCATAAAGTGCTCTCCAAGTGGTAGAGATGAAAGCATAAGTTACAATATTAACAAGAACACATATGAGACAGAGAAGAAAATATAATGTAAGTAAGAAGCCTTTTTTTTAGAAGATCCTCAAGGTAGAATCTAAAGAAAGATTTAGAAACACCAGATGCGAAATTAAAGATTGAAAACAAATGAAGATCAAGACATCCTACATTTAGATTGGGAAATTGTAGGAATTAACAATAATAGGGAATAACCTATTAACATAAAATTTGCAGATGACATAGTTGTGTTTAGTGAATCGTGGAAGAAATTGCAAAAGATGGTAGATTTCATTTTAGAAAGCAGAAATGTAAGACTGAAAAAGAATACAAGTAAAACTAGAAAAATGTTCAATAAAAATACAGAGAGACAACAAATAAGAGTTATGGACTAACCTCTGGAGATTGTTAATGAATATACGTACTTTGGGCAGAGTGTGTTTCTCCAGGACACGAGACCGAAATTAAAAGAAGGATAAGCATGGGATGGAGGGCCTTTGGTAAGCAAATTGAGATTATGAAAATAGAATGCCACTATCTAAAAAGAAAGTATTTGTAAACATTTGCATTAAAAAAAAATGGCAAATGCTTGGCAACATTTATTCCAGGATTTTTACCGTTAAAAAAAGGGTATATTAACGAAAAGGAGTGATATTACGGTCACCAACCCGTATGATATAAGAACAAAGTGTGATAAAATTACGGTCCGTGTATTTTACTGAAATACGGCTGAGAACAGTATGATTTAACGGAGAATTTTCGATTAAAATTACGGTTTATTTGAAGTGTATGCAACAGAAACTTGGAGTCTAGTTACAGGTTAAAGAGCTATGGAAAGAATAATGATGGGAATAAGAAAGAGAGCAACATGGATATGAGAGGAAATTAATGTAGAAGGTGTTCTAACTACATGCAAAAAAAAAAAAAAAAAAAAAAAAAAAAAAAAAAAAAAGGATATATAATGAGAACGACATATAATAGATGAACATTAAGAATAACACAATGGGACCCTAGAGATTGCAAAAGAAGCAGGGGAAAGAAGGAAAGACGATGGATTGACGAGCTTAGAAAATCTGGGGGTATACCGTGGCTTAGAAAGACCATAAGCAGACGCACGTGGCAAGACATATCTCAGGCCTTTGTCCTGCAATGAACTAGTTACGGTTGATGATGATGGTGATATATATATATATATATATATATATATATATATATATATATATATATATATATATATATATATATTTCTAGCTAAGCTACAACCTTAGTTGGAAAAGCAAGATAATACAAGCCCAAGAGATCCCACAAAAAATTGCCCAGTGAGGAAAGGAAACAAGGAAAATTATAAACTACAAGAAAAATAATGAACAATTAAAATAAAATATTTCAAGAAGAGTGGTAACATTAAAATGGATCTATCATATATAAACTATAAAAACTTAAAAAATATAGAAATAATATAGAACAGCGTGCCCGAGTGTACCCTCAAGCAAGAAAACTCTACCCCAAGTTAGTGGAAGACGATGGTCCAGAGGCTATGGCACTACCCAATACTAGAGAACAATGGTTAGATTTTGGAGTGTCCTTCTCTTAGAAGAACTGCTTACCATAGCTCAAAGGTCTCTTCTGAACAATTATAGTCCAGTAATTAACCCCTTGAGCGAAGAAGAATTGTCAGTGTTGACGTGTGTATGAGGACATAGGAGAACGTGGAAATAATAGGCCAGACTATTCGGTGTGTGTGATGGTAAAGGAAAAATTATCCGTAACCAGAGAGAGTGGTCCAACGTTGTACTGTGTGGCCAGTCAAAGAACGTAATAACTCTCTAACGGTAGTATCTCAACGGACAGCTGGTGCCCTGGCCACCCTACTACTACCACTACTACTACACACACACAAACACACACACAATATATATATATATATATATATATATATATATATATATATATATATAATAATAATAATAATAATAATAATAATAATAAGAGGGTTTCTTTATATTCGTGTTTGCAGTGTCTCAAAGTATTAATGTCTCATCATGGACGTGTTTGAATATGGTCGTGTCTCTATGAAACAGTGAACTCGGTATCGATAAGTCTCAGCATGATGATTGTATTAGTATTTGCTGTCTCAGTGTGGTAATATCTGATGTAATTTTCAATTTGCGTTTCCTTGCCTCCTTTATTAATCTATCTCATTCAACATAATTTATTCCAGTCTTCTTTAATTTGTCCGTTAAAACATAAACTTTTTAAAAATTTTAGATTCTATTTCCGCGGTACCAACTTTAGACTTTGTTTTGATTGACTTAATCTCTAGCAAATGTAATGAAATAAGTTATGATAATAATAATAATAATAATAATAATAATAATAATAATATCTGTTTAGTAATATATTTAGATCTTTATTTGAGAACAACCGAACGAGGGGAGGGTTCCCAACCAATCACAGCCATGTAAACCTTGCTCTGTCTCCGTTTTCAGCCAATCAGCATCAGCGAAGCCTTCCCCTCTTCCCAACCCAAACCCATCCAGCCTCTCAGTGCAGCGTCCCGCGATAGTGCCGCCGCGTTTAAATTGGTGTTCTCGCTGATTTTGACGATTATTTTGTGATTATTGCAGTGCTAAGTGTCAATTAAGCAGATGATGTTATTAACGTGATTAGTGAAACACGGATGCTCTTCGAGACTTAGTAAGTTTCAAAATGGGAGAATGAATGAAGTAAATATTCTTGAATATGTTTCTCTTGATTTTTGTTTGGTTGGAAAAGTGATCTTGGAAGGGTGTGTTGGTGATAAGCCTAGTACCATATGGTACCGTAGGTTGTATTGGTGCTAAGCCTAGTATATCAGAGGTTGTTTGTTAGAAATTAGTTTAGCATCATGGGTTGTTTGTTAGAAATTAGTTTAGCATCATAGAGCATATTGGTGTTGAACCTAGTCTCATAGGGTATTTTGAGGATAATCCCAGTATCACATAGTATGTTGTAAAAAACCTAGTACTATAGAGTATGTTGGCGATAAGTTTAACACAATAGGGTGTGTTGGTGATAAACCTTGTATCATAAGGTGTGTTGGGTATAAGCCTAGTACACCAGGTTGAGTTGGTGATAAACCTCTCACCATAAGAGTTGTTATTGATAAAACTGATGTTACAGGGCGTGTTGGCAATAATGTATCGCCAGGGGGTGTGTTCGAACATAAGTATCATAGGGTGTGTTGGGGGTAATCCCAGTATCATAAAGTGTGTTAGTGATAAACCTAGTACCATAGGGTGTATTGGTAATAAAACTAGTATCATTGGGTAAGTTGGATATATGTATGGTACAGTAGGGTGTGCCTATAATGAAATAGTACAATTTGGTGTGTTGGTGATAAATCTTGTATCATAGGGCATTTTAGTAATAAGCTTAGACACATACGGTGTGTTGAGATAAACCTAGTACTATAGTGTGTCTTGAGGAGATAAACTTAGCACCAAAAGGTATGTTGGTGATAAGCCTAGTACCATAGAGTGTTTAGATGGTAAATCTAGTACCATAAGGAGTATTGGTGATAGACCTAGTGCTTATATTGTGCTGATAATCGTCGTAGTTCTATAATCATCATTGGTAATAATTTTAGTAGTAAAGTGTCTGTTGGCGATAAAATTAATGCCATATAGTGAGTGTTGCAGGTTGTTTTGGAGTAGACAGTACCACAACCTCTGTTGGTGTTTCTCTGAAATATATAACAATATAAAAATATTTACAATGAATTTTGGCCATTTAAACGGAACATATTTTAAGGAACCTAGGACAAAATATAGAAGAGCTGAAAAGCACAGACGTTATGTCTGTATAGATTGCCTTACCTTGTGTAAGACACGGGCTCTTGCCGCTGGGCAGCCCGTAAACAGAAGTTACTTAATGGCTTCAGGGACATTAAAACTTTGAAGACAAACAAGAATATTGCTGTTCAATTGCCCTCATTTCACCAGAGAAGGTCAAACGTCCCTGAAAGGGGATGCACGTCCTCATTCGACGGCAACCGGACTCCGCAGAAGAGGCAGGCGTGAAGGGTGAGTGTTACCATAAACGTTAACAAAAAACGGAGAAAGTTATAATTTACTTCTCTTTTGTTTGTCGCTATTGCGATTACTGTTTTATATATTTTTTTTCGCCCCATACCATAACAGGAATAAATTTTCAAAAATCGCCAGCGTTATTACAACATTATTTTACTTTGAAATTTGTAATGTATTTGCATCGTATTTACGTTATCATGCAAGGTAATTTTTCAATTATATACATGTTTTAAATTTATATAACATAAAATGAGCTTGAGAAATTGTAAGTACTCAGAGATATTTCAAACGATTTTATACACATAGGCCTAATGTAGAAACTTTAGGCTTTCAGTTCAAACAAACTGTCTTTTGGTATCTTAGAAATTGAATGGTTTATGAAATTTTAAAATTCACAAGTTGTTAAACTTGTTTTTACTTGTTTTTCTTTCACTGTTGTGAAAGGTTTGGGCGGTTTTAACTAGGGGAGTAGGGGAGTATAGATAACATTATATAATTATGTTTTGATATATATATATATATATATATATATATATATATATATATATATATATATATATATATATATATATATATATATGTGTGTGTGTGTGTGTGTGTGTTATGAAAGCATATATGTGTAAATCTACATAACATCATCATCAGCCGTCGCTTGCCCACTGCAAGATAAAGACCTCGCACATGTACCTCCACACCCGTCTGTTTATAGTCTTTCTATACCAACCTATGATCGCAAATTTTCTTAGATCGTCAATCCATCGTCCACCCTTCCCTTCCCTGCTTCGTTTACAATCTCTAGGTGCCCATTCTGTCCATCTATTATCTATCATTCTCATTACATGTGGTGTTCATGTCCATTTCTTTTTCTTGTTTGTTGTTATATCTTCTACTTTAGTTTGCTCTCGTATCCATGTAGATTTTTCCTTTCCCATTGATCTTTGTATTATAACTAAGGCTTTAGTAAGTCTCCAAGTTTCTCATGCATAAGTTAATATCACTAATGTGTATTTGTATATTCTAATGGGAAAACATTATTATTATTATTATTATTATTATTATTATTATTATTATTATTATTATTATTATAGAGAGTAGAGAGTAGAGGTCCCCTTTTTGTTTTTGTTTCTTTGTTGATGTCGGCTACCCCCCAAAATTGGGGGAAGTGCCTTGGTATATGTATGTATGTATGTATGTATTATTATTATTATTATTATTATTATTATTATTGGTGTTGTTGTTATTATAACTATTATCAGAAAATGGTCTAAAAATATTTTAGAGAAAAGAAATTCTCTGCCTGGTTAAGACTAGATAGATTTTAGAATGAAAAATAGTATAAATTGAACGCAAGCTTCTCTGAAGGTAAAGGTTGGTAAGATTATCAGAAGCAATGGAAACGAAATCATAAGTTCAACAATATAAACTATTATCATAACTTATTATTTTCTAAGAATAGATTATTTGAAAAAAAAAAATAACAAAGCTCATAATCCATCAGTAATACCAAGGGAATTTTTTCAGCAAAATACTTAGATTCCAACAAGTTCTATTTTCACCTTTCTGATAGTCTGTTTGCGCAGCAGACTGTTCGATAATATGTAATGGCTGTTAAAAATGGTCGAAAATTGGTGTATTCTATCGTTTCCCGATCAGAGGACCCAATTTGTGCGTTACTGGCAGTACCGGCCATTGTACTTCATTATTTTCTCCCGTAGCTGGGAGGCTAGCGACACACTGTGGCTAATGTAACCTCAACTGATTCCAAGTTATGAATACAACACGGATGTTCTCTCAAGAGCTGGTGTTAGAGGAGAGAGCAATTTTAAATATTTTTCAGGATTTTGAATATTTCAATAGTTAATGTTTAAGGAGAGAGCAATGTTTCAGGAATTATTCATTTCAACAGTTGATGTGTGCAGCAAGAGCAATGTTCCAGGATATTGAATATTTCAACAGTTAATGTTTAAGGAGAGAGTAATGCTTCAGGAATTATTAATTTCAACAGTTGATGTATGAAGGAGCAATGTTTCAGGATTTGAATATTTCAACATGATTATTAGTATCATTACTAGCTAAGCTACAACCCTATTTGGAAAAGCAGGACGTTATAAGCCCAAAGGCTTAATAATAGCATTGATGTTTCAGGAAAGAGCAATAATTTAGTCTTTGAATAATCTCTGAATAGTTAGTTTCTGAGGAAACCACATTAATTCAACCTTTAGCAAGAACACCAGGGAGAATATACAAAGGAAATAGCACAAAAAGAGGAAGAAAAGCGTAAGCGACAGAACTGGACCATAAAGTGCTCTCCAAGTGGTAGAGATGAAAGCATAAGTTACAATATTAACAAGAACACATATGAGACAGAGAAGAAAATATAATGTAAGTGAGAAGCCTTTTTTTAGCAAATCCTCAAGGTAGAATCTAAAGAAAGATTTAGAAACACCAGATGCGAAATTAAAGATTGAAAACAAATGAAGATCAAGACATACTACATTGCAAAATTGTAACTTCCCACGACTATTTCATTCCCATCCAGTTTCGTCCCCTCCAGGACAAAAGGCTTTCTCTAAGAGTAATTAGCATGCAAACTGAAATCAAAATCTTACTTTTCATGCGGCATCATCTTTTCTTTGCTCATTTGAATATCAGATTGATGGTAAAATGGAACAATCTGTGTGACACATATTTTGCACCTGTGTATATATACTCAAATGCGTAGAGTACATGTATTCCTAATTAATCATAATTATTCATAGTTCATAAAGTAACAGAAAAACAGCAACAGATGTTCATCACAATGATGTTGTGGCCTCTTATTTTGGTATAAAGACTTCGAAATTACCGAGAGACATTACTACTGGTGCCAAAAGGGAAAGTTGTTGTAGAGTCTTCGAATTTTCCGCGACGAAGAAACCTGATGACTCTCGCCTCTTTGAAGTTCTCTATACCATGACTTGAGTTTTACATTGTTTCACCTTAATAGGATAGCCAGTTTGTTACTCGGCTCGTCTTTAAAGGTCTTGTGCTGGAGAAAAGATCCTGACCATTAAACATGTACGAGGTTTCTTTAAAGCTATTTTGTATGCATCATCTGTTAAATCTGCCCAGTTTTCGTAACATATATGCCTGATTTTGGATGATTAAAAAATCTTCGACTGTATTAAAAAAACAAAAGATGACAGTTCAGTACTACGGCAAATGAAATTATTTCAATTGACGGATTCTGATTCAAACTAATGCACGAGGCTTTAGAATATCCAAATTTTCTTATTCATTTTTTTCATATGAACACCCTTTGAATAAACAAATAGGATATGATTGGCAAGTCAGGGTTCAGAGGAAGGCTGGCTACAGCTCTCAAAAGTAAAGGGACTTCCAGGTGATCGGAAAGAAATCTAAAAGTGACAATGAAAAGGTATCATTCAAGAGAGGATGGAAGGGCAATTTTCAGAAACTGATATAGAAACAAGCTGTAGAATATAATATACAAGCAACTTCCAGAACATAAAAGAAAGGCTACTTTCAGGAGTCGGTGGATGGGCCATTTCAATGAAATATCAGAAAGGCTACTTCTGTGAATCAATGTCAAGGCTATTTCTTGTAGACGGTGGAAAGGGTACTTCCCGTAGACGGTGTCAAAGGTTACATCCGGGTGACAATGGAAAGGCTACCTCCAGAAGACAAAGAAAAGGCTACCTCAAGAAGGGAATGGAAAGACTGCCTACAGAGAGAAGAATAAAAAGGCTACATTCAGAGGACATTGGAACGCCTACCTTAAAAGTGCAATGGAAAGACTACCTTCCGAAGATAATGGAAAGGCTAATTCAAAAGGACGATGGAAAAGCCACCTTCAGGGGAGAATGGAAAGGCTATCTCTAAAGGACGATGGAAAAGCTACCTCAAGAGGGCAATGGAAAGACTACCTCCAGAAGATAATGAATTGGTTAGCTCGAAAGAAGAGGACATTGAAATGGCTACCTTCAAAGGAGAATGAAAAGGCCAATAGAAAGGGTACCTCAATACGCAATGGAAAGGCTACTTCCAGAGTAAAATACAAAGCCTAACTCTAGAGGAGAATGAAAAGGCTACCTCCAGAGGACAATGGAAAGGCTACCTTAAGAGGGCAATGGAAAGACTACCTCAAGAAGAATGTGGAAAAGCTACCTCCAGAGGACACTTGAATGACTACCTCAAGAAGGCGATGGAGAGAGTACCTCCAGAAGAGAGTGGAAAGGCTAACTCCCGAAGAGAAAGGAAAGATACCTTTAGAGGACATTGGAAAGGTTACCTTAAGAGGGCAATGGAAAGACTACCTCCAGAAGAGAATGAAAAGGCTACCTCCAGAAAATAATTGAAAGGCTACCTCAATAAGACAAAGGAAAGGCTACCTACAGAAGGGTATAGAAAAGCTACCTCAATAATACAATGGGAAGGCTACATCCCGAAGAGAATGGAAAGATACCTCAAGAGAACAATTAAAAGGCTACCTCAAGAGATTAATGGAAAGAATACCTGCAGAAGAGAATGGAAAGGCTAGCTTCAGAGGAAACTGGAATGGCTACCTTAAGAGGGAAATGGACATATTGCCTCCAGAAGAGAATGGAAAAGCTACCTCCAAAGGACACTCGAATGGCTACCTCAATAAAGCAATGCAAAGACTACCTCCAGAAGAAAATGGAAAGGCTACCTCCAGAGGACAATGGAGAGGCTACCTCAATAAGGCACTGCAAAGACTACCTCCAGAAGAGAATGGAAAAGCTACCTCCCGAAGAGAAAGTAAAGATAGCTCTAGAGGACACTGGAAAGGTTACCATAAGAGGGCAATGGAAAGACTACCTTTCGAAGAGAGTGGAAAGGCTACCTCCAAAAAATAATTTAAATGCTACGTCAATAAGACAATGGAAGGCTACCTACAGAAGAGATTGGAAAAGCTACCTCAATAATACGATGGAAAGGCTACCTCGAGAGAGCAATGGAAAGAATACCTGCAGAAGAGAATGGAAAGGCTACCTCCAGAGGGTACTCGAATGACTACCTCAATAAGGCAATGCAAAGACTACCTCCAGAAGAGAATGGAAAGGCTTCCTCTAGAGGACAATAGAGAGGCTATTTCAATAAGGTAAAGGGAAAAATACTTGCAGAAGAGAATAGAAAGGCTACCTCCAGAGGACACTGGAATGGCTACCTAAAGAAATCAATAGAAAGATTACATCCAGAAGAGAATGGAAAAGCTACCTCAATAGGACACTCGAATAACTACCTCAATAAGGCAATGCAAAGACTACCTCCAGAAGAGAATGGAAAGGATACCTCTAGAGGACACTCACATGGATACCTCAAGAAGGCAATGAAAAGATTACCTCAGGAAGAGAATGGAAAAGCTTCCTCCAGAGTACACGTGAATGACTTCCTCAATAAGGCAATGGAAACACTACCTGAAGAAGAGAATGGAAAGGCTACCTCCAGATGACACTCGAATGGCTAATTCAAGAAGGCAATGAAAAGACTACCTCCTGAAGAGAATGGAAAGGCTATCTACAGAAGACACAGGAATGGCTACCTCAAGAAGCCAATGAAAAGATTACCTCCAGAAGAGCATGACAAAGCTACCTCCAAAGGACACTCAATGACTACCTAAAGAAGGGAATGAAAAGATTACCTCCAGAAAAGAATGGAAAAGCTACCTCCAGAGTACACTCGAATGACTACCTCAATAAGGCAATGCAAAGGCTACCTCCAGAAGAGAATGGAAAGGCTACCTCCAGAGGACAATAGAGAGGCTACTTCAATAAGGCAATGGATAAAATACCTGCAGAAGAGAATGGAAAGGCTACCTCCAGAGGACACTGGAATGGCCACCTCAAGAAAGCAAAAGAAAGAATTACTTCCAGAAGAGAATGGAAAAGCTACCTTCAGAGGACACTCGAATGACTACCTCAATAAGGCAATGGAAAGACTACCTCAAGAAGAGAATGGAAAGGCTACCTCCAGAAAATAATTGAAAGGCTACCTCAATAAGAAAAGGATAAGGCTACCTACAGAATGGAATGGAAAAGCTACCTCAATAATACATTGGAAAGGCTACCTCCCGAAGAGAATGAAAATATACCTCTAGAGGACACTAGAAATGTTACCTTAAGAGGGCAAGGGAAAGGCTACCTCCCGAAGAGAATGGAAAGGCTACCTCTAGAAAATAATTGAAAGGTTACCTCAATAAGACAATGGCAAGGCTACCTACAGAAGGGAAAGGAAAAGCTACCACAATAAAACAATGGAAAGGCTACCTCCCGAAGAGAAAGGAAAGATAACTCAAGAGGACAGTGGAAAGGCAACCTCAAGAGGGTAATGGAAATAATACCTTCAGAAGAGAATGGAAAGGCTACCTCCAGAGGACACTGGAAAGGCTATCTCAATAAGGCAATGGAAAGACTATTTCCAGAGGAGAATGGAAATGCTACCTAAAGAGGATAATGGAAAGCCTACCTCCTGGAGAGAATGGAAAGATACATCAAAAGTACAATGGAAAGGCTACCTCAAGATGGCAATAGATAGACTACCTCCAGAAGAAAATGGAAAGGCTACCTACAGAGGACACTGGAATGGCTACCTCTTGAAGACAATTGAAAATCTACCTCTAGAAGACAATGGAAAGGCTACCTCAAGAGAACAATGGAAAGGCTACCTCAAGAGAACAATGGAAAGGCTACTTCTATAAGGCAATGGAAAGACTACCTCGAAGAGAATGGAAAGGCTAACTCAAGAGGACAATGGAATGGCTATGTCCCAAAGAGAATGGAAAGATACCTAAAGAGGAAAATGGGAAGGCTACCTCAAGAGGGCAATGGAAATATTACCTCCAGATGAGAATAGAAAGATACCTTAAAGAGGACAATTAAAAAGCTACCTCCTGAGTATAATGAAATGATACCTCAAGAGGACAAATAAAGGCTACCTCAAGAGGGCACTGGAAAAACTACCTACGAAAGAGAATGGAAAATATTACCTCCAGAGGGCACTGGAATGACTACTAAAGAAGGCAATGGAAAGATTACCTCTAGACGATAATGGAAATGCTACTTCCAGAAGAAAATAAAAAGGCTTCTTCCAAAGGACACTGGAATGGCTACCTCAAGAAGGCAATGGAAAGATTACCTCCAGAATACATGGGGAAAGGCTACCTCCAGAGGACAATGGAAAGGCTACCTCAGTAAAGTACCTCCCGAAGTAATGGAAAGAGTATCTCCTGAAGTAATGGAAAGAGTACCTAAAGAGGAGAATGGAAAGGCTACCTCCAGAAGAGAATAGAAAGATACATCAAGAGGAAAATGGAAAGGCTAATTCAAGAGAAATGGGATAAAGCTAACTCCAGAAGAGAATGGGAAGATACCTCAAGAAGGCAATGAAAAAGCCACCTCAATAGAACAAAGGAAAGGCTGCCTCCCGAAGAGAATGGAAAGGCTATCTCTAGAGGAGAATGAATAGGCTACCTAAAGAGGACAATAAAAAGGCTACCTCCCGAGGAGAATGGAAAGGCTATCTCCAGAGGAGAATGGATCAGCTACCTAAAAAGGAAATTGGAAAGGCTACCTCCAGAAGAGGATGCAAAGATACCTCAAGAGGACAATTAAAAGGCTACCTGAAGGGAACAATGGAAAGCCTGCCTCCCGAAGAGAATGAACAAGGTATCTCCAGAGGATAATGGAAAGGCTATCTAAAGAAGATAATTAAAGGCTACCTCAAGAGAACAACGGACAGGCTACCTCAAGATGGCAATGGAAAGGCTACCTGAAAGGGGCAAAGGAAGGGTTTCCTTAAGAGGACAATGGCAGGGCTACCTCAAGAGGACAATGGAAGGGTTACCTTAAGAGGACAATGGAAGGGCTACCTCAAGAGGGCAGTGGAAAGGCTACCTGAAGAAGACAATGGAAGGGTTACCTCAAGAGGCAATGGAAAGGCCACCCCTCAGAAGAAAATGAAATGGTTAGCTCTAGAGGAGAATGGAAATACTACCTCAAAAGTACAATAGAAAGGCTACTTCAAGAAGACAGTGGGAGGGATACTTCAAGAGGACTATGAAAATGCTATCTCAAGATAACAATGGAAAGGCAACCTCAAGAGGGTAATGGAAAGACTACCTCCAGAAAAGAATGGAATGGCTAGCTCCAGAGATGAGGACATTGAAATGGCTACCTCCACGGGAGAATGACAAGTCTCCCTCATTTGGACAATGAATAGCTACTTTCAGAGGGCAATAGAAAGGCTACCTCAAGAGGACAATTGAGAGGCTACCTCCAGAAGGGAATGGAAAGGCTACCTGCAAAGAATGATAGAAATGCTACCTTCATAGGAAATTGAAAAGGATACTTCCAGAAAAGAATAGAGAGGCTACCTCAAGAGAACAATGGGAAATCTACCTCCAGAGAACAATGGAAAAACTAGCTCCAGAAGAGAATAGAAAGGGTAATTCAAGAAGACAATGGAAATGCTACCACTAGAGGATAATGGAAAGGCTACCTCCAGAAGAGAATAGAAAGGTTCCTTGAAGAGGACAATGGGAAGGAAAATTTGTAAATGCCAGCGTTTATTTCAATGTTTTCCATGTAAGCAGGTTAATTTAGCACAATTGAAAAGCTACCTTTAGAGGAGAATAAAAAGGGCTATCTCAAGAGGAAAATGGGAAGGCTACCTCCAGAGGACAATAGAAAAGCTACCTCCATAGGAGAATAAAAAAGGTTACTTCAAGTGGACAATGGGAAGGCTACCTCCAGAGAACAATGGAAAAGATACCTCCAGAAGAGAATAGAAAGGCTATATGAAAAAGTCAATGGGAAGGCTACCTCCAGAGGACAATGGAAAAGCTACCTCCAGAGGAGTATAGCAAGGCTACCCCAAGAGGACAGTGGGAAGGGTACCTCTGGAGTACAGTGGAAAAGCTACCTCCAGAAGACAATAGGAACGCTACATCAAGAGGACAATGAGTAGGCTACCTTAAGAGTACAATGGATAGGCTACCTCCAGAAGAGAATATAAAGGCTACCCCAAGAGGACAATGGAAAG
>NC_090727.1:177476690-177479190 GCF_036898095.1 Palaemon carinicauda | reverse complement strand
CCATCCAAAAATATACATGGACTTCACCAAATTGCAATTTGGAAAATCAAATAGATCACATAGCCTTTAATAAAGAGAAGGGGAGGACTCTGAGAAATGTAAGAAGCTATAGAGGTGCAGATATTGGAAGTAATTACCAGCTCCTCATTGTCACACTGAAATCAAACCTGAAAACACCCAACAGAAAAGGGGATAGGCTACCTAGGTTTCATACAACTTAAGCTTCTAGAAAATAAGCACCGAGAAACATTTGCAATTGAAGGTAGAAATCGATTTGCGGTCTTAGAGACTTTAACAGATGAAGAGCAGACAATTAATGAAGAATGGTGTGATATTAAGAACTTATGTCAGTTAGTAGTGAAGTTTTGGGACATGCAGTTACAAGGAGAAAGATATGGATATTGTACCGCACGCGTTTCATACACACTCGCACACTGTAACACTTGCTATCACAAGCTTTTTCATGTTTGAATTTTTGTGATGTTCTTGCTCGCAAATCGCTGTATAAAAACTCGATCATTGTTTAGTAAGGTCAATTGCATTCACCTCGCCTCTCATTTATCACCTAACTGGCCCCTACAAACAATGTTAAATGATACCTGGGATACTATAAAAAGGAGACAAAGACAGAAATTTATTGTTGAAAGTTTTCGAGGAAGTAATGAAAATTACAAGGTAGAGCATGCAAAATATTCCAGTACTAATAAAGGAGTAGCTATGGTGTAAGAATTGCTCACAGAATTATTAATGAAATCTCTACGGGGGCAAAGAAGTAGAAGCATAAACCTACCAAAAAGAGAGATGGACATGTTATATAATGAAGAAAGCAAACTTTGGATGGAATACTTTAGTCCGGTCATGATTAGGAGACATCAAGGGAATAACTTGATTTATATACCTGAAGCTGAGGAAGACCTTGATATAACTATGAATGAATTCATTGTGTTTGAAGTCGAGGCTATCATTATAAAACTAAAGAGAGGGAAAACACCTGGATACAATGGAATAACTGCTATGATATTGACCTAAAATGAGGTGACTCCCAGAATACTTATGAGATTATTTTGTAGAATGCGGCTTGATGAGGCAAAACCTGATGATTGGATCCTAGGAATGGTGGTAAAAAGAAAAAATCTGACTGATTGCAATAATTACAGAGACATCTCACTTGCGTTAATTGTCTTGAAAATATATAGTATGATTATTCTAAAGAGTCTGGAGAAGAAGATTGATGAAAAACTGAGAGATGAACAAGCAGGATTTAGGAAAGGTAGAAGTTGTATTGACCAAATTTTTATTTTAAGACATGTAGAGTAACGTGTAGAATATAGAAATCCACTTTTGATGACATTTGTGGAGTTTTTCTTGAATTTGTAAATTTGATTAAGTTTGTACATAAGCATAGCAAGTGCAAAGTTAATGTTAGTGGAGTCCTATCAAATAAATTTCTAGTGAACACTAGAGTACTCCATGGGAATGTGTTGTCACCTATATTGTTTATCCTCCTCATGGATTTTGTAATGCATAGAACAGATGGAGATAGTAGAGAAGGATTGGACTGAATTGGTAATAGGAAATTAGCTGACCTAGAGTATGCTGAAGACGCTTTCATTAGCAGAACACCACAAATTTTCAATGCTTGTTTACCAAAATGCATGAAATATCACATGAAGTTAGGCTCAAGATAAATAGAAGAAAGACAGATGTAAGATGAAATATCATTGGAAGGAGAAAGTATTAATGAGGTAGAATCATTTAAATATTAAGGAACTATTATCTCTAATACAGGGTCTCTAGAATTGGAGTTTAATGAAAGATTGAAAAAAGCAAATCAGACAATGGCTAGGTTAAGTAAAATTTGGAAATCGAATCGCCTGAAATTACATATAAAATTCAGACTATATATCAGTTTAGTGAGATCGGTGTTACTGTTCTTACTATGACAATGAAACAACAATTTTGTAACTAAGAACTCAGAAGAATATTAGGAGTTAAATGGCAGGACAGTATTAGAAAGGAAACTATAAGAGAGATTATTCGAGTGCCATATGTGGATGAGATCATGGTGAGAGGTAGAAGGAGATGGTTTGGGCATGCTCTTTGCACTCTCCAAGAGAGTTCACCAAACTTTCAACTGGACTCCACAAGGCATTAATTTGGAAGAGTTGGAAGACGCAGGCCTACATGGCTCAGGACTATGAAGCGTGAAGTAGGAGATGATAGAGGGAGAAGTATTGATTTAATAGCTCAAGATAGAAACAACTGGGGAAATCGATATATATATATATATATATATATATATATATATATATATATATATATATATATATACACACACACACATATATATATATATATATATATATATATATATATATATATATATATATATAGACCTGTAGAGCAAAAGGTATTTGTGTATATACATATATATACTGTATATACTGTATATACTAGTGTGCCGGCTAAATATATAGATAGATATGCGTAAACACATAGA
>NC_090727.1:177451690-177474190 GCF_036898095.1 Palaemon carinicauda | reverse complement strand
CACCCCCAGGCTCTTTCTCATACATCTACCAAACCGTCCCCTCCTCTGCATCCACTCCCTTGTACCATGTGCCTGTCGGAGACTCGGAGTATGCAGAGGAGGTCTCGCCGTGGTCGGAAGCTCAGGGCGTAACTTCGAACAGTGTGCCCATGCCCTGGGGCATCCGCTGTTATGTGGGTCAAACCTCTAGGGACTTACCTTCTACAATCTGAGCTCTTTAGATTTATTCAGTAGTCTTCTTTTTCGTTCCTTTCTATGTGTTTTTATTTATTTTGTTATAATTATTCTCTTCGTGGGTAGGAGGACGAGGCTGAAGGAAATAAGGAGGAAGAAAAGGAAATTTTTTTTTTCCTTTTTGAAATATTATCGTATAATATTGTAGCAAATGCCAGTTGTAGATATCCCTTATCTTATAACTATTTCTATGTGAAATTGTTTTTATATGTAAATTTGGGACTTTCCTTCTAAGCAAATAATTCCATTAATCTTAGCCAAACTCTAATATTTTTTTTTCTAGAAGATTTACTTGATCTTTCAAGTTCTCATCTAAATCTCTTTCATGTTTACTCAACGTTTATAGACTATGTGTTTGGTCCTCCAATCCTTTTTAGGCATCTTAGATTCTTACAATTCCGCCTAATGGCTTTCTACTGTACATCAATCCCATCTTTGCATTACTTATAGTCTTCTAAACCTTCTAAGTTTCATTCCAATTTTTCTCTTTAAAGTCACTAAGTGGCGCAGTTACTTAATATTTCCCTTCAAACATTCAAGGGACTGTATCTTCCTCTAGACCTCTTTAGATTCCTTTTAATACTCTCTTCTTCCTTATCTTTCTTCCTGAAGACTTCCTACGTCTTTCCTTTACTATAACATAAGAAAAATAAATAGTTGGGCAGACGAATGATAAAAAAGGAAATAAGTGACCATTACATTTTGCACACTGACATTGTGATAAGGTTTCACGGCAAAGACATATTTTGTACTTATCTGTACTTTTGTAGTATGTAGTGATATATTAAAGAAAAATTGTGAATGATATGGTCTCCATCTCCTTCCTAATGATAATATGTCCCTTTCCCAGTTACTGGCAGATTATAGCAATGAAGAGAAAGAGATAAGAACAATATAAAAAGTTAATTACAAAATTAACGCTACAGAGGCAGCAATCTCTTTCAATAAAACCTGCAAAAAGGAAATCATTAGATATGCAAATACATCAATATGTAGATATTGACACTTTTACCATTAACTAGTACAGCAGATCTGAAAGTAATCAGTTTGACACTGGACAAATAATGTTTCAATATCATAAGCGCCTCAGGATACATATGTCAATTTTCTTAATTAGCTGAAGTTTAATTTCATTTGATGAATAATCAAATGAATAGATTATATATATATATATATATATATATATATATATATATATATATATATATATATATGTGTGTGTGTGTGTGTGTGTGTGTGTGTGTGCGTGTGTATCCGTGTGTGTAAATATATATATATATATATATATATATATATATATATATATATATATGTGTGTGTGTGTGTGTGTGTGTGTGTGTGAGTGTGTGTGTGTGTGTTTGTATGTGCGTGTATGTTCGAGTGTGATTGGAGTGTTCGCATGTATATCTCTGTGTGCTTTTCTATAATTGCATTGTTGTATATACAATTTTTTCTTAATCAGCTTCAAGACTTCAGTAGACCAAGAAGTTTCGTTCCTCTAACCTAATTAAGCATCAGTCACATTCTTTAGTACGTGCTTGCTTGCTATTACTTGTGACAAAGAGAGAGAGAGAGAGAGAGAGAGAGAGAGAGAGAGAGAGAGAGAGAGAGAGAGAGAGAATCTCAAACGACTGAGATAAAGGAGGTTTAGGCTTATGGTATCCTTCACCATAGGTTTACTGAGAATATTGTAATACTATTTTCCTGAAGAGAGCGAATGCGTTTGTGTGCATTGGCTGCCCATATTTCAGCTTGCTGAGATGTACATGTTCATGTACTCTATGAAGAATTGATTGCTTGTGTACACAACAGACACTGTATTTATTCAGTAAGTGTATAAGGGTGTTTAAAGGTTTAAATGTCGCTCATGAATGCCAGAGGCAAGGGACAGTAACAATGGCCTAGCTAACAGGTTAGGGCCTTAGAGACTGTCCACAGACATATATATATATATATATATATATATATATATATATATATATATGTATATATATATATATATATATATATATATATATATATATATATATATATATATATATATATATATATATATATATATATATATATATATTTCTTCGTGGCCAAGTAGTAGTCACTGTCTATACAAGCTTGCCGGACCTGGGTTCGATTCCCGGCCGGTCACAAGCTCTTGTCTTTGTGTGATTTCGCCTGGGGCTCTGATCCCGAGGTCGTTAAGAGAATCCAGACATTAATGTATCAAAAATATATATGGCTTATTTGAATATGAAAAACACGTCTAAATGTGCAAAATTTGTCATATATATGTATATATATATTGTATATATAAATAAATATATATATATATATATATATATATATATATATATATATATATATATATGTATATATACTGTATATATATATAATATATATATATATATATATATATATATATATATATATATATATATATATATATATATATATAATTGTGATCAGCGCCCACGCCCCTTTCCACACAAGCTAGGACCGGGGACGGCCGAACAATGGCTGCAGATGACTCAGCAGGCAGGTAGATCTATATTTGTCCCCAAACTCCCCATCTTTAGCTCACAAGGATGGTGAGGTTACAAACACTTTAAGAAACTATCGTGTTTGAGCGGGAATCGTACCCCATTCAGGCGATTGCCATGCAGGGACGTTTCCAATAGGCCACCACAGCCCTGAGGGTTTCATCATATGTTTGGGTTGGTTATCAAGAATGGTTTGTCGGTGCTTAAGATACGTATTTTTATATAGACTTCTGTTTTTGTGTGCGTGTATCTAGCGAATAAAGTTGTAAGCAAAATATATGCTTGTTTCTTGGCGTATTTGTGTAAGTGCGAGTGAGCGTGTGTGCGTGCTTCATTTTCCATGTCCATAATAGTATTTTATATGTAAGAGTGTATGCGATATAATGGCTGTATATGTTTGTTTGAAGTGTGGTTTTGTTAAGGTATATGAGCATCAAATATTGTGGTATATAAACTAATACTTACGTGTGCATGCTGGTGTTTACATAATTATGTGTACGTTATATTCCCCCTTACTGATACGCATGTTATTACTGTGTGTATAAGCGAGCACTCGTATGTGTGTTTATGTGTGTTAGCATGTATATAATCAACTAACCATCTGCCGAGATAGAAGATTAATACTGAACCGGGTCTCTTCAAAGAAACATAAAGAGATCTTAACGGAATAATACCGGGACTTTAATGGGATCTTATTTCTTGCTTCGGGTCACGTTCACGTCTACAGTCTTTTTGCTTCGTTTTAATAAAGAGTTTTTTTTTTTTTTTTTTTTTTTTTTTTTTTTTTTTTTTTAATTCTGGTGATGTGAATTGGTGTTTTATTGTGTAGTTATTTCTACTCCAGGTTAAAAATATGCTTTGAAAGCAGTAGTTATGATCGGGTTTAAAGACGTGATTAAAGGACTCGAAACGTGAAGTGATGTTCCTTGTACATTTCTGTTGCCTGATTTAAAGAAAAACACTTGGAGTAGTAATAATAAATGAGGTTTCATGTAAGAGTGATTCGTTTGTTTGAATGGATTAGAATGTATTCTACTACATGTGATGAGAAGGGATGGCCCCTGATCAGTGAAACGTTTGGATGGTGTAACATCAATGTATGACATATCCTTTGGCACAGGAATACCTATACCCTCAGTAGGACACGGACAGGAAGAAGAAATCTCATTATATATATATATATATATATATATATATATATATATATACACACACACACACACACACACACACACACATATATATATATATATATATATATATATATATATATATATATATATGTGAACATATATCACAAGCACACGTGATTTTTAATTAATGTAAATATCACCCACGAATGGTATTTCATACCGAATTCTATCTTGAGAATATACATCCACTTGGAATTCATTTTATGGTAACAGCTTCTGGCCGGGTGGGGATTCGAACCACCACCTGTACGGCTGGGTTTATTTCAAGTCTATGAACACATTCCTGAATTCGACAGGTATGTAGGGGGACTTGTCATAAACATTTAGTCTCTCTTGATAGCTTAGTCGGTAGGGTCCCTGCCAGCATAGTTTCCAGCCGTACAGGTGGTGGTTCGAATCCCCACCCGGCCAGAAGCTGTTACCATAAAATGAATTCCAAGTGGATGTATATTCCCAAGATAGAATTCGGTATTAAATACCATTCGTGGGTGATATTTGCATACACACACACATATATATATATATATATATATACATATACATATATATATATATATATATATATATATATATATATATATATATATATATATAAAGATTCAGTATGAAAAGTCAGCAATGAGAGAGAAAACGTGAAATTTAGCTTAAAGAATATTACCAAATTAGACCAAAACTGTAATGATTCATACAAAAAAGGGAAATATGGTCTTTAGATGACGGAACAGAAACATGGAATAGCTGCCATCTGTCGCGTAAAAAGGCCATAGCTCGGAATGTTGAATGTCGGTTACAGGATTAATCACAGCTATTGTTGAGTTGTGTTGGGAACAGAAGGGATTAAAAGAAGGTAATTGGATGAGTTGATAGTTCACAAATAAGGGCCGTAAATATCCATTTGAGAGAGAGAGAGAGAGAGAGAGAGAGAGAGAGAGAGAGAGAGAGAGAGAGAGAGAGAGAGAGAGAGAGAGAGGTGGGAGGCGGGGCTCATTGCTGAACCTTCTGATGATCTATAGAATCATCTTCTGGTCATTTGATCTGAAAAGTTATCATTGGGACTAGTCACTGTTTGAATGGGTGATCACTTTTAAACTCTAGTGAATATCACGTTAACGTTCGATACATCTTAAGGTGTTGAATGGGGGTGACAAAGGATCACAATAAGGCATTAAAACCCAAATAGGAGGGGGGGGGGGGGGGCAATGGGTCCTTGAATGACGTCACGACCTGTATCCAGTCGATATAACGTTTTGATGTGACATTCAGAGGTCCTTAGATTTAAGGATAAATTATTCGGACATGACCCATCTTGATATTTTTGATGAAGACTTTTCATTAACCCTAAAACATATCTCATATGATAAAGAGCAAGTGTCTGGTTACATATATAAATACAGTATGTGTAGATCTTACCTGTCACGCTCAGAGGGTAGAGGGGTAGCCCTACCCTGGTAAGATGTGGTACCCCGAGAAGTACAATCGGAAAACACACTCGCCCAAAAATTGCCAAACTAGCTCGTTGTAGTTAGGAAAAGGAGATGGGGTTGGAAGGATTGAATTTTTGTGTGTGTATATATCTATCAAAATATTTAAACGTAATTTTTGATGAGTCGAATAGACTAATTATTACATAAAACAAATTATTGTTCCCGCTGAAGACCTCTAAGTCTTGGTTTTATGATAATCAATATTTGTTGTAGCTGTGGATTTTCATCCAGTTACCTTTCATGATGCTTTCTTTTCTTTATTTTCCTATAGGGAGATTATACTGTATAGTCATGTTTGCTGTTGTCTGTCTGTCTATCTGTCTGGTGAACTATCTGTCTCTCACGCTTTCATCATTTTTCTCATCTTGCGTAAGACTTCCTGGTTATTTCATCTTCTTGTTGCTTGCAGGATTAATCCTGGTTGCTTGTATATACAACCTAATGTTATCTTATCACTTAATTGTCTTTAGTCAACTTCAGTAACGAAATAACTTTTATTTGGATATACAAAAATATGAATCATGTGTTAACGAATAAATACCCATTTCTTCAATTCTATAATAATAAAAAAATATAAAATGCATACATCTAGTATTTTGTAGGCTTCGTCTCTCCTAGCAATTTCTCTAATTCAATTCAAATTGATTATTATCTCCAGCGTATCTCGGAGACCTTTCAAACACCTAGCTTTGTTTTTCCAAATCAGTGTGATACGCCATACAAGCGAACGTTATAGGTTGCCTTAAGAGTTGAATCCAAGAGAGGTAGCAGCCTTTCCAGGAGGGTCTCCGCTGTGCCCAGAACTCACCAAGATCCTGGTTGTACCCTACAGTAAGCCTAATGCTGGTGGAATGAAGGAAGGGAGAGAAAGATACGTTATTATCCGAGTTATTCGAGAGAAATTCCGATTGTTTGGTTAGTGGGATCTTGAAGGATCTGTCCTAGTTTTCGGAACGTTTGGGCCATAGATCTCTGGGGTCCATCTGGTTGTTTCCTTCTTTAGGAACACTGATGCTGATATTATGGAAGCTTTACTGTATAATATTTTTCCCAAAAGTACTACTTTTAGAGATAATGGCTTGAAAATACTTACACTCACATATGTATATATATACATACATACATATATATATATATATATATATATATATATATATATATATATATATATATATATATGTATATATATATATATACTGTGTATATATACATTATATATATATGTATTTATATATATATGTACATACTATATATATATATATATATATATATATATATATATATATATATATATATATATATATGTGTGTGTGTGTGTGTGTGTCTGTATCAGTGTGTGTTTCTGTAACAGCTATAGAATTTCGATGCAACTATAATTCTCTTCATATCTCAACGAAATGTTTATAATTCATTCAAATAATGGAAACATATTTACTTCTCTGTAGATTATCTAGTATTGTTTCCTTTCCCTCCTTCCCCGTGGGATCGATCTTAGGTATTACATTGGCGTGGCGAGGTTCCTAACCATTGACCCACACTTACCTTGTGTGTATGTGTTTGCGTATGCTTGCCCACGTGTAAGTATAATATATTATATACAGTATAAGTACTTGATATATCAAAGATATGTTTTATAATATGTGTGCTGCGTGTGTGTTCCTGTATCATATAAAGAGAGTTCCAATGATTTTCATGGTATATATATCGAAGAGAGAGAGAGAGAGAGAGAGAGAGAGAGAGAGAGAGAGAGAGAGAGAGAGAGAGAGAGAGAGAGAGATATTCAAGATCACACTTCTGAATTCTTAAATATGATTTATCCTTTTATTTCTCTTCTTACCAGCTGTTCATCTTTCTAATCACGCCCTTCTTTTACTATCCTCTTCGTTTTCTTCTTCATTCATTGATTCCTCAACCTTTCCTCACGTTCTCATTCCCAGGCCGCTCTCTCTCTCTCTCTCTCTCTCTCTCTCTCTCTCTCTCTCTCTCTCTCTCTCTCTCTCTCTCTCTCTCTCCCCTTAATGTTGGTTTCTATTTTCGAAATATCGAGGTGAAAGTTCTTAGAACGTAGCACATCTGCTTCAGGAATTCTATTTGTTTTCCTAAAAGTCTTTTGTGTTATTTTCATTTCACCTTATTTCCTTTTCTTTTATCAGAAGTCTTTGGAAATTTATAAAGAGACATTCATGAATATGTCTTTATTACGCTGAGCTGCTATTTATCTCTCCTTGCAATCATGCTTCTTCATTAACGTTTATATTAAGGCATCCTGATTGCGTGCCTGGATGCGGTTGTTTATTGCCCCCTACTCATATAATGAAATGCACACACAAACACACACACACATATATATATGTATAACTATAACTATATATATATATATATATATATATATATATGTGTATAAATATATATATATATATATATATATATATATATATATATATATATATATATGTATACTAAATATAAATATATGTATGAGCTTGTGTATACTTATAGATATATAGATAGATAGATAGATAGAGAGAGAGAGAGAGAGAGAGAGAGAGAGAGAGAGAGAGAGAGAGAGAGTCATTTGCGTTCGTGTTTTATTATTTAAGCTTTTAAAAACATTTGTGATAAAGTTTAAGTACGCTATATCTATTTATCTATCTATATATACACACACATATATATATATATATGTGTGTATATATATATAGTATATATATATATATATACTGTATATATATATATTTTTGGGCTCAAGCCATGTCGTCCTGATGGAAGTTCCTATAGGGTAGCTTCCTAGGGTATATTACAACTACGGCGATATTCCCAGAGAATTTACCTTAAGGTACCAGAATTCTAACTCCTGGAGCGAATATCCCTCCTGAAAGGGATATCGCGACATATCAGAGGACGTATTCTTGACACGCCACATGGCAATCTGCATCCCGAACAGAGATTTCATCTCGCAGGGGGCGATTGGCAAGAAACGAATTCGGGAAAGAAAAAGGGGGAGCCGCTCCCAAGGGTCCCTATCTTCCGGTTCGTATGCGTGCCTGGCGCCAATCCTGGCGCCATCTGTATTCCTTTTTGCGTAGCTTAACAACTCGGTGTTTTTTCCTGTGTTTCTCGCAAATCTTGGATTTATTCTACTTTTCATGGCTTCTCCGTCTTCGTCGGCCTCTGATAAGTTGAGTACCATGTCTTTTATGTATAAATGTAGGCTCTTGGTAAATTTTTGAGTGATTAATAGGATTAATCTTTGTTACAAGAGCCGTAGCCTACCGGAGGCGTCATGGACGCTGTCGCTCGCTAGGTATAAGTTTAGTTAGTCAGAGCGACATTCCCGGTTGTTTTGCTTTAATAAATTTTAGCTATTTAGCATTACATAGGATTTCCTTTCATGCTTAGTATTATTTTGGCGAAGTATTCGCCATTCTGGCCTACGCTAGGCCATGTAGCCTAGTCGTTTGGTCCTAGTACTTCATGCATGATTTTGGTTTTTCCGAGTGTAATAAAATTTTATTGAAGCTTTAGGCTATGTTTTATACATTTAAGATTGTGTGGAATATTTCCAAGATAGTATACGAGTGAGTTTCGGTGATTTAGGTAATCGATTCTCTTGGTGCCTAGGCTAAGTTGCTTATGGAGCCTTAGTATACTTTCTCATACTCCCCGGTTGCTTTCTTTTCTTCGGAGAAGGTATGCAATCCCTTTCCCTCTGTTTAAGCCTTGGGCTTATCCCTAAGTGGTTTTTTCCGAATTAATTTTCGATAATACTATACTGGGGTGTTACTGTACCTTCCTGTTCCAGTAAGTCTGGTTCAAAGAGGGACAGAACAACAGAGTTTTTAGTCTGAGTCTGTGCTTGTCTGGCTTGGGGTAGAGTCTCCCTCACTGGCCTGACACAGACAAAGGTGGCTTAGCCTCCTTAGGTCACTACCGAAGGTTTCTGTGGATATGATTCCTTCTTTTGTGATCTACCAGACTAGTCCTTGTTGCTGTTCTCGGGGGAGGATAAGTTTCTTTCCCTGGGAGTGGCAACACCTTCCTTGCTTTGGTGCTCTGGGAGCTGGCAAGTATTGCTGGCCTCCCCCCTTAGATCTCCCTTAGGCTAAGATAAGTTTCTTGGCTGCGGGTGATCCGTCACTAAAGCAAGGTTGGTAGGACCCTCTTTTGTCCCTTCCCCCTCTATCTCTGTAATGGCCTAGCCATTACAGTACTGTACGTCGTTCTACATCTGGACCTAGTATAGGTTAGGATGTGGAATTGACTCAGCCCCCTGCCGGCCGGCAAGGGTCTTATATTTTGAGTGCTGCCCGGACCTCCCTTGGTCCCTTATCCATGCCTGCCTGTAGAGCCAGACGGCATTGGCCAGGAAGCCTGAATTAGATTCTCCCCTTCCTTATATGCACTCTTTCGGATTGCCGGGCTTGGAGGTAGTGTACACTCTTATCCCGGCATCCATCCTATTTTTCTTCTAGTGCTGTACCCGACCCGGCTGCCGGCCTATGAGGCCGGCAGCCGGGCAGGTGTAGTCCTCTGGTTCTTTTGCTGCCGGCTGGCATCGGTCCTGTACCTTTGCCGGCCGGCTAATGTCAGCCCTTGTCTGCCGGTCACCAAGAGTGTGGCCAGCAGCTGGGTACTACCTTGTGTAGTTGCCGGCCGGCAGCCATTGCCGGCCGACATTGGCTGTTGCCGGCCGGCAATTGCTGCCGACCGGCACATGCATTTGAACCAGAGTTCTGCCGCCTTATAGCTGTTAAGTAGTATACTTTAAAGCTAGTTATGGTGTGTGCCGGCCGGCACGTATCCTCCTATACTGTACTAGTATTCTTCAGTATAACATATACAGTAAGAGGAAAACTATAGTATGGGTTTTGGTACAGCACTGTGTGTTCTAACACTTTTGTGTTTTCTTGCACAGTCCTTTGCTGTTGCCCTACAGATAGGAAAGTGAGTTCTTTCCTGTCTATTATCCAGGATTTTAAAATCATTGCTTAGGTGTGAGCTCCACCTGTTTCCTCTGGAAACTTTGCATTGGTTACTCTAGAAGAGATTAACCATTTGATTTTATTATCTGGAAGGCTGCAACAATGGGTTGTGAGGGAAACACAAGTGTGTGTCTTTCCTTTCTGAATTGTTATGCTATACTATGCATATCCAGTGATACATAGTTCACTTGATACTCATGGAAATTTCTTCTCTTTACAGAAGGACCCTCCGAAGTGCGGAAGTGCTTTTTGCAACGTCCGCAGCAAGAACCTCTGCGGACATGAGTTTTGTAGGAGACACGCAGCATGCGCTGTCTCCAAGGATGATCTCCGGTATTGGGACCCTCAGGTATGTACTGTGTGCACTAACCTCATTACTGAGGCCTTTGATTCCCCTAGGACGGCGGAATCAAGGGATATAGCTAGGAAGAAGCTTCGTACCTGGGTAAGGGGCTTCCAAAAGAACACTTCTGGCCCTTATCTTCCAAGTGAGAAGATGAGGGCGTATCTTTTCCCCAAGGCATCAGCTGATGCAGTGATTCCCCAGCCTCAAGAGGAGATCCCCCAAGTTCAGAACCAGGTGGATGCTGAAGTCGCGGTCGCGATGCAAGACATCCAGTTAGATGACAGGATGTCTGATGTGGACGAGTGTCTGGAGGAAGACCTCCTGGCAGAAGCCCAGGATGAAGTTCAAGCCCCAGACGTTGTAGAGGTAGAGGTCGACGAGGTGTCGGCTACTCCGGTTCAGATTCCGGAGCCTATTCCCTCAACATCGGCCGGTCTCCCAGTAGAGCTGGGACAGGCCCTCTCTTCTATTGTTGGAATGATCCAACAAATGCAGAAGGAGAATCAGGAGAAGGCGGCTGCAATGGAACTGCGAATGCAGTGCCTTGCAGAATCACATGGGCCCCAGAAAAAGCTCAATGTGAAAGACCTTCCCTTGTGCTCAGATGCTAACCCATGGAGGTATGCTGAGCACATGCCGATGACGACTGGAAAGATCGTCATCTCGGATAAGCTGGGCTCAGTTCCCCTGGAGGAGGTGGAATTCTGGCCCAGCAAGGCATCATATCCGGACTGTTATGTCCGGCTGAGGAAGGAACCAGCTTCAAAGGAGGAGACAGAGCCGAAGGAGGTCATAGTGATGGACCATGCTAAGGCTCAAGCTCTACTTTCATCCTCGATGAAAGAGAGGGGCTTCTCTAACTCAAAGGTAGCCGCATTGAACAGGAAGCTCCCTTCCTTTGTGCCCTCGCCTACTAGAGCCTTCCCCTTTTTACAGAAAGGGTTTGCGGCTGTACTAAAAGCAGTCGAGGCCGGCAAGCCTTGCCCCTCCCTAGAGGAGTGTAAACCCTTGTCGCTGGCCCTGCCTATGGACCACAAAGACTGGAAGGACGTCCATCTTACGTTCTCAGTTGGAAAGTTGGAGGCTGATATTGCCGGACGTCAGTTCGGCGAGGACCTCCCTAAGCTGTCTGACTTTCTTTTGCGAAGAGAGTTCGAGACAAAAGAAAGACTGGCTGCCTCAATGTCTCTTCAGACTACTCTCGAGACGATGGCAAGTGACCTCAAGGTCCATGAAATGTTCATGGTGGTGGCCAAGACTCATCTGGCCACAGTGACGAAGGACCTTTATGGCTTCGTCAAGGCAAGGAGAGCTTGTAGGGAGTTCGTGTTCACCTCGGCTACGGTGAGGCACGAGCCAAGGAAACTAATCTCCTCCAACATTTGGGGAAAAGACCTTTTCCCTACCGACTTGGTCAAAGAAGTTGTTGATAAGGCCGCCTTGGAGAATAGAAACCTTCTCCAGAAGTGGGGCCTGGCTATCAAAAGAAAGTCTTCCCCGGATGAGGGTCCTCAACCAAAGAGGAAGACTATAAGGACTAGGCTACCGTCTCGGCCAGCCAAGCCTGTTAGACAGCAACAGCAACTGCAATTGCCATTGCCCCCAGTGCCCCAGATCGTGGCACAAACCCCGATCACTTTTCAGTGGGTACCCCAGGCCGTGTCGACACAGTCCACGGCATTCACCCCAGCGTTCGAAGGGCAGTCTACTTCCTTTCGAGCAAAGCCTAGAGGAGCAGCCAGAGGCTCGTCTAGACGCCCCTCAAGGGGAAGGGGATTCAGGGGTGGTCGTGGTCAGGAGGGCAAGACCTCAGGACGGCAGTCCAAGTGAGGTGATACCGGTAGGAGGGAGACTTCTGAAATTTCGGGATCGGTGGACCTTCGATCCCTGGGCCCACAGCCTACTCAAGAATGGACTGGGCTGGAGCTGGTACAGCACTCCACCCCCGTGCCTTCGGTTTTTCCAACACTCCACCCCCGTTATGGAGGAGTACGTTCAAGAACTGTTGGAGAAAAAAGGTGATCCGAAGGGTGAAGCCCATCAATTTCTAAGGGAGGCTGTTTTGTGTTCCCAAGAAAGACTCGGAAAAGCTCAGAGTCATTCTGGACTTGTCGCCACTCAACAAGTTCATAGTGAATTGCAAATTCAAAATGCTAACACTGCAACACATAAGGACCTTACTGCCCAAGAGGGCATATTCCGTCTCTATAGACTTGTCAGACGCCTATTGGCACATTCCAATCAGCCATCGACTCTCCCCCTACCTAGGGTTCAGGCTACAACGAAGACTATACGCCTTCGGAGCCATGCCATTCGGGCTAAACATAGCCCCAAGGATTTTTACGAAGCTTGCGAGCGTAGCTCTCAAACAATTACGCCTAAAGGGAATTCAGGTAGTAGCCTACCTGGACGACTGGTTGGTGTGGGCAGCATCCGAGACAGAATGCTTGCAAGCTTCCAGTCAAGTGATCCAGTTCCTAGAGTACCTAGGCTTCAAGATCAACAGAAAAAAGTCTCGACTTTCTCCATCTCAAAAGTTCCAGTGGCTGGGAATCCACTGGGACCTTTTGTCACACCGTTTCTCCATCCCGGCGAAGAAAAGGAAGGAGATAGCGGGTTCTGTCAAGAGACTTCTAGATTCCGAAAGGATATCAAGACGCGAGCAGGAGAGGGTACTGGGCTCTCTCCAGTTTGCTTCGGTGACAGACCCAGTGCTAAGAGCACAGCTAAAGGATGCAATCGGAGTTTGGAGAAGTTATGCATCAAACGCGCGAAGAGATCTGAGAAGACCAGCCGCTTCGGCTAAGTACTCTTCTCAGGCCTTGGTCCCAAGCCAGACATCTAAAGAAGTCGGTTCTTCTTCAGCCACCTCCCCCGTCGGTGACGATTCACTCAGACGCCTCGAAGGAGGGATGGGGAGGTCACTCTCATCGGAAAAAAGTCCAGGGGACTTGGTCCAAGCTATTCAAGACCTTTCACATAAAACTTTCTAGAAGCTATGGCAGTGCTCCTTACCTTAAAGAAAGTCTCCCCGCGTCACTCGATCCACATAAGGTTGGTGATGGACAGCGAGGTAGTTGTGAGATACTTGAATCGACAAGGATCGAGGTCACCACCTCTCAACCAGGTGATGTTGGCCATCTTCCGATTGGCGGAAAAGAAGAAGTGGTACCTGTCGGCAGTTCACCTTCAAGGAGTCCGCAATGTGACGGCGGACGCTCTATCCAGGTTCACACCGATAGAGTCGGAATGGTCCTTAGACGCAGGATCATTCTCCTTCATTCTGAATCAAGTCCCAGAACTGCAGATAGACCTCTTTGCGACGAAAGACAACAAGAAGTTGCCCCTGTACGTGCCCCGTACGAGGACCCCTTAGTGGAAGCAGTGGACGCAATGTCCCTCGACTGGAACAGATGGTCCAAGATTTATCTGTTCCCTCCTCACAACCTTCTGTTGAGGGTCCTCAACAAACTGAGATCCTTCAAGGGGTAGCGGCAATAGTGGCCCACAAGTGGCCGAACAGCGTGTGGTTCCCCCTGGCATTGGAACTGTAGCTGAAGTTTGTACCGCTACCAGATCCAGTTCTGACCCAGCGAGTCCAGAAGTCAACTGTCTGCGCTTCATTACAGAAAACCCGGACCCTGCAGCTCATGATTTTCTCTCCCTAGCGGTGAGAAAGCGTTTCGGGATTTCGAAAGCCTGCATAGACTTCCTTGAGGAATATAAGTGCAAATCTACTAGAAGGCAATATGAGTCATCTTGGAGAAAATGGGTGGCCTTTTGACAAGGCAAAGAATCCGCAGGAGATCTTGACAGACTTCTGCTTATCTTTCTTCTCCACCTCCATGGTCAAGGATTGGCAGCTAACACGATTTCAGCGTGTAAGTCTGCTTTGACAAGACCCATTCTATATGCCTTCCAGGTCGACCTAGGTAACGAGATCTTTAATAAAGTCCCGAAAGCCTGCGCTAGGCTCAGACCTTCAGCACCTCCAAAGCCCATTTCATGGTCTTTAGACAAGTTCTTCATTTCGCTTCTCTGTTGAGCAATGAAGAGTGTGCGTTAAAGGATTTGACACAAAAAGTTATTTTCCTATTTGCACTCGCGTCCGGGGCCAGGGTTAGTGAGATTGTAGCCCTCTCGAGAGAGGCAGGTCGTGTTCAGTTCCTGGATGGGGGAGAACTGAACCTGTTTCCGGATCCTACGTTTCTTGCCAAGAATGAGTTACCCACCAACAGGTGGGGTCCCTGGAGAATCTGCCCTCTGAAAGAAGATGCATCTCTATGTCCAGTAGAATGCCTAAAGGTCTATCTTCATAGAACTTCAGACTTCAAGGGTGGTCAACTATTCAGGGGAGAAACATCAGGCTCAAATTTATCTCTGAATCAACTCAAAGCGAAAATCACATATTTTATTCGCAGAGCGGATCCTGACAGTACACCCGCAGGTCACGATCCGAGGAAAGTTGCCTCATCCTTAAATTTCTTTAATTGTATGGATTTTGAACATATCCGTTCATACACTGGCTGGAAGTCTTCCAGAGTGTTCTTTCGCCACTATGCGAAGCAAGTAGAGGAACTAAAGAGATCTGTGGTAGCAGTGGGTCGCGGTGTTAACCCTACTGTTTAACTCTGCGAGGAACAGTGGTCTTAATTGGGACGATTAATTCCAGGGTGAGTGTGTAGTTACATACTGTACTACAAACTAAGTGAGGGCACTGTGTTGCCCATGTAGACTGTTCCATTTCTGAAGGTGAACTTAGCATAAGTGCAGACATGTGTGCCGAGCGTTTCTAACGCTAATGTCATTGATTTGTAATACAGACTTTTATGACTTTGATACCTCGGTATCTTAAAAGTGGCATTTAATGTTTTTTTTTTCTTTCAGACAAACAAGTTCTGTTTACTATCATACTTATGCTTAAAGTTTCGGGTTATCCTCTTCTTATGTATATATATATATATATAATTGTGGTTAACCTGTCTATTTATTGCCTGTCAATAAACTGGTTCTTGAGAACCTTGCGTCTCCTTCACCTGTGTCAATTTATTGGTATAATTGAGCATTCATTCTATGTACCTTATCTGGGATAATTCTAATAGAATTGTTCCTTTATGCAAGCTATGTTGCATTGGTTTTCCTCCTATGCGGATATAAAACCTTTGTCCAATACAAGTATTGTGCGGAGAACTGGTCGATATTTCATATTGACGCAGTGATTCTTTACAGACTATGCTTTACTTAAGATAGGGCGAGACCACTATATTAGCTTGCCTGGTATTCATACATAGGTATATGTACTCTTCGAGACTTTTCCAGAGTCTAGTAGGACTCTTCCCTGTAGGGGGCAGGAAGCTCTAACATGGTTTATAGTTAGTTGAAAAGATGTATAACGGTAACATCTTAGGTCTCTAGGTCTAGTCGACCGGGAAAAATTACATCCGGGGAGTACGGCACGTTCTGAGAATCCACAGATACAGTAATGCTCTGGTATACTTCCATCAGGACGACATGGCTTGAGCCCAAAAAACGGATTTTGAGCGAAGCGAAAAATCTATTTTTGGGTGAGATGGCCATGTCGTCCTGATGGACCCGCCCTTGCCTTTCTAAGAAAGGGCCGTAGGACCCCTCCCTACATACAGTATCTGTAGCACAGATGGCGCCAGGATTGGCGCCAGGCACGCATACGAATCGGAAGATAGGGAGCCTTGGGAGCGGCTCCCCCTTTTTCTTTCCCGAATTCGTTTCTTGCCAATCGCCCCCTGCGAGATGAAATCTCTGTTCGGGATGCAGATTGCCATGTGGCGTGTCAAGAATACGTCCTCTGATATGTCGCGATATCCCTTTCAGGAGGGATATTCGCTCCAGGAGTTAGAATTCTGGTACCTTAAGGTAAATTCTCTGGGAATATCGCCGTAGTTGTAATATACCCTAGGAAGCTACCCTATAGGCACTTCCATTAGGACGACATGGCCATCTCACCCAAAAATAGATTTTTCGCTTCGCTCAAAATCCGTATATATATATATATATATATATATATATATATATATATATATATATATATATATATATATATATGTATGTATGTATGTATGTATGTGTAGTCTATATATATATATATATATATATATATATATATATATATATATATATATATATTTATATCAATTTTTCTATATACTGGTTTTGCACATCAAAGCTTTTTAGTCTCCATACTGTATTTAAACAAGAATGCGTTAACGCTACCCACCAACATGCACGTCATCGCATTTGTTAATCATTCACAACAGACCCAAACAACGCTGGCTATAGAAATCGACCTCTATCAATTCCATTGAAGAAAAGAAAGCAACAATCAGCCTTAAGACCGACTCGGAATGGATCCGCACCTTCGAGTATTTTCGTTGTGTCATCGTCATTAAGATCAGCCAATCTCTCTTCTTTAACTTCGGTAGGAAAGTTCTTGCTTAGTGTGAATGGCAGGAAGAATACTGGCGTGACGTCACCCATAGTCACTTTTCGTTTTTTAGAAGTAAGGTGGCGGTTGTACGTCCACAAAACTGGTGGTAGAACTTTATGAAGTTTATCGTAAAAGCTAACAGAAGTGTATACCGTACCTTTAGGTGTGAGACTGTAGAACTTCCATGCTTGTACTGTACCTGCAAGTATCCCCCCTATATAACAAATAGGAAGTAGTCTGAATCTATCTATCTACCTATCTATCTGTCTAGCTATCTATCTATCTATCTATCTATCTTTCTATCTATCTATCTATATATATACATATATATATATATATGTATAATATATATATATATATATATATATATATATATATATATATATATATATATATATATATATATATATATATGTATAATTCATATATATATATATATATATATATATATATATATATATATATATATCCTAACATGCTCAGCGGGGAGAGGGGTTACCCTGAGAGGTACACTCAGAAACCACATTTTCCCACAAATTGCCGAACCAGAGAGTTGTAGTTAGGAAAGGGAGAATTGATGGGAAGGAGTGAATCCGTGCGCGTGCGCGCGCGCGTGTGTGTGCATGTGTGGGCATATCTATCTAAATATTCAGACGTCATTTTTGACGGCTTGGGTACACTAACATCGTGTAAGATATATATCGAAAAAAAAAAAAAACATGAATCGAGTAGAACTACATAGCCTACATGTATACATACATGCGACTAGTCTGTCTCCTGGAAAAATTAAGGTCAGAGTAAAACCAAAACTTTAGTAAGGTCAGGGTAAAACCAAAAGTTTAGTATTGTTAGGGTAAAACCAATACTTTATTAAGGTCAAGGTACAAACAAAACTTTAGTAATGTTAGAGTAAAACCAAAACTTTAGGAAGGTCAGGGTGAAACCAAAACTTTAGGAAGGTCAGAGTAAAACCAAAACTTAAAAAGGTCAGGGTAAAACCAAAACATTAGTAAGGTCAGGGTAAAACCAAAATTTTAATAAGGTCTGGGTAAAACTAAAACTTTAATAAGATTAGGGTTAAACCAAAATTTTAGTAAGGTATGTGTAAAACTAAAACTTTATTAAGGGGAGGGTACAACCAAAACTTTAGTAAGGTCTGGGTAAAACTAAAACTTTAGTAAGGTCAGGGTAAAACCAAAATTTTTGTAAGGTCAGGGTAAATCCAAAACTTTAGTAAAGTTAGGGTAAAACCAAAACTTTAGTAAGGTCTGGGTAAAACCAAAACTTTAGTAATGTCAGGGAAAACCAGAACTTTAGTAAGGTCAGGGTAACGACCAAAGCTTTAGTATGGTCAGGGTAAAACCAAAAGCTTTAGTAAGGTTAGGGTAAAACCAAAATTTTAGTATTGTTGAGGTAAAACCAAAACTTTATTAAGGTCAGGGTTAAAACAAAATTTTAGTAAGGTTAGGGTAATACTAAAGTTTTAGGAAGGTCAGGGTAAAACCAAAACTTTAGAAAAGTCAAAGTAAATCCAAGACTTTAATAAGGTTAGGGTAAAACTAAACATTAGTAACGTCAGGGTAAAACCAAAGCTTTAGTAAGGTCATGGTAAAACCAAAACTTTAGTAAGGTCAGGGTAAAACAAGATTTAGCAAGGTCAGGGTAAAACCAAAGCTTTATTAAGGTCAGTGTAAAACCAAGACGTTAGTAAGGTTAGTGTAAAACCAAATCTTTAGTAGGTCAGGTTAAAACCAAAGTTTTAGTAAGGTCAGGGTAAAACCAAAGAAATTATTAAGTTCAGGGTAAAATTAAAATTTTATAAGATCAGGGTAAAACCAAAACGTTAATAAGGTCAGGGTAAAACCAAAGCTTTAGTAAAGTCAGGGTAAAACCATAACTTTATTAAGGTCTGGGTGAAAATAAAACTTTAGTAAGGTCAGGTAAAACCAAAGCTTTAGTGAGGTTAGGGTAAAACTAAAGCGTTAGAAAGGTCATGGAAAAATCAAACTTTAGGAAGGCCGATAAAATCAATTAATGCTTATGAAAGTCCTAAGTCTGGATAAGATACAGGCATCAGATTTCCTGCACCAGCAGCATTTGTAAAAAAAAAAAAAAAAGATAAGAGAAAAAAATAAATTATCCATTACAGCGGATGAATATCCAAAGGAAATTTCCTTCCCCGAGTAACTGAGTTACCAGATGAAGAACATTCTTACGCTACCAGGTAGAACCTGATGGTTATGCCTATTATCTTGACCACCATCTTACTTAGCCCTACCAAGGAAAAAATCTTGACGCGTCCCAAATATAACGAGGCAAGGCATTAGGCTTACCATTGTTTGTGAGAGAGAGAGAGAGAGAGAGAGAGAGAGAGAGAGATGGGGGGAAGCTTATCATTAAATGAAATTGAGAGAGAGAGAGAGAGAGAGAGAGAGAGAGAGAGAGAGAGAGAGAGAGAGAGAGAGAGAGGAGCGTATCATGAAATTAAATTGAGGTTTGTTATGAGAATTTAATAGTACTTATATGTGAACTATCACATACCATATCTTAATACATTTAATCAAAACACATGAACGAATGAACAGTAAGTCTACGGGAGCAGTTACATCTTCAATGCTGCTATGCTTACGTTGCACTAATATTCAAGAAATGCCATAAACAATTTTACAAATAGATATCCGCACACACACGCACTCACGCACATTACATTCAACAACAAGCACACGCAGATCCACACGACACAGACACACATAAGTATACACACACACACACACACACACACATATATATATATATATATATATATATATATATATATATATATATATATATATATATATATGTGTGTGTGTGTGTGTGTGTGTGATATGTTTGAGTGTGCATGTTATGTGTTTTGTTATATATATATATATATATATATATATATATATATATATATATATTTTTTTTTTTTTCCGAATGGGGCTGTGTATGTATGCGTCACGCTAAACAAGAGGGACAAATCCTGGAATTCCCAATAAGTAGAAAGTCTCAACTTCATTATCGAGCATATAACGGGAGAGGACGTGAGCCGACTCAAAAAACAAATATTATACCCCATAGGAGCCCTTAGGTATCCGCCCATATATCCGTTCGTGCTCGTTTCAGCGATGAAGATTGTATGTAGTCAAGTATAATGTACCTTGTTTGTTCTAGTAATGTGGCATATACATGTTCGTTGAATGTTTGTATTTGTGCAAGTGCAACAATCAAACTAGAATGTGAATAAAAGTACACATAAGGTAGTGTTCATTTTTTTTTTCATAATTTCTTAGTACACAGTACACCACCCCTTGAAAAATTTGGTGTGAAATCTAGCAGGGTCTGGCTTTGATGATTGTCCCGTATCAAGAAAATCAGACCAACCCACTGCTTTGAAAAGTCGAGTAAAGCGTTTCGAATGTAAATATTACAAAGCAATCCTCTTTCAAATTCTATCGTCAGTCTACAGGTGACGCTGAAACGTCACAAGCCTGTAGCTATATTATTACAGATGTCACAGTAATGTTTGTTTGTTTTTGCGCTCCTTGTCAAACCGGCAAAGAAGAACGGTTTGCTCATCTAAATATTGCATTAACCTACATAGAACCACCGTTGCACATCACCTGAACATTACCTTTAGGAATGAACTGCACCGCATAGTCTCTGACGAACCGGAAGTGGAGGGATGTCATTCATGATGGGTGGGTGGGTGGACCAATGGTGTAATTTAGGAGTTCGCCTTTTGTTGATAAGCCTAAATCAGTTTGACTGGAGTCGACGGTATCCGTGACCAGTACTTTGAAATAGTTTTCTTGGTTTTTGGGTCAGTGGAACTATTAGGGTTCGCATTATTGAATGGAAGTTTGTTCTTCATATTCTGGGACTAAAGAAAGTCCTTTACTCTCCGATGTACTTTATACTTCATAACTTTTACTTTATGTTAGTACTTATATCAAACCCCTTTTCATTTTAATTTGTCTCATTCTTATATTCCTTACTTCATGTTATTTCACACTTGAATGTTTTCTGCTACTTTATACTATTCACTTTATGCCTCGTGGTACTTTGTACTTCATAATTAATGATAATTCATATTATACATTTTATACTTGTTGATTTTTCCATTTTACATTCTTTATTACCCCTCTCGCTTTATACCTGATGGTACAATATATAACACCAATCTTTTGTCAACATTATTCATCTCACTTTCCTATTATTGTAATTTTTACATACTAAATTAAATACTCCTGTTTAAGTTTCTCTTCGTCTTATCTGGTTAATGCCTTTTCAGTTGAATCGTATTCCTCATTTGAATTTAATGATTAATTACTATTATTTTATTTACCCAAAAGTAAGATCTATGGTCTTTCTTAGTAATCCGTAAAATTAATTTCAAAACTGAAATTTAGGTAATACTTTGAAATTTGTTCTCCTTCATTCTATCTATCTATCTATCTATTTCGTATTCTTCTTGGTTTTACCGCTAGTTGAAAATTTATTTTAGACTCCCGTGTGTTTTCACTACTAGTCTTGGAAAAGTGTCTCGGAGTTATCATCAAAATTTTTATCTATCTGGAGAAAATTGGTAGATTAGCTAATGGAGGGATTAAACGGGCTTTTAATGAGCATTCTATGTAAGTCTAAGAGAGGGGAATTTATATTTTACGAGATCACTGCTGTACCTTTAGCCCAGCATTCTTGGTAGGGTAAATATAATTTTCCTGAAGCATCCAGTGAGGGATGGTTCTATACCTGCTGGACGAGGTCCGTTTCAACGAAGTCGTTTTGAGCGCTATTCTTAAAGAAACCATTTGAGCAATGAGCAATTTAAGCGATGAGCAGTTTAATTGCCTCTAAAAGCGATAAGATAGTCTTGGTATTTAGCGGGAGACTTGAATTGAACATTTTGAAATCAATTGACAGTAAGTTATTCATATATTGAGGACGTGTGATTCATCGGCTTTTTATTTGATATTAAGTACTTATACATTTACCCATCGTGGAAATCATTCTATTTGAACGTGGACGAGACAAAGTAAGTTATAATAGATTTATTTATAGAGAGGATAAAACAACTCCAAGTAATATTGTATGGCGATGTGAAATACATAACAGCAAAGGACGATTAAAGACAACTTTGAAATACAGAAATGACAATAATGGTACGGAAAAAGGTGATCATTCTCATACTCGTGATCCAGTGAAAGTTGACATGAAATAGATAAAATTGTGACCGC
>NC_090727.1:177439190-177446690 GCF_036898095.1 Palaemon carinicauda | reverse complement strand
CTTTATAATAAAGAGTAAATGTCTGGATATGTATTTAAATAAATGCTTATGCAGTATTTCCTTATGGTCACGTTCAGTAGCATTGCCAGATGTATAATTACTTGGTCTCTCCCCGTCCTTCCGGTAGGGGGGAGAGGGAGTAATCATACCGTGGTAAGAGATTGGGGGGGGGGGGGGAGTTGCTTGTGCGTGGACGTCTGTGCGTATCTATATGAATATATACCCGTCATTCTGACGGGTTGCGTACACTATATATATATATATATATATATATATGTATATATTATATATATGTATATATATATATGTATATATATATATATGTATATATATATATATATATATATATATATATATATATATGTGTGTGTGTGTGTGTGTGTGTGTGTGTGTGAGTCTGTGTGCATATATAATGTAACAAATTAAAATACACAGCAATACGCTTTATGGCTGATAAATCAATTATTGGAGGCGATACGGAAATAAGATTAGCTCACCACATAATACGAAAAGACTGAAAAGACTAAATGAAACGGTATGGCTTATGCGTACAGTAGTTAAAGTAATGGCCTTACGCAGACCCCCTTTTTTCACCTGCTCGTTAAATCTCATCACCTCCTCTCATTTAACCCTTTGACCCTGACATCCGCACACACCTGTGACCTTCTTGGCATGTGTCACACTTGGTTATTTGTGGTGCGAAAAGTTTAAAGATTGCGTGGAATTTGTCTGGTGACATTTTGAAGGTTAGGGATTTACCTGTTTGGATATTGACTCTTAGTAACTTCGGTTGCAAGTTGCTGACATATTTATATATAATTTTGCTTAATACTATTTAAGTTTGTGTTTGCATTATAATATTTGTCACCTTTTATTGTAATGACAATTTTCTCACTAATAATGAACAACCCAGAAATATCAAAAGTTGAATAACACCTCAAAAGATAGCAACCAAGTTGAAAGAAAACAACATTCCGCCGTAAATACATTACAAATAGACCGATTCTAGTGAAAGTTTCCTTTAATAAATGCAATTTGACCCTCCAAAATAAACTGCGCTTAATTGCAACTGCGCACTGCTTGATAACTTGTAATTAAGTAAGCAATTGGCTTCGTAAATCACGTGAACGACACTGAGAAACATTTCTCTCAATCCTCAGAAGTTTCACCTCATCGTAATTTTCTCTCAAGTCATAAATTTGAAGGAGAAAGCCAACGCTTATTAAGTGAGCTTTCATATCCTTCTCTTGATCGACTTCTTTTTATTTCTAGGAATAATAGTGATCATTCATTATTAATATTATTTTCATTTGGCTATTACTCCTCACCGAAACACGATTAGTCTCTGGTGTATCACTAGGTACAAAAGTCATTTGTCTAGTGACAAAATAAAGCAATTTCTTTTGTAAAAGCAGTCATATCGTGCAGACAAGATTCGCAAGAACACTAGCGGAGGAGAGAGAGAGAGAGAGAGGAGAGAGAGAGAGAGAGAGAGAGAGAGAGAGAGAGAGAGAGAGAGAGAGAGAGAAGGATATTAAAGGCACCTGCCTCCCCAGACTAGCGGAATCTGCAATTACGGTGCAAGAGGCATGACGTCATCAAATGTATCCTTTCTTTTTCTTCTCATTTTTCATATATGCTCATCGCAGTCTCGTCCATTCTTTAAACTGTGTCAGGCGCCTCAGAATGGCGGTCACCTTCTGGAATGCTTCGTATTAAGGTTTTCTTTGTTGTTGTTGTTGTTGTTTGTCTATTTGTTTCAGTTTATCGATTTGGCTTAAGTTGTTTTTCTGCTTTCACTTACTATGTGTCGTTCACTTGTATGTATATTAACCTTTCTCTTACTTTCTTGAACTGATTCTTATTCTTCATGTATTTATTCATTATAAAGAAGATCTGGAATTGTTTCCTAACCTATTTATTCATTGTGAATATATCAATTATTATTCACATTCTGATGTCTTCATTATAAATAAATTTAACTATTACATCCTCACGCATCTCTTCCATTGGAAAATTATTTCACGACTAGTCCTTTATATATCATTTAATAGCAAAGGATTCGTCTTGAGTAAGATTGTGGTAGACCATTGATATCGACTCTGCCTGACAGGATTTGAGACTCGCTCAAGCTCGATAGTTTCTTGTAGTGTCTGCAGCCTCACCACCCTCGTGAGGTAGGGATAAGGAGTTTTGGATTATAGGTCTGCCTTCTGAATCATCAGCTGCCTTTACCTGGGCCTCCCTGGCCCTAGTTTGATATATGATCAGTTTTCAGGACATTGTTTAGGGTTTTGGTGGCCTGTGTGGTAACGTCCCTGATTGGTGATTGCCAGATTGGAGTTCGAGCCGTGGTCTAAACTCGTTAGTTCCTTTGGTCGCTGCAACCTCTCCTCACCATAATTGTGAATTAAGAATGGGGGGTTTGGGGGAGCCTGTAGGTCTATCTGATGTTTCATCAGCAGCCATTGTCTGGCCCCCTTTGGTCCTAGCTTGGGTGAAAAGGGGGCCTGGGTGCTGATCATATGTATATATGGTCAGTCTCTAGGGCATTGTCCAACTTGATAGGGCAATGTCACTGTCCCTTGCCTCTGTCTGCCATTCACGAGTAGCCTTTGATATTCTTTAAACCATGCCTCTGTCATTCATTCATGAGTGACCTTTGAACCTTTACCCATACATCTTCCCCGTGGTATCTCCTTTCCATGTGGGTCATCCTTAAAAAGCGTAGCGCCTTCTTTAGAGTAATAATACAGATACGCAACAAAAATATACATAAAAGAAGGTAAACAAATTAATGGGAACTTTTTTTTCTAAATGAAAATTATGAATGAGGAGTAAACCTGTGAGCATAGCCTACTCACACGTACAGTTGTGTATGAATATCTAACCGTGTGAAGATATAAGTGAGCTCTCTCTCTCTCTCTCTCTCTCTCTCTCTCTCTCTCTCTCCCTGATAGGTCTGAGGATCTTATAATGAATCTGAGATTTCTTGAGGGAACCTGTCCAATTATCGACCAAACCCAGCCTGAAATTGCTTATTCAAGCTCTATACCAAAATATCTAATACGCTTTTTTCATTATCTTTCATATTATCTTAAAAACAGAAATACTGTTTCTTTTTGAATGATTAATTAATATTATTCTTAAGTATGATGAAGTAATCCAATAATGAAGTGTTAACGATTGGAGGACATTATTATGTGAAAAGGTAAGGAAGATAATGTAGGGGAAATATGCTTAGAAGGAAATGTATGGTTTTAGAGTTTAATAAAGTAAGATAGTTTTTTTAAATATACTTGATGTGTTTGGTTGTGTGTGTGTATATATACACATACACACAATCAAACACACATTTGTATACATACATACATATACACGTATCAGTATACTTAGATATATATGTATACACACACGCATATATATATATAATATATATATATATATATATATATATATATATATATATATATATATATATATATATGTGTGTGTGTGTGTGTGTGTGTGCGTGTTAGAAGGTGAGCGTTTGCACATAAGTATATACACCCATATACACACACACACACACACACATATATATATATATATATATATATATATATATATATATATATATCTCGAAAATTTTCCTTTAGAAAACAAAGAGTAGGCCTACTAAATTTGACCTCTTGAATTCTTACATTCGACTTTTTAAATTACTTATTTCTTATACTTTCTCTTATAGGAGTAGTTTTACTTTCCATCTATTTCTCCTGTTCCGTGTTCCAATGAACCTATGATGAGGGGACAACTCAAGGATATGATAAATGAAACCTCTTAAGTGTATTACTACATTGATATTCATAACAGTATTCTACATAGAATGAAAACAATCCCTGTGAAATTTATTCAGTGAAAATTATTTAGACAGTAGAGTGAGTATAAGCATCTCTTGCAGTATATGGCACACTGTAAACAAATTGACTTTGCTTGAAATCATCGTCACGCGGAAACTTTGTTTTGTAGCTTTTCTTTCAAAGTTTTAATTTATTTATATTTATAATTGGTTCTGAGTGATGTTCCAAAGATTTCTAATGTACTTGACTCGAATTTTTATCTTGTAAATATTATATCAAATATTTTTAAGGTTTCTTAAAATTTAATGGTACATAATTAATGTTTCAACAACTTTAAATATATTTCTTTAAGATAATTTCATGAAAAGCTATAATTTAGATGAAACGAGTTAATGTGACGTTGACTTTGATTAAAATTAACTTCTATCTATATCGTGCAAATATTAAGACAACAAAACACAACAGTGAAAAACAATCGCAAAACATAAAACAGTAATGATAATAACAATAGAATTATGAGCTCAAGAGATAGCGTTTAAAAAGGTCGTTTTCTAAAACCAAACCGTGTCTTTATTCGTCCACCATTCAGCTGCCAAAAAAATGAGACTTCTGGAATGAGAGTAATGCTTCTCATTTATACTTAAGCGGCTTTCCTCTTGGCCTCGTCAGGAAAGCGGAACTTCTGCATGGCCTGCGTGAACTTGCTCGTAATTTCGTCCAGTATAGGCTGAGTACTGTCAAGCGGATTGTCCGTGAAGCTGCAGATATAAGTAAATTTATGAATGGATAGATAAATATATAAATAATAAAAATGTTAAACAAATATATAAATGAATAGATCAGGAGATAGATTACTGGGATTACAAATCACACCATCGGAAATCTTACTTATACAAGTATTTTTGTTATTCTTAAAACTAAACTCTAATGTTTTAAATATTTTCAGTGTATGTTTCATCTATATTTTTAATATTTCTATAACATAATTTCGTTCAATAATATTTAATATTCCTTTGATATTTCTAAAATTCTTGATACTTATCAATCGTTTGATATTGTTAGCATATAGGATAGTTTCTATGCTTAGTATTCCATTTATTTTTAATATATATACCATGAGATTTAAAGAAATATTTATATATTTGCTTTGAATTTAGAAATTATTGTCCGAATTTTAACATTTTAAGTTCATCGTTGTTTTTGGAATTGTTTCTAATATGTATGGAACTGTTAAAAGTACTTTATATATATATATATATATATATATATATATATATATATATATATATATATATATATATATACGTACTTGTGTACGTGTATTTATATATATGTATATATATATGTGTGTATGTTATATATGTATGTGTCTACATATACTGTCTGTACACATATATACAGTAAACACACACACACACACACACACACACACACACACACATATATATATATATATATATATATATATATATATATATATATATATATATAGTTTAATTCTTCTAAACCAGACGCACATATGAATACATCTGACAGAGTAACAAGAAACAAATACTGGCACTCACATAACACGTAGGCACCAATGGTCATCGGCGTTAGAAAGTCTTTCAATCTACAAATAACATAAATCACTTACTTCTTGTGGCAGCATTTTCCTCTGGTGGAACCTGTTCCATACTCACCTTTTGGAGATGAGAGACCCTATGGATGGCACCAAAGCCAAGATCAAGAGCACCACGGTGATAAAACCCAGTGCAATCACAGCGGCTGACACAATGTCGGTGAAGACTGACAGGCTACTGACTGAAGACAGGACCACGGTCAGGTCTTCGGCTGTTGGTAGGATAGCAGTGTGCTTTCTTAAGGGGGTATTTTAGGGTGAATTATATTTAATCATGGTAAAAGGGTCTAGTTTGGTGAGCTTTTCTTTTTGTAAAGTTTATTTCGTGTAGTACAGTGAGAAAGAAAGCGACAAAGAATGTGGGAGAAAATTAGTGGCTGGAAAGTTCAGATTAAAAAATGTCAATAGAAGTCATTATTCTTCTCCTGAAATGGTGCAGAGTATTTACTTGTTAAAGAATGAGTAGGTGCTCGCAAGGTCTTTATACTTGAAGCCTACGAGAATAATAACCAAAGATTATGTTTACACCAGAAAAAGACCATTAGAACCTAGATAGCAACTCATTCTCGCATTCAAAATTAATCCAAATGACAAAGTCCCTTTAGAAAATCAACGTACTGTAACCTATGTACATGAAGGGAAAGAATGAAAGCGAACCTTTTTGTTCCCGTAAGTATCAGAGCGAAAGCTACTTATGATCTTGTTGACAGACTTCTTACTGTCCAGAGGCCGTGGTGAAAATGCATTTTTTTACATTCAGTTATGTAGATTCTTAACTTTCTATTCTTCTAAAAAAAATAATTTTGGTCCCTATCTCATGATTAAGCGAGTGATTAGCTCTATGAGTTCTTTTTATTAAGATTATAGATTTTCTTAGAGGTAATGATTAGGTGATTAAGTATGCTTCTAAATCTCTGATGCTTATATAAGAAAACAAATGTCCCTTGATAAGGATAAAGGGAAACTGTGCGTACAACTGGAATAAGAAACGTGATTTCTATAAGTCATTTCCCTGCCACCTTCGAATGTAAAAGGTGATATGGACTGGTGTACCTTTTGGCCTACTAAGTACTGTCCTATTATCATATGTTTACAAAGCACATTCATGCAACATAACGGGGAAGATCTACCACTTACCAATGTATCTGCCGTAAAATATCTGCAGATTTCGATGGGAAAAGTAAAGATAAAAAGACAATACTCGGTAGGCCAACTGTACCTTCTGCCAAAAATCGTGGTAACGCCTCCATTGAGAGCGCTCCAGAAGGCTACGAAGGCCAAGAGGAAGAAGAATCCGATGCCAATGATAGCCAGGGCCCCTCCAACGGATGCGGATGAGATTTCGGAGCGGACGATTTGACCGGCCTCGCTCACAAGACCCTCTTTACCGACAAAGAGAGAGAGAGAGAGGGATGTTGCGTGAGTGAAAATCATTAACGGAAGGAGAAGAAAAGAAGAATATGATGATGAAAAAGGGGAAAGCAAAACAGATTTAAAACTTAGCAGGAGAAGGAGAGGAGTAAGAATATGACGATAAAGGTGGTGGAAGAAAGATATATTCTAATTTGTTAGCGAGAGAAGAAGAAGAAGGGAAGGAAGAATATGACCATAGATATCTATGGAATATGATGATGAAACGGGGGATGGCTGTAGGGCGAAAAATAAATTCAAAATTGATAGCAAAAGATGAAAACTATGACGATGAAGAGTGAAATATGAATAAGATATAAATTGTTAGCCAGAGAAGAAGAAAAGGGAAACTATGATGATGAAGGGGGGAAGAAAATTAGATTCAAAATTGTTAGCAGGAGAGGAAGAGTGGAAGTCAGATTCTAAATATCTCTTCAGGCGATAAGGGTTTTCATGCGAAAATAAGAAATATTTTCTGTACAACTAACTTAAATTGACAGAGAGAGAGAGAGAGAGAGAGAGAGAGAGAGAGAGAGAGAGAGAGAGAGAGAGAGAGAGAGAGAGAGAGAGAGAGAGAGAGAGAGAGAGAGAGAGAGAGAGAGAGGGAGAAATGTTATTTGATTTCAAATA
>NC_090727.1:177404190-177436690 GCF_036898095.1 Palaemon carinicauda | reverse complement strand
GAAAGTTAATTTATATGAATTAAAATATATTCTTTTTAGATTAATGAAAACTGACTATTCTAAGATATCATATTTTACTAACCCACGGTGAAAGACAATTCCTTCCTGATTATAACTATCATACTTGAATTCATATATCATGAACCACGATTTTTTCTTTTGAAACTGAAAGTGAAGATATATCATACAAATGCAATTCTAAAGAAGAATCTTTGATAAATTTCCTGAAAACTCAGAACGCTGAGAAAGAAGATTCTTACTGATATCAGCGATATTCATGATGAATGGGGAGATGATCTACTGCCGTGAGAACACTTGATGCTATGCAAACAAACTATGTAAATCTCTTATATGTTAAGTCCTTTTATATGGATGTCAATTGCACCATCTCGTGTCTCTTCTGATTCAAAATCTTTCAGCCGTTTTCAAATTGTATGGGATCTCCCATAGGCGTGGCGAGAAGTATGGGAAGCAGCATCAGTGCGAGAAGTCTCCCACGTCATCATTTTCGAAGAAGATTCTCATAGTTCATTGGCTAAGACTCATTATGACGTAGAGGGTAGAGGGTGGAGCATAGTGACGTCATGATCCAAAGATCTTAAAAAAAATATTACAATTATCGGACCATAATACCATATGGGCAGGTTGTGAGTATGCTTATCTTGGACTAATTCTTCTCTGCCATAAAATGATGTCGAATTTTAGTGCTTTCCCAATTATCACTTTTGCATAGACTTATCTCTAGTATGTAATGGCTAATTCTGATTTAATATGTAATATATATAAATATATATATATATATACAGTATATATATATATATATATATATATATATATATATATATATATACAGTATATATATATATATATATATATATATATATATATATATTTATATATATATATATATATATATATATATATACACACATATATATATACAGTATATATATATATATATATATATATATATATATATATATATTTACTGTATATATATATATATATATATATATATATATATATATATATATATTTTATATAAATATACACACGCAAACACACGCAAACATACACACACACACACACATATATATATATATACATATATATATATATATATATATATATATATATATATATATATATATCTACAATAGATCTGTTCTGTGGCATTCTATATATACGCATCATATGAACCTGATTGCTGTAAACATCCTTGTAGTAAGGTTATAGGCCACCACCCATTTTCTTTGTCTTCACTAGATACTGGTAAGCCAATTAAAATAAAGTGAACTAATAAGCAATAGTCGAATATATATATATATATATATATATATATATGTATATGTATATCTATGTATATATATATACAGTGTATAATATATATATATATATATATATATATATATATATATATATATATATATATATATATATATTATTGTGCGTGTTAGTGTTCCAATGACTTTGTAATTTCCTGATAATCCTTTATATAAGCAATATTTCTGATCGGCAGCAAACAGATTGACAGATGAATTTTGGTTACATACTTCTCAGTAAATATACCTTTCAAACGCTTGAAATTCCACATATGAACATCATCCATTAAAAGACGTTTGTACTACGAGTCATAGAGGCGGAATGTAGTTGAGAAAATCTCCTTGGGAACTGCTTTATAGAGGATTAATAATCCCTTTTCTATAAGACTGACTACAACATGCTTGACTTGATAATGACCTGTCCCTTGTAAATTAATCTTTTGTGGACATGAAGGTATGTAAAAGTTCAATTAACCTTTTGATAAGTAGTCTATGTGAGCTACTTTAATAAAGGGAACTTTCCTATCTTTAATATTGTTTATCGTCATGGTGTTCAGTAGTGATGAATATATTCTTAGCCATACGCCATTTCCCATCATATTGTCTATTTTAAGACGTATCTTTCGTGTGGCTCTGATTTTAGATAATATCTACTCTTGTTGTGACCTACAGCAAATGACAAATTACCATGCACCCATTCCAATTGCTAAGGTCAATGTAGTGTAAATAGAGATTTAATGGAATATGGACGTATGTGTTAATGTACGTGCATAAATTTACACACGCATATGAATATATGAATATATACACACAAACACACACACACACCTATATATATTCATATATATATATATATATATATATATATATATATATATATATATATATATTTATATATATATATATATATCTATTTATATATATATATATATATATATATATATATATATATATATATATATACTGTATACGTGGACAGGGGATGAATGACTGAAACCTCAGTTTCTTGGTTCCAGGTTCGATTCCCTAGCCGATCAGAAGCTATTTTCATAAAGTGGAGAGGCAGAGAGAATCCGATGTTAAGAGGTATTTATGGCTTATATGAATATATCATTATTATCATTATTATTATTGTTATTATTATTATTATTATTATTATTATTATTATTATTATTATTATTATTATTAGCTAGGCCATAACCATTTTCGGAAAAGCAAGATGCTATAAGCAGTAAGGAAAGGAAAAAAGAAAATGAATAGACTACAAGAGAAGAATAGACAATGAAAATAAAGTATTTCAAAAATAGCAACAACATCAAATTAGATCCTCTACATATAAACTATAAAAACTAAAAAAAAAAGAGAGAAAGAGAGAGAAATAAGATAGAATTCAAATACTAAAGATCCTGTATTAGAGATCACAGTTCCTAAATATCTAAATGATTCCACCTCATTAATCCTTTCTCCTTCCAATGATAGTTCGTCTTCCATTGCATATTCTGTTCTTATCATCTCTGTCTTTCGTCTATTTACCTTGAGCCCAACCTCCTGTGATATTTCATGCACTCTGATAAGCAAGCTTCATAAGTCCTGTGGTGTTCTGCTAATAAGCACAGCGTCATCACCATACTCTAGGTCAGCTAATATCCTGTTACCAATCCAGTTGCATCCTTCTCCACCATCCCCAAATGTTTTATACATTACAACATCCATGACGAGAATAAACAACATAGGTAACAACATATTTCCTTGGAGTACTCCGCTGTTCACTGGAAATTCATTTGATAGGATGCCAATAACATTAACCGTGCACTTGCTATGTTCATGAACAGACTTAATCAAATTTACATATTTAGGAGGAACTCCATAATAACGCAGGACTCTCCCCCATCAAAAATGTATTTATATATTCTTCACATTACTGTACCACATGTCTTAAAATGGAAATTTTGTCAGTAAAACTTTTACCTTTTCTAAATCCTGCTTTTTCATCCATTAGCTTTTCATCAATCTTTCTCTCTAGCCTCTTTAGAATGAGCATACTATATATTTCAATATCTGAAGTAAATGTGACGCCTCTGTAATTATTTCAATCAGTCAAATCTTATTTTGACATTTTCACCAAAACTCCTCGTTCCCATTCATTAGGTTATGCCTCTTCATGCCACATTCTAATAAATAATCTTGTAAGTAATCTGGAAGTCACTTCATTTTCGGCCAATATCATCTCTGCAGTTATTCTGTCGTATCCAGGGGATTTCCATCTCTTGGTTTATGATAACTTTGACTCCAAACACACTGAATTCACTCATGGGTACATCAAGGTCTTCCTCAGCTTCAGGTATCTCAATTAAATTATTCTCTTTATTACCCCCATTCATGACCTCATAAAAGTGTTCCATCCAACGTTGCCTTTCTTCATCCTCGCTTGTTATAACAGACCCCTCTCTCTTTTTGATGGGTAAAAGCTTCTTCTTCTTTGACCAAGTAGATATTTCACTAATAATTCTATGAGAAATTTTTTACACCTTAGCCACTCCCTGAATTCATAGCTTTGTCAGCCTCATCTACTTTCTTGTCTAAATATTCTCTCCAGTCATTTCTGGCTTTTCATTTGACTTCACTATCAATACTGGAATACATAGCATGCTCTCTCTCTCTCTCTCTCTCTCTCTCTCTCTCTCTCTCTCTCTCTCTCTCTCTCTCTCTCTCTCTCTCTCTCGCTTTATATATATATATATACTGTATATATATATATGTATATATATATATATATATATATATATATATACTTGATATGCGTATATCTTTGTGCATGCGTATGCATATGCATATGCATAAATACATGCACATAAATTTGTACATATATACAAACCCGTATTCATCTGCATATGACATATGCCATATATATACATATATAAATCATATATATATATATATATATATATATATATATATATATATATGTGTGTGTGTGTGTGTGTGTGTGTGTTCAGAGAGAAAGATGAAAAAAAGTCTTTTGAAGTTTTATGCAAAGATATTTGGGAACAGACAGACAAACAGAGACTCTGATAAGACCCACATCTGACTCCGTGTGGCTGGCCCAGAATCAACGCCATACTATGTAAGCTAATTATTGTAATAGATTTCTGGTTTTGGTGGGTGACCCGCTGGAGTACTTACTTACTTTGCGGTATGAATAAGCAGAGAGAGAAAGAGATGGAGAAAAGAGAGAGAAATCATTTGGGGTAAGAAATTACTCTAACTCCATCTGCTTTTTTGACTGAGATAACTATGGTGGTTTGTGAAAACTAGCGAAAATTGTTAGGGAAGGCTTTCTCTCTCTCTCTCTCTCTCTCTCTCTCTCTCTCTCTCTCTCTCTCTCTCTCTCTCTCTCTCTCTCTCCCAATACGTGTCTATTATATATATATACATACATATATATATATATATATATATATATATATATATATACATATATATATATATATATATATATATATATTATATATATGTAAATATACCATATATATACATGTATATATACTGTATATGTACATGTATATATACATATATATTATATATGTTGTATGTATATATATATACATATATATATATATATATATATATATATATATATATATATATATATATATATATATATATACATGTACATAAAGTATATATGAGAGAATGATAAGCATAAGATAGAAAGCTTTTCGTAAACAAAATGAGAATATGAAATGTAAAATTCCACTTTCTATAAAAAGAAAAGTATTTAATCAGATGGTCCTACCTGTTTTAAATACTTTTGGATTTTACGGAAAGTGGTATTTTAATTTTCATGATTTCATGCTTATGTGTCTTATAATTTCGGTCATATGTCCTGGGAACCACTTACTGTCTGTCCTAAGTATATATAGTCATTAACAGTCGTTAGAGATTCATTCATAAAATTCGTTTGTTTGTCTCTGCATTTTCATTAAACATTGTCTAGTTATACTCATGTTCCTTTTCAGTCTTACAATTCTCTTATTTTGTCAATTCTTCTTTCACCTTTTGCAAAACTTGCTTACCAGAACGCATAGAATATCACACGAGGTTGGACTCAAGACAAATAAAAAAAAAGACAGAGATGGTGAGAACAGAATATGTAATAAACGTTGAAATATCATTGGAAGGAGAAATGATTGATTAGGTAGAATCCTTTAAGTATTTAGGAACGATGATCTCTAATACAGGGTCATTAGAATTGGAGTTTAATGAAAGATTGAAAAAAGCAAATCAGACAATGGCTCGGTTAAGTAAAACTTGGAAATCAAATCACCTGATATGAAACATAAAACTCAGGCTATATATCAGTTTAGTGAGATCGGTGTTATTGTATGGACATGAGTCGTGGTATGACAGTGAAACCATATCCAACAGATTTTGTAGATTTGAGAACAAAACCCTCAGAAGAACATTGGGAGTTGAATGGCAAGACAGGATTAAAAAATAAATTATAATAGAGATTATTCAAGCGCCATATGTGGCTGAGATCATAGTGAGGGGTAGATGGAGATGGTTTGGGCATGCTCTTTGCACTCCCCAAGGAAGATAGTTCACAAAACTTTTTATTGGGCTCTACAAGGCAGTAGAAGAGTTTGAGGACCCAAACCTACATGGCAGAGGACTGTAAAGCGTGAAGTAAATGATGATGGATGGAGAAGTATTGATTCAAAAGTTCAAGATAGAGATGACTGGCGAAATCTAACCGAGACCCTTTGCGTCAATAGGCGTAGGAGGAGAGGATGATGATCATCATCTTTTACAATTAATACTATGATTCACTAAACAAAATTATGTCATTTGCAAATCTTAAGCTATAAGGTTATTCCAAATTAATGTTATTTCTTACATTTTCCTAAACCAAATTTTTAAAAACTTCCAGGCATACTGTGAATAATTTAGGAGAGATGGAGCCTACCTGTCTAAGTACTTGTTGTACCTCCTGTATACTGTAGATGATATCAAGAACCCTAACATAAGTTATATTCCTTATCTCTGAAAGGCTTTTATTACTGCTGAAGTTTTGACAGAATCAAAAGCTTTCTCTTAGTCTATAAATGCCATACTCTGTCGATTTTTCTATTTGCTGGTTAATTACATTGATATGGTCAGTTGTTGAAAACCCGTTTCTAAGCCTGCTAGCTCTGTTGGTTGATTAAGAGCTTAAGGTCTAGCTGTCTTTCAATTCAGCCCAATATGATCTTTGTATATACTTTATATGTTACGAAGAGTAACATATATATATATATATATATATATATATATATATATATATATATATATATATATATATATATCACATCATCATCATCATCATCTCCTCCTACGCCTATTGACGCAAGGGGCCTCAGTTAGATTTCGCCAGTATCTCTATCTTGACCTTTTAATTCAATACTTCTCCATTCACCATCTCTTACTTCTCGCTTGATTGTCCTTAGCCATGTAGGCCTGGGTCTTCCAACTCTTCTAGTCCTTTGTGGAACCCAGCTGAACGTTTGGTGAACTAATCTCTCTTGGGAAGTGCGAAGAGCATGCCCAAACTATCTCCATCTACCCTCATCATAATCTCATCCACATATGGCACTCAAGTAATCGCTTTAATAGTTTCATTTCTAATCCTGTCCTGCCATCTAATTCTCAATATCCTTCTTAGGGCTTTGTTCTCAAATCTCCTAAATCTATTGCAGATTGTTTCATTGTCATACCATGACTCATGTCCATTTCAGGCGATTTGATTTCCAAATTTTACTTAACTTAGCGATTGTCTGATTCGCTTTTTTAGATATTTCACTAAACTCTTAATTCTAAAGACCCTGTATTGGAGATCATAGTTCCTAAGTACTTAACCCTTTCTTCTTCCAATGATATTCCATCTTCCATTGCATACTCCGTTCTCATCAGCTCTGTCTTTCTTGTATTTATCTTCAGCCCAACCTCGTGTGAGATTTCATGCATTCTGGTAAGCAAGCATTGCAAATCCTGTGGTGTTCTGCTAACAAGGATAGTATCATCAGCATGCATACTCTAAGTCTGTTAAATTCCTATCACCAATCCAGTCTAATCCTTCTCCACCACCTCTGACTGTTTTACGCATTACAAAATTCATAAGGAGAATAGGTGACAGAATTCCTTGTACTCCGTTGTTCACTGGAAATTCATTTGATAAGACTCCATTAGCCTTAACTTTCTACTTGCTATGGTCATGAACAGACTTAATCGAATTTACATATTTAAGAGGAATTCCATAATAACGCAGGACTCTCCACAAAATTGGCCGGTGCACACTGTCAAAGGCTTTTTCATAGTCCATAAAAGGCCATCAAAAGGGGATTTCTATATTTTACCCATTGCTGTATATGTCTTAAAATAAAAATTTAGTCAGGGGAACTTCTAACTTTTCTAAATCCTGCCTGTTCATGTCTCAGATTTTCATTAATCTTTCTCTCCAGTCTCTTTAGAATAAGTATACTATATCTTTTCATAACAACTGACGTAAGTGTTAGGCCTCTGTAATTGTTGCAATTAGTCAGGTCTCCTTTTCTTTGCTATTTTCACCAACACTCCTAACTCCCATTCATCAGGTTTTGCCTCTTCATGCCACATTCTGCAAAATAATCTTGTAAGTACTCTGGGAGTCACTTCATTTTCAGCCAGTATAATCTCTGCAGTTATTCCATTGCATCCAGGGGCTTTCCATCTCTTTATTTTTTTAAGGATAGCTTCGACTTCAAACACACTAAATTCATTCATGGGCACACGAAGGTCTTCATCAGCTTCAGGTATATCAATCAAATTATTCCATTCATATCTCCTATTCATAACCTCACTGATGTGCTCCGTCCAATGTTGTCTTTCTTCATCTTCTGTTGCTGTAACAGAACTATCCTCTTTCTGATGAGTATATGCTTCTTCTTCTTTGACCCAGTCGAGATTTCATTAATGATTCTATGAGCGATTCTTAAAACATAGCCACTTCCTGAAGTCATAGTTTTGTCAGCTTCATCTGCCTTACTGTCTATATATTCTGTTCAGTCATAACTGGCTTTTCTTTTGACCTCACTGTCAATACTGGAATACTCAGCATGCTCTATCTTGTAATTTTCATTACTTCCTCGAAAACTTTCAACAATCAATTTCTGCCTTTTATTATTATTATTATTATTATTATTATTATTATTATTACTAGCCAAGCTACAACCCTAGTTGGAAAAGCAAGACGCTATAAGCCCAAGGGCTCCAATAGGAAAAAATAGCCCAGTGAAGAAAGGAAATAAGGAAATAAGTAAATGATAAGAATAAATTAACAATAAATCATTCTAAAAACAGTTACAACGCTAAAACAGGTATGTCCTATATAAACTATTAACAACGTCAAAACCAGATACGTCATATATAAACTATAAAAAGACTCATGTCAGCCTGGTCAACATAAAAACATTTGCTTCAACTTTGAACTTTTGAAGTTCTACTGATTCAACTACCCGATTAGGAAGATCATTCCATAACTTGGTAACAGCTGGAATAAAACTTCTAGAATATAGTAGGGTGAGGTAATTTTGGACACCTTTTTAGTAACCTTTGTACAAAATCTATTTTGATAATTTATGACCATATACCAAACATGTTTTCAAGAGAGGGAGGTCTCATCTATAAAAATGGCTTGTTTCATAATCATAAAAGATTTAGAAATTCTCGTATTACAATAATAAAAAAAATATCTCAGAGGCGAGGCAATTTTGGACAGTGAGGCAATTTTGGACACGTCTGTATCTTCGTTAAGCGCCAACGCTCAGTTGGGCAAACTATGACAATTTGTGGTCACTATCAATATAAATATGCTAGAAAAAAATTATAGACTTAGATAAATTTTTGTGTCCGTAATCCAATATTGTCCAATTTTGCCTCGCCAAGAAAAAAGTGAGAAGTTTGCCTGTCCAATTTTGCCTGACCATGGTTTTGAAAACTGTCCAATTTTGCCTTACTATATGAATATGTAAATCAAACTTTGTATTCGAGCACACAAATATACTTTTATGTATAAATATGCATATATTTAATCTTAAATATTCAAAAAAAGACATAAGGGTGCAGTAAATGGGGTGTCTGCCCAAGGTGACACCCTAAAAGTGAGTGACACCCTGAGATTTATTAAAAAAAAAAAAAAGTTTCTTTCTAGCCCGATGGTTATGGTATGATTTTCAAAAAGTTGTTTAATACTGGGGACACTCTTAAAGCTGTTGACACTCAGGGGGTGAAATCTTCAAAATGATTGACCAAAACATGGTAACATCCTCGAGAGGGGTGTCAACCCAATTGCTAGAAATACCTAAAAAAAACTCTACTATATACATTGTTCCTATGATAATTCACATATCCAAATGAAAATTTCAGGAATTGAAATAGAATATATTTTCACTGTCCCTGCTAATTTCTATGTTGATAACTGTAATGTTGCCTTTTAGATATGGTGTTTAATGGAGCAACATTAGAGTGAACAGCATGATAGATACATCAAGGAGGGGCAAAGCTGATCCCATAAACAATATTCGTTTTAAGTTGTACCTATCCATTTTATTCTTATCATTGTTACCTCATACTATGAACGATCCATCAAAGAGATACTTTTACCTACAAAAGAAAGGGATGCAATCGAAGATTTAAGAAGAAAAGATGAAATGAAGAAAAATAAAAGGAAAAATACAAAGAAAGAGAGACAGAAACATGACAAATCATGGAAATACAAAGTAACCAAATATCTCTTGATTCTTTAAGAAAAAAAATTCTGCAAACACTAACGTAAATACAAAAAAAATCTAAATTGACCAGGGTAATAAATAATGATAATTGAACTGCTAGGATAGTCCCAATAGTGAATGATAAGGATTTATTCATACCTAAAATAAAAGAAATAAAAAAGAAATTCAAATTATTTTGGAAGATATTAAGGATCGTCCATTATTTTGCATTGGTAGGGCAACAAAATGGTTTTTAGAGGAAAAAGGAGGCTAAGTGACTCGCCTTGAGCTAGATGCTTGAAGCCACTGCCCACATATCATCATCATCATCTCCTCCCACGCCTATTGAGGCAAAGGGCCTTAATTAGATTTCGCTAGTCGTCTCTATCTTCAGCTTTTAATTCAATACTTCTCCAATCACAATATCCTACTTCATGCTTTATAGTCCTGAGTCTTCTAACTCTTCTAGTGCCTTGTTGAGGCCAGTGTAAAGTTTGGTGAACTAATGTCTCTTAAGGAATTCAAAGAGCATCCCCTAACCATCTCCATCTACCCCTCACAATGATCTCATCCACATGTGGCGCTCGAGTAATCTCTCTTAGTTTCATTTCTAATCCTGTCCTGTCATGTAACACCAAATATTCTTCTGAGGACTTTGTTTTCAAATCTAAAAAATGAGTTTTATTAATATACCAAGATTCACGACCATACAGTAACACCGATCTCACGAAACTGATATATAGCCTGTTTATTATATGTAATTTTAGGCGACCTGATTTCCAAATTTGACTTAACCTAGCCATCCTCTGATTTGCTTTTTTTCAATCTTTCATTAAACTCAAATTCTAAAGTTCCTATATTAAATATCATAGTTCCTAAATATTTAAATAATTCTACCTCATTAATCCTTTATCCTTCCAAAGATATTTCATCTTCCATTGCATATTCCGTTCTCATCATCTGTCTTTCTTCTATTTATCTCGAGCCTAACCTCATGTGATTTTTCATGCATTCTGGTAAGCAAACTTTCCAAGCCCTGTGGTGTTCTGCTAATTAGGACAGCGTCGTCAGCATACTCTAGGTCTCCTAATTTTCTGTTACCAATCCAGTCCAATCCTTCTCCACCATCCCCAACCGATCTATGCATTACAAAATCTATGAGGAGGATAAACAACATAGGTAACAACAGATTCCCTTAGAGTACTCCACTTTTCACTGGAAATTCGTTTGATAAGAGGCCACTAACATTAACTTTGCATTTGCTATGCTTATGAACAGACTATCAAATTTACATATTTGAGAGGAACTCCATAATTTCGCAGGACTCTCCATAAAATTTGCCGGAGCACATAATCAAAAGCTTTTTCATAGCCCACATATACGATCAAAAGTGGAATTCTATATTCTACATATTGCTGTACCACATGTCTTAAATGAAAATTTGGTCAGTACAACTTCTACCTTTTCTAAATCCTGCTTGTTCATCTTTCAACTTTTCATCAATCTTTCTCTCTAGTCTCTTTAGAATGGGCATTCTATATATTTTCATGACAGCTGACGTAAGTGTGATGCCTCTGTAATGATTGCGGTCAGTCAGATCTTTTTTTGTCCTTTTCACCAGCACTCCCAACTCCCATACGTAAGGCTTTGCCTCTTCACGCCACATTCTACAAAATAATCTTGTAGGTAATCTGGGATTCACTTAATTTTCAGGCAATATCATCTCAGCAGTTATTCCTTCGTATCCAGGGGCTTTCCATCTTTTGAGTTTTTCTTAAGAATAGCTTCGACTTCAAACACACCTAATTCATTCATGGGCACATCAAGGTCTTCACCAGTTTCAGGTATATCAACCAAATTATTCCCTTCGTATTTCCTAAATATGACCTCACCAAAGTGCTCATTGCAACGTTACCTTTCTTCATGTTCTTTTGTTATAACAGATCCATCTTTCTTTTTGATGGGTATATGCTTCTTTTTTTCCCGTAGAGATTTCATTAATAATTCCAAGAGCAATTTCTACAACAAAGCCACTCCCTGAATTCATAGCTTTGTCAGCCTCATCTGCTTTCCTGTCTAAATATTCTCTCCAATCATTCCTGATATTTCTTTTGACCTCACTATCAATACTGAAATACTTGGCATGTTCTGCCTTGTAATTTTCATTATTTCCTCGAAAAATTTAAGAAATCAATTTCTATCTTTGTCTTCTTTTCATAGTATCCCAAGTATCATTTGATATCCATGGTTTTCTCCTTGTAACTGCATGTCCCAAAACTTCGTCTCTTAAGTCTCTTAAGACTGTAAATCGATTCCTACATTCAGTTACAAAGATTTCTGTGCTCATCCTCTAGAAGCTTAGTTGTATCAAACTTAGGTATTCTATCTACATTTCTGTTGGGTTCTTTCAGTTTTAATATTTGTGTGGTAATGGGGAGCTGGTGATCACTACCAATAACTGCACCTCTATAGCTTGTTACATTTCCCAGAGTCCTCCTTCTCTCTTTATCAATGGCTATGTGATCTATTTGATATTTGTAATTGCCACATGGTGAAGTCCTTGTATATTTGTGGATCTCCTTGTGCTGGAAAAGAGTACCTCCAGTAACAAGATTGTTTGTTGAACAACAACTTATAAAATGTGCCCCATTTTCATTTGCAACTTCGCCAAGAACCTCAACACCCATCACATTTTCTATCCCTTGATTATTCCTTCCAACTTTGGCATTGAAGTCATTAATCACAATTTTCATATCTCTCTAGGTTCTCACCTATTATACTCTGCAGTTCTTCACAGTATTCATGTTTCCTTTCTTCAGGGGAATCATTTGATTCGCCTTGGAAGATGGAATCTTCGGGATCTTGAACCCTTCTGTGAAGCCTCTTCCCTTTTTGCCCGGCAGGCATGCTGTCATGCGTTTGCGGGGAGGGGAACAGGGTAATTTTAACCTGTCAAAAAGTTTTCATTCTTTTTGCCTCTCGCGTGAGTGCGAAGGAGAGTACTGGAGCACTGGCGCACAGGATGCTGCTGGTGCTCAGTTTCTGCCGAAGAACAGTTTTTGGTGAAGGCACAGAAAAGTGCTGGCGGGCAGGAAAACAATGCGTAGGGTGAATATACAAAGAATAGGCCAGACTATTGGGCTTTTATTTTGAGGTACCTTACCTCTAGCATTAGAGGCTCTTTGAGCTTTTATTTTGAGGTGCCATACTTCCAACATTAGAAGATATTTAAGCTCTACTTTGAGGTGCCATACCTTTAGTATTAAGGGCTCTAATACCTCTATTTTGAGATACTATAATCTTAGCATTATAAGTTCTTTGATCTCTAATTTGAAGTGCTTTACCTCTAGCATTAAAGGCTCTTTGGCTTCTATTTTGAGGCTCATTACTTTTAGCATTAGAGGGTCTTTGACCTTCATTTTGAGGCTCCTTACTTTTAGCATTAGAGGGTTTTTTACCTCTATTTTGAGGCTCCCTACGTTTAGCATTAGAGGCTCTTTGACCTCTAATTTGAGACTGTTCACTTTGAGCATTAGAATCTCTTTGACCTCTATTTTAAGGCTCCTTACTTTTAGCATTAGAGTCTCTTTGACCTCTATTTTGAGGCTCATTACCTTTAGCATTAGAGGCTGTTTGACCTCTACTTTGAGGGTCCTTACTTTGAGCATTACAGGGTCTTTGACCTCTATTTTGAGGGTCCTTGCTTTTAGCATTAGAGGCTCTTTGACCTCTATTTTGAGACTGCTCACTTTTAGCATTAATCTCTTTGACCTCTATTTTGAGGCTCCTTACTTTTAGCATTAGAAGCTCTTTGACCTCTAATTTGAGACTGCTCACTTCTAGCATTAGAGTCTCTTTGACCTTTATTTTGAGGGTCCTTATTTTTAGCATTAGAGGCTCTTTGACCTCTATTTTGAGGCTCCTTACTTTTAGCATTTGAGGGTCTTTGGCCTCTATTTTGAGGCTCCTTACGTTTAGTATTAGAGAGTCTTTGACCTCTATTTTGAGGCTCCTTACTTTTAGCATTAGAATCTCTTTGACCTTGGTTTTGAGGTTCCATACTTTTAGCATTAGAGGGTCTTTGATCTCTATTTTGAGGCTCCATACTTTTAGCATTAGAGGGTCTTTGACCCCTATTTTGAAACTGCTCACTATCAGCATTAGAGTCTCTTTGACCTCTGTTTTGAGGCTCCTTACTTTTAGTATTAGAGGGTCTTTGACCTCTTATTTTGAGGCTCCTTACATTTAGCATTAGAGGGTCTTTGACCTCTATTTTGAGGCTTATGTTTAGCATTAGAGGTTCTTTAACCTTTATTTTGAGGATCCTTACTTTTAGCATTAGAGGGCCTTTAACCTCTATTTTGAGGCTCCTTACTTTTATCATAAGAGGCTCTTTCACTTTTATTTTTAGGCTCCATACTTTAAGCATTAGGGGCTTTTTTACCTCTATTTTGAGGCTCCTTACTTTTAGTATTAGAGGCTTTTTGACCTCTTATTTTGAGGCTCCTTACTTTTAGCATTAGAGACTCTTTGACAGCTATTTTGAGGCTCCTTACTTTTAGCATTAAAGGGTCTTTGATCTCTATTTTGAGACTGCTCACTCTCAGCATTAGAGTCTCTTTGACAGCTATTTTGAGGCTCCTTACTTTTAGCATTAAAGGGTCTTTGACCTCTATTTTGAGACTGCTCACTCTCAGCATTAGAGTCTCTTTGACCTCTATTTTGAAGCTCCTTACTTTTAGCATTAGAGGGTCTTTGACCTCTATTTTGAGGCTCCTTACTTTTAGCATTAGAAAGTCTTTGACCTCTATTTTGAGGCTCCTTACTTTTAGTATTTGAGGGTCTTTGACCTCTATTTGGAGGCTCCTTACGTTTAGCATTAGAGGGTCTTTGACCTCTATTTTGAGGCTCATTACTTTTAGCATTAGAGGTTCTTTGACGTTTAGTTTGAGACTGCTCACTCTCAGCATTAAAGGGTCTTTGACCTCTATTTTGAGGCTCCTAACTTTTAGCATTACCGGGTCTTTGACCTCTATTTTGAGGCTCCTTACTTTAGGCATTTGAGGGTCTTTGACCTCGATTTTGAGGCTCCTTACGTTTAGCATTAGAGGGTCATTGACATCTATTTTGAGACTGCTCACTTTTAGCATTAATCTCCTTGACCTCTATTTTGAGGCTCCTTACTTTTAGCATTAGAGGGTCTTTGACCTCTATTTTGAGGCTCCTTACTTTTAGCATTAGAATCTCTTTGACCTCGGTTTTGAGGCTCCTTATTTTTAGCATTAGAGGATCTTTGATCTCTATTTTGAGGCTCCTTACATTTAGCATTTGAGGGTCTTTGACCTCTATTTTGAGGTTCCTTAGTTTAGCATTAGGGAGTCTTTGACCTTTATTTTTAGGCTCCTTACTTTGAGCATTAGAGACTCTTTGACCTTTATTTTGAGACTGCTCACTTTCAGCATTACAGGGTCTTTGACCTCTATTTTGAGGCTCCTTACTTTTAGCATTACAGGGTCTTTGACCTCTATTTTGAGGCTCCTTACTTTTAGTATTTGAGGGTCTTTGACCTCGATTTTTGAGGCTCCTTACGTTTAGCATGAGAGTGTCTTTGACCTCTATTCTGAGACTGCTCACTTTTAGCATTAATCTCTTTGACCTCTATTTTGAGGCTTCTTACTTTTAGCATTAGAGGGTCTTTGACCTCCATTTTGAGGCTTCTTACTTTTAGCATTAGAATCTCTTAGACCTCGGTTTTGAAGGTCCTTATTTTTAGCATTAGAGTCTCTTTGACCTCTATTTTGAGGTTCCTTACGTTTAGCATTTGAGGGTCTTTGATCTCTATTATGAGGCTCCTTACGTTTGGCATTTGAGGGTCTTTGACCTTTATTTTGAGGTTCCTTAGTTTAGCATTAGAGAGTCTTTGAACTCTATTTTGAGGCTGCTTACTTTGAGCATTAAAGGATCTTTGACCTCTATTTTGAGGCTCCTTACTTTTAGTATTAGAGGCTCTTTGACCTCTTATTTTGAGGCTCCTTACTTTTAGCATTAGAGACTCTCTGACCGCTATTTTGAGGCTCCTTACTTTTAGCATTAGAGGGTCTTTGACCTCTATTTTGAGGCTTCTTATGTTTAGCATTAGAGGTTCTTTAACCTCTATTTTGAGGCTCCTTACTTTTAGCATCAGAGTCTCTTTGACCTCTATTTTGAGGCTTCTTACGTTTAGCATTAGAGGGTCTTTGACCTCTATTTTGAGGCTCTTTACTTTTAGCATTAGAGGCTCTTGGACCTCTATTTTGAGGCTCCTTCCTTTGATCATTAGAGGCTGCTTGACCTCTATTTTGAGGCTTCTTATGTTTAGCATTAGAGGGTCGTTGACCTCTGTTTTGAGGCTCCTTACTTCTAGTATTAGAGGTTCTTTGACCTCTAATTTGAGGCTCCTTAATTTTTGCATTAGAGGGTCTTTGACCTTTATTTTGAGGCTCCTTAATTTTAGCATTAGAGGGTCTTTGACCTCTGTTTTGAGGCTCCTTACTTTTAGCATTAGAGGTTCTTTGACCTCTTTTTTGAGGTGCCATACTCTAGCATTAGAGTTTTTTACCTTTATTTTAATCCCCTTATCTCTAACATTAAAAGCTCTTTGACCTTTATTTTTGGGTGCTTTATTTCTAGCACTAGAGGTTCTTTGAGACCTCTGTTTTAAGGCAACTAACCGCTAATAGCAGAGGCTATTTGACCTCAGTTTTTAGGTGACTTACCTCTATAATTAAAGGCTATTTTTCATAATTCATATAAAGGCTTTCCTTCTCTATTCTCTTCTGTCTTTTATAGTTTTTCAAGATCTTTTTTTGCTTAGTTTGCTAATCTTCTTCGAGATTTCAAGAGACATTTCAGTGCTGTTTGTCCTCGGTTCGTCAGATTCCTCGTAGAAATCGATGGCTTTCATGTCTTTACCTATAAGGGCGATGGGTGAAGACATGGATGCCATTGATTTCTCGGCATACACTATACGGCATCATACTAAAGTCAACGAAGAGCAACACAATATATTTACCATTGCCGTCCTGATATGTTCTATCTTCAATGCCGAAGTTTGAAGAAACACACGTCACTCACTGCTGGCACCAATGCAATCCAGTTATAGGACATCGTCGCTAAACCGCAAGCAAATTAGCCTTCAAGGCGCTTACAGTATGATCTTCAAAGCTCGCCGACTTCGGCAACACCTATCCAAACTATCTGTAGATGAAGATGTTCCGAATAGCCTCCAGTTCATCCTGTAGCTGTGACAAAATTCTCACAGTCAGTTACCTGTTCCGCCAGAACGCGAGCTCTGTGAGTAAGGTTAAATCCTCCTTCCAATGTTCACTGCGTAAACTTCCATAGCTACAGTACATACAGATCGTGAGGTGTTGCAAGGTATGTTTAAAAAAAAAAAAAAAAGAGAGAGAGAGATCAGGTCTTCAGAAGTCTTTTGGGATCCGGGGCGGAGCCGTTCAGAATTGCTGCGGGAAGATTCCGTTCTGGAGTCATTCAGAACTCTATGCTAAGTCTATGGCTATTTCTTCTGAAGTTATTTGGAGAGGAGATTCAGGAAGATTTTCTTCCGAAATCGTTCAGAGATTTCTGGAATCATTCAGAATTCCATGCTAAGTCTATGGAAATTTCTTCTGAATACTTTTGGAAATGCACGAAGATTTTCTCCCGAAGCCGTTTAGGACTCGCGAGAAATTCTCTTTTTTTTTCTCTGGTTTCAATAGGCCCTAATAATAATGATAATAATAATAATAATAATAATAATAATAATAATAATAATAATAATAATAATATACTACGTGATTTGATTTATGAATTTGAGTCAGAAAGGTTGGAAATCGATCAATGCTTGGATAGGAAGATGAAAAACAATGATTTATTGATCTCTCTCTCTCTCTCTCTCTCTCTCTCTCTCTCTCTCTCTCTCTCTCTCTCTCTCTCTCTTTATATATATATATATATATATATATATATATATATATATATATATATATATATATATATATATATAGACTTATATGTAGCATTTAATCATAATTAATTTACGGGTATTTTTTTTCAATCATTATCATTGTAATAATAATAATAATAATAATAATAATAATAATAATAATAATAATAATATACTACGTGATTTGATTTATGAATTTGAGTCAGAAAGGTTGGAAATCGATCAATGCTTGGATAGGAAGATGAAAAACAATGATTTATTAATCTCTCTCTTCTCTCTCTCTCTCTCTCTCTCTCTCTCTCTCTCTCTCTCTCTCTCTCTCTCTCTCTCTCTCTCTCTCTCTTTATATATATATATATATATATATATATATATATATATATATATATACTTATATGTAGCATTTAATCATAATTAATTTACGGGTATTTTTTTCAATCATTATCATTATAATAATAATAATAATAATAATAATAATAATAATAATAATAATAATAATAATAATAATAATAATAATAATAATAATAATAATTATTATTATTATTATTATTATTATTATTATTATCATAATCTAAGCTATAACATTAGTTGGAAAATCTTTGCTGATCATGGCGATACGTAAACCCTTTCACCAGGGTATAGTAAATACATTGTATATGATATGAATTGATATGATTACAAGCCAGATATTGCATTAAGGTGGTGATTGTGTAGTTAAACGAATGATCGTGGTGTGTACGTTTTATCTGAATGAGAGAAACGGTCCAAGGAAATTAATAGATTGATTTTTTTCCAAGGGGAGAATTAACCAAAGTGACACCATGGTTTGTAAGGCCACAGAATTGCTAAGATTGCCTGGAATAATGATGGGTAGAGTTTAGCCTGGGATAATAAAATATGTGGAATACTAGAAAGTTCTTTTTGTTTATAGTGCAGTGTGAATATTATTGGTATACCATTTTGCATATAGAAAGGTCGAAATATATCCATAAGAAGAACGCTCAATGTACACAATACTCATTTTCTTATGTCTTCTTGCCCCTATGTTTTCTCTCCTTATCTCCCCTTTTAAGTGAAACCTACCTCTCAGAGTGGGGCAAAGTAAATAATCAATTTGGGCCTCTCACCTTTCTTGTACGTGTTACGCGAATCTCTCTCTCTCTCTCTCTCTCTCTCTCTCTCTCTCTCTCTCTCTCTCAGCTTTACAAAACTATTGTAGCTTCCACTTTTACCAGCCCCTGAGACTCTCTCTCTCTCTCTCTCTCTCTCTCTCTCTCTCTCTCTCTCTCTCTCTCTCTCTCTCTCTCCATTTTATGATTGTAGTATCATGTAACGCTCTTTTCTTCTTTGTCAGACGATTTTTCACCACTTTTCAATTTTTATTCAAATTATTTTTTTTTTCTCCTGTTCATGCAGTCTTTCTCCTTTTGTTTCTAATACTTACTCTCCAGAACAATGCTTATAGCACTGAACCGCCAACTTCCTCCATAATCATAGGTATTTTTTTTGGAGGGGGGGGTGCGTTATTTATTCATTTATTTTTTTTACAAATACGTCTTAATTTTTTTTTTTTTTGCATAGCTCTTTCTTCTTCTTCTTCTTCTTCTTCTTCTTCTTCTTCTTCTATAATAAATATCACGAGTTAATGGTTATTGCTTTCGTTTAACGGGTATGATTTGTATATACTGTGTAGTATTGAGCCTCATGACGGAGAAGGCCTGGCTATTAGAATTAACTGCCTGCCTAGTATTACGAACAGGATAGAATTGTCCAGGGAGATCTGACTGTAACGGATGGTCAGAGTTATGAAAAATCTTATGCAACATGCATAATGAACTAATTGAACAACGGTGCCAAAGATTAATATCTAGATCAGGAATAAGAAATTTAATAGACCGTAAGTTTCTGTCCAACAAATTAAGATGAGAATCAGCAGCTGAATACCAGACAGGAGAACAGTACTCAAAACAAGGTAGAATGAAAGAATTAAAACACTTCTTCAGAATAGATTGATCACCGAAAATCTTGTAAAACTTTCTCAATAAGCCAATTTTTTGTGCAATTGAAGAAGACACAGACCTAACGTGTTTCTCAAAAGTAAATTTGCTGTCGAGAATCACACCTAAAATTTTAAAAGAATCATACAAATTTAAAGAAACATTATCACTACTGAGATCAGGATGTTGAGTAGCCACCGTCCTTGACCTACTTACAATCATACTTTGAGTTTTGTTAGTATTCAACTTCATACCCCATAATTTGCACCATGCACTAATTTTAGCTAAATCTCTATTAAGGGATTCACCAACCCCGGATCTACATTCAGGGGATGGGATTAATGGAAAGAGAGTAGCCTTATCTGCATATGCAACAAGCTTGTTTTCTAGGCCAAACTTCATGTCATGTGTATATAGTATGAAAAGTAATGGGCCAAGAACACTAGCCTGTGGAACACCGGATACCACATCCCTATACTCACTATGTTGCCCATCAACAACAACTCTTTGAGATCTATTACTTGAAAAATCAATAGTAATGCTAAGAAATGACTTTCCCACTCCCAACTGTTTGAGTTTGAAAACAAGGGCCTCATGATTAACACGGTCAAAGGCAGCACTAAAATCAAGGCCAATCATACGAACTTCCTAACCACAATCAAGGGATTTCTGTACAGCATTGGAGATTGTAAGAAGGGCATCACATGCTCCAAGGCCTTTACGAAAACCAAATTGCAAACTAGGGAATAGATGATTACCTTCAGCAAACCTATTAAGATGTTTTGCCAGAAGACGTTCAAAAACTTTAGATAATATGGGAGTTATGGAAATAGGGCGGTAATCAGTGGGACTTGAGCTACCACAAACACATTTACATAGAGGAGTAACATTACCAATTCTCCAACTAGTGCTAAAAGCTCCTCTTCTTGCTAACTTGTGCAAAATAACAGATAACTTTGGAGCTAAGAAATCTGCTGTCTTTATAGAAAACAAAGGAAAATTACCATTTGGGTCTACACCTCCATAAGCATCAAGGTCCATCAACAGAGCTTTAATCTCACGAGATCGAAAAGCTAAACTAGTTAGTTTAGCCTCAGGAAAACAGGAATGAGGAAGTTCAAGTTTTTCATTACTCTGTTTACTGTCAAAAGCATCAGCCAAAAGGGTTGCCTTTTCCTTTGGACAGTGAGTGATTGAGCCATCTGGTTTAAGTAAAGGAAGAACTGTTGCATCTACACCAAAGAGTGCAGATTTAAGGGTAGACCACCATTTATGTTCCTGAGTTGTACCAGAGGGGGTTTCTTTTATGATTAAATTGTACTCCTTTTCAGTTGAGGCATAAACTCTCTGAGCAAAAGCTCGAAGCTGAGTATAGTGGTTCCAGGTCAAATCTGATCTGTTACCCTTCCAAAGGTGATAGGCCTCCTGCTTCTCCAAATAAGCACGTCTACAATCATCATTGAACCACGGATTGTCCTTCATTCGGTACCTTAGCACACGAGAAGGGATACGCCTATTAATTATGTTGACTAGATTCTCATTCAAAGGGACAACAGGATCTACACTACTATATAATTGTGGCCAATTCAAGCACAAAAGATCATGCAAAATCCCATTCCACTCTGCTTGGGATTTCATATAAATTTTATAAGAGTATGATATATCAGGGACAGGCTGCTCAGTCTTCACTACTAATGAAATCAAGGCATGATCAGATGTCCCGACTGGAGAACCAATCTTACTAGTTATAACGCCAGGGGAGTCAGTGTATACGAGGTCCAAGCAATTACCTGACCTATGAGTAGCTTCATTTATGATTTGCTCACAGCCTGATTCAGAGGCAAAGTCTAAAGCTCTTAAGCCATGGTGATCGGTAAAAGAGATAGAACTTAACCACACCCTATGGTTAGCATTTGTCTCCTTCTTATAGTGTCCCAAGTATCATTTGATATCCATGGCTTTCTCCCTGTGACTGCGTGTCCCAAGACTACACTGACAACTGACTGCTATATTTTCTTAAAGTCACACCATTCTTCATTAATTGTCTGTTTTTCGTCTCTTAAAGTTTCTAAGACTGCAAAACGATTCCTACATTCAATTGCAAATTTTTCTCTGTGCTCTTCTTCTAAAAGCTTAGTTGCATCAAACCTTGGCATTCTATCCATCTTTCTGTTGGGTGCTTTCAGTTTTAATTTCCGTGTGGCAATGAGGAGCTGGTGATCACTACCAATAACTGCACCTCTATAGCTTCTTACATTTCTCAGAGTCCTCCTTCTCTCTTTATCAATGGCAATTTGATCTATCTGATATTTGTAAATGCCACATTTTGAAGTCCATGTATACTTGTGGATGTTCTTGTGTTAAAAAAAAGTATCTCCAATGAAAAAATTGTTTGCTGAACAGAAACATAGGAAATGTGCTCCATTTTCATTTGCCACTTCACCAAGACCCTCGACACTTATCACATTCTCTATCCCCAGATTATTTCTTCCAACTTTAGCATTGAAGTCGCCAATCACAGTTTTCATATCTCTGTCAGGGCTCAGCTCTATTACCCTCTGCATTTCTTAATAGTATTCGTCTTCCCTTTCTTCAGGGAATTAATTTATTGGAGCATAGGAGACTATAATACTCATATTGCACTGCTTAGACTTAGACTTTGCTAGTAACAATATTCTATCTACAGCTCTCCCTTCGCTTATTGCCTTTTCTGCTCTTGGTGTCATCATCATTCCTAACCCTTCTCTTCCAACGTCATCTGATCATTCTGAGTAGATATATTTATTGTCTTGGTCTAAAGTTTCTTTACCAATCCTTTTCCAACGTGTTTCACTTAGGGCCAAGATATCCAAACTATATTTCATAAATCCACTTTCCTCTTGCTGTAACTTCCCAATCTGATTTATGGTTCTAACATTCCAATTATTTATTTTTAATTTTTATTTAGTAGTTATAAACCGGGAGATTCTTAGCACCCCACTATGCCCGGGACAGGGGGCCATTCTGTCATCTCTTCCCATGACTGACTAAATTCATATAGGATTCAATGGTTAGATACATCAAAGGATAGCCAGTTCCTTGTGATGCGCAGTGCCTATCTACCTAAGGCAAGTGGCCCCTGCTAGTCCATACTAATTCTAGTAAGATCAACTGCCAGGCATCAGGAGTAAAAGTCAAAGAGACAGTTTGTCCATCGCCTTAAACTCAATCAGTCACCCTGCTGCCAGGACTCCATCGAGATTTAGGGGGGCATTTCTCTCACATCTAAAGCTCTCATCACTCCACCAAGTTGCTCTTCTTCTTATACGAGTATAATCGTTGGCAAACATGGAATGCTAATATATACCGCCAAGCACACACACACACACACACACACATATATATATATATATATATATATATATATATATGTGTGTGTGTGTGTGTGTGTGTCTATGTGTGTGTACGTCCATGTATATATATGCATATGTATATATATACATATATATATGTGTATATATATGTATATATATATACACACACACACATATATATATATATATATATATATATATATATATATATATATATATATATATATATATATATATTACGGTTGGCAAGCTAAATAATCTTTCAAATTCCACACTCACCTGTTTGCTTTTACATTAAGTCTGTCACACGTGAAAATATTAATACACGAACTCTGAGACAGTTAAATAACTCCCAGACAGCAATATATAAATCACTGAATAGCCAAAGGTGTCCTAAGTACACTAAAAACTAAACTAGGTAATATTTCTTAAGAATTATTGAAACAACTCTAACTTCGATTCTTTAACAGGATATGAGCGAATACCACTTTAAACATTGGTGATTGGAATAATACACTCTTTGCAAAAATTAATAAATTCTATATAAATTACAACTTTGAAAAGAATTTACATAAAAACAAAATAAATAACTTGAAATATTAAGTCTGAACAAATCTTAGATTAAGACAAAAATTTTACGATCTGAAAATTATATAAGTACTTGACTTGAGATATTAAATTTGAATATACATTAAAATAAATAATTAAACTGAAAGTTATACAATCACACATTTCCCTTGAATTCAAATCTAAATACAATATTTAAGTTTGATACTTAATGAAAATAGATGACCAGATCATGATACCAATACCTATCACCTTATTAAAGGGCCAGTTACAAAAGCTCTAATAGAATTATTATAAATACTCACTATGTTTACAAAACCCATTACACCAAAACTTTGATATGTCACTGAATACTTTTAAAACAATACACTGAGTGGCGTATGAGAGGTAAGCAAGAGAGAGGGGGAGATAACTATGACTTAAGGTTGAAATTCTCTTTCTGCCTATGCAACTCTGGGGTCACATTTATAACAGACTTAGCTACTTCCAGAATGTTCCAGGACCAATTCTGATAGCCTGGGGGCTGGGCTAAGATGTCAGAGTTACCAAGTATTGCTCTCTCGAACGCGTACTCCCGCAGCGCCAGACGGCTCTCTCAGTCAGTTAGCTCCGCCCGCTCTTTGTCTCTGAAATAAAATAAAATATCTATCACTAGGTTTTTCAAGAATTTTCCAAGACACATGGCATATTGCTTATTCTCTGACAAACATAATGCAATACCTCATGTAAATATCAATGAATATTACTTAAACCCTTGCATGGTCACATAACACTCAAACAGATTACGTAAGACTTCGTAACAAAAATATATGAAATAAAAAGTTAATTCTTAAAAATAATGTAGATTTACATATACTTATTTGAATGAACAATGAAATGAAATTAAAGATGGAAGTTTTACGTAATTTACATAATAAACTTAAATCTAATCTACATGAGAGGAACTCATCTTAAGAGCTGGCTAACTTCGCTTCAATGCACAAATGAAATAAAGAGATAAATCATGAATAAACTATTGTATTTTCTCTTCACTAGACCAGCTTCGTGAGAATATACATATACATATATATATATATATATATATATATATATATATATATATATATATATATATATATATATATACACACAAATATATATATATATATATATATATATATATATATATATATATACATATATATATATATATATATATGTATATATATATATATATATATATATATATATATATATATATATATATATATATATATATATATATATATATATATGTATATATATATATGTATATATATATATATATATATATATATATATATATATGTATATATATAAGTTTATATATATACATATATATATATATATATATATATATATATATATAAATATATATATATATATATATATATATGTATATATATATATATATATATATATATATATATATATATATATATATATATATATATATGAAAGAAGAATATTTTCTTCATGTATTTTATTTGCGTATTTAAGAGATGTATAGCCACCTTGTATGGTGAGTTCCACTCACATAGGATTAAGTAATGTATGTAAATTACATAAGACTTTCTTCATTCATTTAACTGTATTTTCATGCAGTTTCGTATATGCAGATTTGCACTGTTTAAAGAATTAACTTTTTATTTCACATAGTTTTGTTACGAAGTCTTATTTAATCTCGTTTAGATATGCTGTATGATACACACGAGGTATGAACACCAGGGATTATGTCAATTTCATGTTCCCACGTGGTGAGAAAAGACATGAAAAGTCTAGACTAAGATTACTCTATTTTATAATGTTATGAGAGGAAAGTGGTCAGAGTTGGCAACCTTGCGCCACAAGAGCCATGCCCCCACACCACGAGAATGATTTACTAGAAATTTCTGGACGAATTAAGTCAATATATATAGGACCTAGCAATGCAAGGGAAGCAGAAGAGATTCAGCCTATCTCTTTGAAAGAGCCAAAGTACGCCAGCCCTCTCTCCTCTCAAGTGTGTGTGGCGTATCCTCTCAAACGTGATTAGCGATTTCTATCCAACATATATCATGTATAGTTTTGTTCAAACGTTGGTGAAATTATTGGATGTTAATTCAAGGGTAGTGTGTTAATGTAAGTACATTTTAACATAATTTTTTATAACTGGCCCTGTGAGATTTAGGTTAAACAGTGAAGTACATTAAAAATTTTGCTTAACCGTTCTGTAACCTCGTGTGATCCAAAAGATGTAAATGTAACAGTTACATGTGTGAAAATTTCATTATTGTTTAATTTTTAGTGTTAAGCATTAACTTTTTTCATTATTTGTCAAGATTAAATATTTCTATAAGTCAATTTCCAGAGAAACAAGTGATTGTAACATTTTTATAGTGTATTACTTTTTATCTTACTCTCAGGTCTAATTCTGATCTATATTTCGAGTGATTCAGTTTTGGTGTAAGTCTTTAGAACTGTTGTAACATTTTATAGAATATATTTATTTTGTAAAAGTGTGTATTATTTCGATCACCAATACTTGATACAGTACTTTGCTCGCTATCCCTGACCAATAACCGAAATAAGAGGTTGGTTTTAGAATAGTTCTAGTAAAATAATCACCCAGTTTTTGTTTTAAGTTATGTAAAGAGACCTTTGGATATTCAGTGTTCTTATATATTGCCATCTGGGAGTTGTGTGATTTTCTCAGAGCTTGGATATTTCTAGTATATATCAAATTTATGTAAAATAAAGCAGGTGTATTTTGGAGCTCGGGAATTTACGTAATTCACTGGTCGTAATGTATATTTTTTGGTGCCCAGACCTAGGGATCGAGCGAGTCTGTTTAAATATTGGTGATAACAGAGCCGTGTCTTTGATTAAAGGTTTGAACAGTTTAGTGTTAATAGGATTCTGTGTATTATTAGGATATGTTTTTGGAGAGGTATAATTTTCTGTAAAGTACGAGATGGCACAGTTGTGTGTACAAGAGTTTTTGGAAAACCCAATTGTTCTGGAATTGTCGGAAGCTAATGTAACTAAAGCTCAGTAGCTTTCTATTTCAATGGCATGTGGTGGCCATGCAACGAGTGGAATGATTAAAGCCCAAATCAAGTGTCTAGCCTTAGAAACGTTGATAAACTCAGGAAAGTTGTTGGAAGAAAATATTGTAGTAGCTCGCGAACTGTTGGAGAAGGCTGAAGCAGAATTTGTGACGAAGCAAGTATCAGTTGACCTAGGAACTGAAGAAATGAAAGCAGAAAGGAATGTATAGGCTGAGATTCGACGAATTACAGCAGAAGATAATTTGATTAAGTTGAAGATGATGGTAGAAAGGGAAGAAAGGGAGAGAGATGAGGCAAGAGAAATTGCAAGACGAGAAGAAAAAGAGAGAGAACGGGAAGAAAAAGAGAGAGAACGGGAAGAAAAGAGAGAGAAGAGGCAAGAAAAATTGCGAGACATGCAAGGGAAATGGAAGCAAGAGGGGAAGAAAGAGAGAGAGAAGCGAGACATGCAAGGTCGGCAACTCAGACAGAAATGACCCCTGCTATGCATGATCTTGTGTTTTATGTGACAAATACAAAGAGGTTAATTCCAAAATTCACAGAAGAAGCTCCCAACAGATTCTTCGATCATTTTGAAACGGTCGCGTCGACAACGGAATGGCCAGAAGATAAATGATCTGTGTTATTGTAGTGTCCTTATTGGAAAAGGACGCAGTGTGTATCTTGCCTTTTCTCAGGAGCAGAGGAAGGAGAATCAAGAAGTTAAAAGGAGCGTGCTGTAAGTGTATCAAATAAGTGTATCAAATAACCCCTGAATATTATAATGAAAGATTCCGAAATTTGTGGAAGGATGAGAAAATTATTTTCCTGGATTACGTTTATAAGGTACGATGATGTTTTAAGAGATGGATAGAGGCTGCCAAAGTGAGAGAGATGGCTGATTTAGAAGATTTGACAGTGCTGTCACAATATTTACGAGGAATGCCTGAACATATTCGAATGTACTTGAGAGAAAGAGAGGTGAAGAAACCTGATAGAGCCACTTCGTTGAGTGAAGATTATAATATTATCAGTTATAAACCCTCCTCAGGTATGAAGTTTCAACCGTCGTTCCAACCAAGTGTCAAGTATTCACCGAACCATGAAAACCAGTTCAGCAATAACTATGGGAACAGGTTCAATAGTTACAGTGGAAGTACCACTGGTACTGTTCAAAAGCAAAATTAGATAGTACCGCAGCAGCAATTGTCGAATCGTTCTCCTTCAGGTATCGTGAAAAATGTGCAGAAGATTAATATAGTCTCTTATAAGTTTGGCAAGGAAGGCCATATCAGTAAGGAATGTTGGTCGAACCAACTGAAAGCAGTCGCCCAAGTGGTTAAGGATAATTCAACTTCACAGAATGCGAAGACGAAGAATCAAATGGGAAGGGTCAACTAGGAAAATAAACCAGCTAACGTTTACACGACAAACAGGACAACCCCAAACAGTGTGGATGTCTATAAACTGTATATTTATGAAGGTACGTTAGCAGCTCTGGAGTGGAGCGAGCAGATCCCGGTCAAAATATTGTGCGACACAGGATCTAATCATAGTATGGTGACAAGGGGTGTACACTCGATGGTGGAACAGTCTCTCACAGGTGATTCGATCATAAAGAAGGGATTAGGAGGTCAGGAGGTTACTCCTATTTGCCGTTTAAAACTGTCATGCGAGTTAGTGACAAGTCATTTTGATTTTGCATTAAAGGATTCACTGACTGTCAAAGGAGTAGAAGTCCTGCTGGGAAATAAGATTGATGGAGAGCCATTTGTGCTTTGTCCCATTGTAATTGAGAAACCATTGAAGAATAGTCCTATGACTGAACTCGAGAAGGACTACCCGTATCTGTTTCCTAGTTGTGTGACAACTAGGAGTATTACGAAGAAAGTGGCTTCAGAAGAAGACAGAGAAACTGAAGGAGCCATGAACTTGAAGGATTTGTTTATAGAAGAGGATTCCCTTGATAGTACACAAGAGGAAAGCTCCTAAGAGAGCCCGAGAGGAGAGGAATGACAGATGAATGAACAGGAAGACAGGGAAGCAATGGATTTGGAAGAAATAGAAAACTCAGCATTAGAAGTAGGACAAATGAGTTGGAAAAGGCTAATAGGATTGCAACGGAAGGATGCAATGCTAATAGAGTTATTGTACTGTGTGGTGGATGAGATGGAGGTGCAGTAGTCTCCCACCTGTTATTACCCCTAAGGATGGATTACTTATGAGAAAGCATAGACCCGCTGATATCCCTGGGAATACTGAATGGGGGATACGCTGTCAGACAGTAATTTCACGCACCGCTGAGAAGACAGGTGATCACCGTAGTGCATGATACGGAACACATGGTAATAAGGAAGATGACAGGGAAGATTATGAAACACTTTTTCTGGCTTGGCATGCACAATGATGTGAGCCAGTTTTGCCTTGCATGTCACCTTTATCAGAAGGCTGGAAAGCCTAATGAGTACATCATGAAGGCTCCCTTACACCCGATTGAAATACGAAGAAAAACCCTTCGGTAAGGTAATGATCGACATTGTGGAATCATTACCAAGAATGAAGAAAAGCCACGAATATATGTTAACTTTAATGTGTTCTGTGACGAGATACCCAGAAGCCATACCCATCAGGAACATCAATGCCAAAGTAATCGTCGCGAAGTTACTAGACTTTTTTTACCAAGTTTGGTATTCTTGAAATCGTTCAGTGACCGAGGAACAAATTTCACGTCAAAATTGTTTCAGGACATGATGAAACTATTGGATGTGAGGCGAGAACGGTCTACTGCCTATTATCTGGAGACCTAAGGTGCATTAGAGAGATTTCATCAAACCCTAAAGAGTATGTTAGCCAAGTACTGCAATGAAACAGTAAATGAACGCTGATGAGAAAGCATAGACCCGCCAATATCCCTGGGAATGCCAGGATATACTGTCAGATATTAATTCTTGCACCACTGAGATGACAGGTGATCACCTTTATACATGAGACGAGATTTATAGGAGTAAGGAAGACGACAGAAAAGATTATGAAACACTTTTTCTGGCTTGGCATGCATAATGATGTGAGCCAGTTTTGCCCTGCATATCACGTTTGTGAGATGCCTGGAAAGCCTAACAAGTACATCAAGAAGGCTCCCTTACAGGAGAACCGTTTGGCTAGGTTATGATCGACATTCTGGGACCATTACCGAGAACGAAGAAAGGCCACAAATATATGTTAACTTTAATGTGTCCAGTGACGAGATACCCAGAAGCCATACCCATCAGGAACATTAGTGCCAAAGTAATGCCGAGAAATTACTAGACTTTTTTTACCAAGTTTGGTATTTCGGAAATCGTTCAGAGTAACGGAGGAACAAATTTCATGTTAAAACTGTTTCAGGACGTGATGAAACTATTGGATGTGCGACGACAACTGTCTACTGCCTATCACCCAAAGGCCCAAGGTGCATTAGAGAGATGTTAACATAGTACTGCAACAAAACAGGAAATGAATGCTTATGAGAAAGCATAGACCCGTAGATATCCCTGGGAATGCATTAAGGGGGATATATTGTCAGATATTAATACCTGCACTGCTGAGAAGACAGGTGATCACTGTAGTGCATGAGATGGGACACATATGAATAAGGAAGATGAGGGAGAAGATTATGAAACACTTTCTGGCCTGGCATGCATAATGATGTGAGCCAGTTTTGCCGTACATGTCACATTTGTCAGATAGCTGGAAAACCTAACAAGTACATCAAGAAGGCTCCCTTACACCCGATTGAAGTACGAGGAGAACCCTTCGGCACAGTAATGATCGACATTGTGAGACCATTACCTAGAACGAAGAAAGGCCACGAATATATGTTAACTTTAATGTGTCCAGTGACGAGATACTCAGAAGCCATACCCATTAGGAACATCAGTGCCAAAGTAGTCCCTAAGAAGTTACTAGACTTTTTTACCAAGTTTGGTATTCTGGAAATCGTTCAGAGTGACCGAGGAACAAATTTCCCATCAAAATTGTTTCAGGACGTGATGAAACTATTGGCTGTGAGACGACAACTGTTTACTACCTATCACCCGGAGACCCAAGGTGCATTAGATTTCATCAAACCCTAGAGAGTATGTTGTCCAAGAACTGCAACGAAACAGGAAATGAATGGGACATCGGACTACCTTTAATGTTATTTGAGGCACATAATGCTTATCAAGAAAGCATGTGATGTAGCCCAAATTAAATGGTGTTTGGACGAGAAGTAAGACGACCGATTAAAATGTTAACAGAAAAATGGAAAGATCGAGAGGAAACGGATGCAGAATATGTCAAGAATTTGAAAAAAGAACAGGCGAGATAAGTAAATTTTCCCTCAAAAACCTTAAAACAAGCCAAGGAAAAATGAAGAAGAGGTTTGATATGAAAGTAAGGACAGACAGTTTACGGTAGGACAACAGATGTTGATTTTCTTACAGATAAGGATATATCCTCTCACCAACAAGTTTCAAGGACCATTCCGGATTTTGGAGAAGACCAGTGAGCTGACCTACGTTATCGAAACCACAGGAAGAAGGAAAAGCCAAAGGAAGGTACATGTTAACTTATTGAAACCCTACTTAAACGAAAACGAAACCGAAGCTTCACAGGTTTGTATGGCACAAACCATTCCATCCAGGGAAGACGACAACGGATATGAGGTAGGGGCTGTAAGCAAGGTGAATAATTCGTCCATCATTGGGAACTTAGAAGAAAAATTAACTCATTTGAACCAGGAGCAGCAAGAGGAATTAAGCCGATTGATTAAAAGTTTCCCTGAAATTGTCACGGACGTTCCAAAACGAACCATCTTGATGAGGCATGAGATACACCTCAAAACCACGGAAAGACCGGACTACCAAAAGCTGAATATGAGCATTGTGGCCGATAATTATCCATTGCCACTCATGACCAACTACTTGATAACATTGGACAAGCAGGGTTCGTCTCCAAGATCGACTTGTTAAAAAGCTATTATCAGATTCCTTTGGACGCCAAGGCAAAATTGTTATCAGTTTTTATAACCCCATTTGGGTTATATCAATACACAGTCGTGCCATTTGGTCTGATGAACACACCCACTACCTTTCAACAAGTGATGGATACCCTTCTAGGACCAATTGAAGGAGTAGGCATATATCTCGACGATATTGTGATATATTCAGCGACTTGGGAAGAACATCTCCGAATCCTGGAGAAGGTGTTTCTAAAGCTGCGAGGAGCACACCTGATGATTAACCTGGAGAAGAGCGAATTTGGAAAGGCAACAGTTCGGTACTTGGGATTTGAAGTCAGAAGAGGACAATTCGCCAAGGTAGCAATTACAATAATTTTTACGGATGGCAGGATTCTACAGACGGTTTTGCTCGAATTTTTTAGCTGTAGTCGCTCCCTTTACTGATTTGACTAGCCCCAAGAAA
>NC_090727.1:177379190-177399190 GCF_036898095.1 Palaemon carinicauda | reverse complement strand
AAAATTTAAGAAACGGTCCGGGATTCATTCAGTTGTTCGCCACGGAGAGGCTGCTAGTGCGGACACAAAGGCTGCAACTGACTTTGTTAAGAAATTCGAAAATATCGTAAAGGAAGAAGGCTACGTAGAGCAGCAGGTGTTCAATTGTGATGAAACCGGGCTGTTTTGGAAGAAGATGCCGAGTCGAACCTACATCACTGCTGAAGAGAAGAAATTGCCTGGGCATAAGCCAATGAAGGATCGGTTGACTCTTGCTCTATGTGCCAACGCTAGCGGGGACTTTAAAGTCAAGCCCTTGCTTGTTTACCATTCGGAGAACCCTAGGGCCTTTAAAGCACACAACGTCGATAAGGATCAGCTTCATGTTTTCTGGCGATCCAACTCGAAGGCCTGGGTCACTAGGCAATTCTTTGTGCAATGGGTAAACCAAGTTTTCGGTCCTTCTGTGAAGAAGTATCTTCATGAGCAGAAATTGCCTTTAAAGTGCCTGCTATGCCTTGACAATGCACCCGCTCACCCCCCCGGACTTGAAGATGATATCTTCGATGAATTCAAGTTCATAAAGGTGCTGTATCTTCCACCAAATACCACCTCTATCCTCCAGCCCATGGACCAGCAAGTCATCTCTAATTTTAAGAAGCTGTACACCAAGCACTTATTCAAGCAGTGCTTTAATGTCACGCAAAGCACCAACTTAACTTTGCGTGAATTTTGGAGGGGCCACTTCAATATCGTGCACTGCTTAAAGATCATTGATCAGGCTTGGGTGGGATTAACTCGACGGACCCTCAATTCTGCATGGAAGAAGCTGTGGCCTGATGCAGTTTCTCCCCGAGATTTCGAGGGTTTTGACCCCGAACCTGATCCCGTGGTCGGTGCAGCGGAAGCCGTAGAGGAAATCGTCTCCCTTGGCAAGTCCATGGGTCTGGAGGTCGACGCAGATGACGTTACGGAACTCGTCGCCGAACATCACGACGAACTGACGACGGATGAGCTCAAGGAACTCCATGCTATGTCGGAGCACATGAGTGATGACGAGGAAGAGAGCGAGGAGGTAGAACATGTGTTAGGTTCAGCGCAAATAAAAGACGTGTTAGGAAAATATCAAGACGTGGTCGACTTCATCGACAAATACCATCCAAAGAAATTGCAGGTTTGTCGTGTAGTTTCTCAATTCGATGATGTTTGCCTAACGCACTTTCGAAACATTCTGAAAAGCCGTACGAAGCAATTATCTATCGATGCTTTCTTTAAAAAAACTGCGAAGCGAACTCGCGATGAAGAGGATGTAAGTGAACCGAAGAAAACGGCAAAGAGTGAAGAGGAAGAAAGTGAAACACAGAAAATGGAAAAGAGTGAAGCAAAAGAAATTCAGTCAATTTTAAATGTAAGTGATAGTGATTAAAATTACGTAATCATCAAAAAGAAAAAAAGAAAATGTAAAAAAAAATATAAAATATAAAAATAAAAATAAAAATAAGCTAAGTTATGTTAAAGTTCACTTAGTGTAAGTTAGAATAAGTTACGGTAGTGTTACGTTTATCGTAGTTAACCTCTCTACCTCCTCGCCGTCCGTCCGTCTCCTCTCTCCTCTCTGCGTAGCGAAGACGAACAACACCTGCGCTGGAGTTTCTAAGGTAAAGTGACGCTAAAAACCCGTTTCTTATTTATCATTTTTTGCTAATTCTTCTTATTTACATGTCTATTCTTCTTATTTACATGTCTATTATCTAATTTAGTGTTCATTATTCTCATGGGAAAGTTATGTGTAGTAGTTTATTAAGAAGTTATCATAGGTTTTTGGGCTCAACCACGGATTAATCCTATTTCAATGTATTCTTATGGGAAAATTCGTTTCGACATCCGATCAATTTCTACATCCGAAGTTGGTTCTGGAACGGATTAAATTCGTATGTAGAGGTTCCACTGTATTGTTCTCCTGTCTGGTGTTCAGCTGCTGATTCTCATCTTAATTTGTTGGATAGAAACTTAAGGTCTATTAAATTTCTTATTCCTGATCTAGATATTAATTTTTGGCACCGTCGTTCAATTAGTCCATTATGCATGTTGCATAAGATTTTTCATAACTCTGACCATCCTTTACATTCAGATCTCCCTGGACAATTCTATCCTGTTCGTAGTATTAGGCAGGCAGTTAATTCTAATAGCCAGGCCTTCACCATCATGAGGCTCAATACAACACAGTATTCTAGAAGTTTCATTCCAGCTGTTACCAAGTTGTGGAATGATCTTCCTAATTGGGTAGTTGAATCAGTAGAACTTCAAAAGTTGAAAGTTGGAGCAAATGTTTTTATATTGACCAGGCTGACTTGAGTCTTTTTATTGTTTATATATGACATATCTGTTTCTGACGTTGTTAATAGTTTATATGGGACATATCTATTTTGACGCTGTTACTGTTTTTAGAATGATATATTGTTAATTTCTTCTCATCATTTATTTATTTCCTTATTTTCTTTCCACACTGGGCTATTTTTTCCTATTGGAGCCCTTGGGCTTATAGCATCTTGCTTTTCCAACTAGGGTTGTAGCTTGGCTAGTAATAATAATAATAATAATAATAATAATAATAATAATAATAATAATAATACGGAACTGCTGAGATCCATGGGAGATTATCCAAAAAACCAAGACTCCTTAAAATTGGTTGTGGTAGTTTATAGCCTGTTTATTATAAATACGAATTCAAAATTATAATAAGTTGCAATTTTTTTACTACAGTTATGCTGAAACCAATATCTACTTTATTTTGCTTAAACTTGTTGGTCATATCTCAAGTGCTCTATGGAGTCAAGGTGGAATTATACTTCAAACTAAGCCAAATGCATCCATTTGTGCTGCTAGCTATGAATGAAAAATGAAATATATTGTGATTGTATCATGAAAAGGTGACTCTAATCAATGCAAAATTAATTGAAATAATATTATGCCATACTATGTTGTGGGGATTAAAAAAGATTTCACTGTCAAGCTTGCTATGATGCAGTATCTTTGACTGTTGATCTTGATTATTGAAGGAAAATTTCTTAGATTGTAATCTTGTAATATGACGATCAGTGCCAAAGTCGTCGAAAAACTGAAACGAGTTAATAGGTATTCTAGCTGCTAATCATGAATGTATAATGGAAATTTCCAATATATTGCTATGCGCTTACAATTCAGTATTATCATAATTAATGCTAATTTTACAAAAAATACGTTGGCTATATTTTCCTTGTTTTTATTGGAAGCTATATTTTCCGTGTTTAAACTGAGTTAGTTTGGACTTTCTATTCACATTTGATAATATACACTTCTGAATGGAAAGTTGCGTTATACATCTTTGTTTGTAATCCAGTAATTTGTCAGGTAACTGAAGCTTTTTTTGTTTTGTTTTGGAGGTCAAAATGTAATTTTCCTTCAAAATGAGTATAATGGAATATTTTGGACCGGTAATCAAAATTATGAGGGTAAAATTGATGATTTAGACTTTCTTGCTAATTTACAAAAAAGATTGTCAAAACAGTACTTTTCTTGTGTTTTGGTGTCCTTAAAACCCCAAAAATGTAATATTTTGAGTTCATTATCTTGAATACTTCTCTTAGTATTCATTCAAACTGGACATAATCCGTCAAGTCATCAATAAAATAATCAAATAATGAATAAAAAAATAATAAATTAATATATATATATATATATATATATATATATATATATATATGTAATAGTCACATATTACATGTTTAAAACACATGACGTAATACGTCATTGTGGCAGTAGAAGCTAGCGTGAGATTTGCTGTAGTCAGACAAGATCATAACAGGATGCGTTTTGCAGGTCTCAGCAATGTAACATTTTTATGAAGCATAAACACAAATACATACCGTGTGAAAGAGTTGTGTCGCGACCGGATGCAGGTGTCTTCCTAGACTAATGTAGAGTTTACATTATGTGTTTAAATGCTGAGACAACTAACTATACGATATCTGTGATATCGATTTTTTAGCCAGTTCTTATCAACACTTCACCTGGAATGGTCATCCGACCAAACCAGCTATACTCCTGTGATGGAGATGTTAACACTGTTGTTTTTAAAGAATAAACCATTTTAAAGTTAACTGGATTGACTTTACTTCAAGACTCAACATCCCAAGAAACATACTCAATGTGTGTTAATCACAGTAGCACACTAATATATACATATACATACATACATATATATATGTATATATATATATATATATATATATATATATATATATATATATATATATATATATATATATATATATATATATATATATATATATATATATATATATATATATATATATTTAAATCGCTTAATCTTCAGATTGCTCAGAAACTCAATCTCTGTCACAAGTCATAAACACTCTTCATTTCACTCAGGATAACCACAATAAAACCCTAGTTTCAATGCAAAACTTTATAAATATATAAATATGACACAAAACATTACAGTAATAATGAATAACAAAATGGCACCAAAAAAAATCGAAACTGATTCTGTACGAGTACATCTCTCAAATAAAAAAATATATTTTTTATTAACTCTTAATTTATTCTTCGAGATAAAACACCACACAAGAACACTATATAATTTACAATTTTTCAGTTGATGTTCCATTGACTAAAGAAGTATTTTCTTGCATGGATTTATTCTTATGTACAACATCTGTAGAGCTGAGCATGCATTCAGCGAATGACAAGTCTCCTTTGGTTCAATGTAACGACTCGGACATTCTTATTGGATAACAGTCTAATATGAATGAGGTTTCAGCCAATCAAAAGCCTCCATTGCATTAATGCAACGAATAGGGCATTTTCATTGGGTGATGTTTTCATTCAAAACTGCTCTTAGCCAATCAACGCCCATAGTTGTGTTGAACCACTGACAGGAGAAACTTGACTGGATAAATATAGCAGCACAACAACAGATTCTTACAAACCTAATAACAATATTTAATGTACAATAGTAAAAAGCAACTATATATATATATATATATATATATATATATATATATATATATATATATATATATATATATATATATATATATATATATATATATACCATGCATTATTTTCAGGGTTTAAAATTGAGCAATGACCTAACCATTCAACGTTGATAAAATATTAGTAAACATATTTAGTGATATTACAATTACAATAAGAGTTTGTCTTGTAAGCATGAAGTCGTCGGTTGAAGTTTTTTAAAATTTATTTGTTTCAAGTCTTCGAGGTGGTCGATACAGATGTCCCTTTTTCAAAGACAGTTTTAAGTCTTTACAAGAGATTTTATATACACAAGTGGTCACGTGTACAATATATATATATATATATATATATATATATATATATATATATATATATATATATATATATATATATATATATAAACGAATAAGCATATACAGACGCACACAGACACGTATATATGTATTATAAATAAAATCCTCTCTTCTTATTTGTTGATGGGTATAACTTGTCCTGTAGGTAGATAGTAGTCGTCTGAAGTCGATGGTCTTTGTCGAAGTCGTTTCAGCATAACACATTTCAAGTCTTTTTGTTCTACGTCTGTCCGTCTTAAAATCCTTCAGAAATTTCAGTATTGTCTTTATTGTCAATATTACAGTCAGTAGGCTAATGTAAATGAGTAAGTCTAAATTAGAGAAGCGGCAGAGAAAAATGATTTCTTATAGAAGTATAAAAAGATAACGAAAGAATAAATGATAAGAAGTCTTTGTTTCTGTCAGTTTCTGTCGGTGGTTTGTCTGTAGCCTATAGATAATGTCCAATCGTCAACTTATTCGATTATACGGCGTCAAATGTCTGTTTGTCAAGTCGTCTATCATTATCATCAATCATTGCGAATAATACTACTGTTACTATTTATATTAATAGTAATAATAATTAAAAGAAGGAGAAGAAGAATTTAGCGTTAATAAGAGAGTTGCATGCACTTCATCTAAATCATTGACTATCTTGATCAAATGTCGCAATGGCTGTAATATCATCTAAAGAAGAAGAAGAAGAAGAAGAAGAAGAAGAAGAAGAAGAAGAAGAAGAAGAAGAAGAAGAAGAAGAAGAAAGTTTTTGGTGAGTATGCTCCGTTTTGGAATCAAAAGATATTTTCATAATCGTTGGATTTATGCCTTGTTGCTCTTCGCTTCAGGTGCGTCCTTGTTCATTTCCTTCAGGTGGATTGTTGAGAGGCGAGTTTCTGTCGATAGAATAATTCTGTTTTAAAGACAGGAGAAGGAAGCTGTGAGTAAAAGCTGGTAAGCTGTGACTATTTAGATATTTAGAATGATATAATACTAGTAAAGTTTTAAATATGGGTTAAATTCACTTGAATCTTCTCCTAAAAATATCAATAATGTAAATTTAAAGGAACTTAAAAAAAAGTTCAAGGGACAGAAAACCCCTAGCATTTCACCATGTTCTTCTAACGTCTTCTCCTACGTCGGTTGGCGTTGTAGCTATTGGCATGGTATGCTTGTCTCCTCAGGCTAAGTTCAGGAAGCGATGAGGTGCCGCCTTCAATGGCCTCTACGATGGGAGAGACCAGCGTGTCCACACCAGTCACTTCGACGCCCCTGTTGTTGAAAGTATTTGAAAATGGAACTCACTAATACTGATATCATTATCTTTCTAAGTTGCTATAGAGAATAATGAATCATAGTATAATACCGTATACACACACACGCACACACACACACACACACACACACACACACATATATATATATATATATATATATATATATATATATATATATATATATATATATATATATATATATATATATATATATATATGCTATGAATATACCTGTATTAGTCTTTTAACATTGTTATGCTATATAAATGTAATAGCGTACAGTTCACAAAATGATTGAACAGTGATTAAATAACCTTTTAATTCATCTTGCCGCTAAATATTATTGCCTAAGTGCCCATATTTTTTATGGTTTATTATTCAAAAGTAAATATTCTACATCATTCTTTTATCTATTAAAATAAATTTTTAAAAACTTAGCTTACTAGGATTTCCGGAGTCTTACCTATTGAAGGCTTTGATTAAGCCACCAGGTCCGTTGGAAATAATCTCGATGCCCAAGAGCATAACGCCGGTAAGGGTGATCGTCCCTAGGATGATAATGAGGCCAAGGTTGGCGAAATTTAGCAATCCATAAGGAAGGTCCACCCAGAGGTTGTTCTCGTTCAAGAATGAGAGAGAATCCCCTGTATTTGAAGTGGTGTTGAGACCTGAAAGAAAACGGCTTATTAGAACTCGTGAATGGGAGACCTCGATTGTTTCTATTATCAGCATTTGTGACTTCAATACGTTACACCATTTTATTGTAATATACTTATAATGCTTTATAATTGAAGGAGAGAAGGAGGGGCAAGACACGCAAGTGAACATAACCAGAACATCATTCAAAACATAGGGACCAGATGTTCCTCCTTCAATGATACGCAAGAATTAGTTGAATTTGATACTGGGTCGAGTTTGTAGGATGCAGAAACATTTATTACATAGCAAAAGTAATATACGTTTTCAGATGTATATTTATTGTATAATTTCTTCAGCTCTTATTGGGTTGTTAAAGTAAATTTGATACTATAATGTCCATAAACTACTCACACACAAACATACAAGAGAATATAGCGTCCACACACACACACACACACACACACACACACACACACACACACACATATATATATATATATATATATATATATATATATATATATGCATGTGAGTATACATATGTATAGCCAAATATGCATACATACAAATGAAATATCTGTTGCACTAACATGTAACTATAAGCAATAAAGTACATACGAATAAATACAATCACTTAACTGCTGTATCGATAATAACAAATAGATCATCTCTATGAATGATAAAAATTTGTCTCACATACAGTAGGTGTCCTAGTATCAGTTGACAGTAGTTATCATAGTTACCATTTTGACAGTCTCGGTACTCACGTCAGTAGCCAATTGGGGTCCCTCTAAGGTGGTGATGCCGTCTCGCTGATTTGGCACCGAGGAGGGATTTTTGGACAGGCAATAAAGGAAATTTATTTCGATGGGGATTTGGGAATTGGAATAATTGGTGAAATTATAATCGAGGATATGTAGAAGTTCGGTCATAAGTATCAGTTCATGGATATGAGAGGCCGGAGAGACACCCGCAAATGGATGTTTCGAATAAGGATAAGTAAAAGGGGCATATGATCTTGGGAACTGCCGTTGATAAGGATCAGAAATGGGGTAAATAATGTTTTTGGACAGGGAATGGTTAAAGGATATACTTATTTTATCATAGGGACTATAAAGCAGGGTTTACATGGTCGAACAGTTCGTCGAACCCGGTTTTCGAACTTGCATGTCAAACGGCCCGAAGAGGTAGTCAGCCACAAATGCATAAGGTTTGTGGACAATGAATCACCAGCCACAAAAGTCTGGCGAGAACAGACTTTCTTCGAGCCGTTCGGCGAAAGTGTTCGACAACCAAATACCCCGTTCATACGTTCGAACATTACTTCAAACACTTGTCAGTCGAACCACGTTCGACGAACCATTAACCGTATAAACCCCACTTTAAGGATATGAAATAGACTAGGGATGTCTGACATGAAGATTAGTAATAAGGATATAGGAAAATCAGAACAGTAATTTATAAGGATCAGGAATAGAAAATAGGTATATTAAATGAGGATTAATAAAGGAATAGGCATTATTAGGAATCTGAAATATAAATTAGATGTTTTGGTCAAGGATTGGTAAATGGGATAATATAAATTTAGGAACAGGAATAGGTAAGGATCAGGAATGATAAATCTATTCTTTGGATAAGGATTAATACAAGGATGTAGATTTTTGGGATATGAATTGTTAAGGAACCAGAATAAAAAATACTTTCTGGGATAGGGATTGAGGAAAAGTCTATAGATTTAGGAACAGGATTTGTTAGGGATCAGGGATAGAATATCAATGTTTGGATAAGGAATATTCAAAGGATGTAGATATTTTGAATGGGGATCATTAGGAAGTTGGAATAGAAAAAGAATGTCTTTGGATACGGATTAGTTAAGGGATATACGTTTTTGGGATAAGGATGTTTTAGGATCTGGAACAGGGTATGGACGCTATGAATTGGTTAAAAGAATAATTGTTTCAAAATTGAAATTACAAAGAGCCTGGAATAAGAAAAGGCTGCCTATGATAGGAATTGGTTAAAAGGATATAGGAATTTAGGAACAGGTGTTGTAAAGGATTAGGAATAGTAAAAGAATGCTTTGGATAAAAAATAGTAAAAATTATATAAAATATAGAAATTTATGGATAAGGAATAGGGAAAGGAGGCCTTTAGATAAGAATTAGTTAAGGGATAAAGGTTTTTGGAATAGGGAGTGTTAAGGACCTGGGATAGGGAATCGATTGGGATTAGGATTAATTAGAAATGAAGCTTTTGTGAAGAGGGATTCTTAAAGAATTGGAATAGAAAAAGGTTGTCTTGGATAAGGATTGATAAGAAGGATTTAGAATTTAAGGAAAAGATTTTTGAAGGATTAAGAATAGGAAAAGGATGCCTTGGATAAAGATTGGTAATTAGGACACAGAAATCTAAGGACTGGAATTTTTAAGGATAAGGAATAGGAAAAGGGTGCCTTGCATATAGATTGGTAAAAGGGATATTGGAATTTAAGGACATGAATGTTTAGGAATTGCGAAAAGGTAAAGATTGTATTGGATAAAGATTAGTAATAAGGATATAGGAATTTCATGACAGGATTTTTCAAGGACAGGGAACGGGAAAAGGATATATTGAATAAGGACTGGTAAAAAGGATATAGGAATTTTAGGACAGGAATTTTTGAGGGTTGGGAATAGGAAAATGCTGTCTTGGATAAGGATTGGTAAAAATTATATAGGAATTTAGGGACTGGAAATTTTTAAGGATTAGGTATAAGAAAATGTTGTATTGGATAAGGATTGATAAAAAGGATATGGGAATTAAAGGACAGGAATTTTAAAGATTAGGAATAGGAAAAAGTTTTCTTGGATAAGGATTAGTGAACAGGATATTAGGAATCTATAGACTGGAATTTTTTTTGAGGATTAGAAATATGAAAATGGAGGAATTAGATAAGGATTGGCAACTAAGATAAAGGAATTTGAGGACAATTATTTTTAAGGAATAGGAATAGGAAAATTATATATTGAATAAGGATTGGAAAAGGGGAAAGGATATAGGAATTTTAAGAGAGGAATTTTTATTGATTAGAAATAGGAAAAGGTTGTCTTTGATAAGGATTTGTAAAATTGATATACTAATTTTAGGGGAGGAATTTTTAAGGATTGGTAAAAGGAATTTGAAAATTTAATGACAAGAATTTTTAAGGATTAGGAATAGGAAAAGGTTGTCGTGGATAAGGATTGCTGAAAGGATGTAGGAGTTTAAGGATAGGCATTTTTAAGGATAGTGAATGGGAAAATTTTGTCTTGGATAAGGATTGGTAAGAAGGATATTGGAATTTAGGAACTGGAATGTTTTAACCAATAGGAAAATGTTGTCTTGGATAAGGATTGGTAAAAAGGTTATTGGAATTTAGAGACTGGACTGTCTTAAGGATTAGGAATGGGAAAATGTTGTCTTGGATAAGGATTGGTAAAAAGGATATTGGAATTTAGGGACTAGAATGTTTTAAGGAATAGGAAAATTTTGTCTTGGATAAGGATTAGTGAAAAGGATTTTGGAATTTAGGAACTGGAATATTTTAAGGATTAGGAATAGGAAAATGTTGTCTTGGATAAGGATTGGTAAAAAGAATATTGGAATTTAGGGACTGGAATGTTTTAAGGATTAGGAAAAGGAAAATGTCTTGGATAAGGATTAGTAAAAAGGATATTGAAATTTTAGGACTGGAATGTTTTAAGGATTAGGAATAGGAAAATGTTGTCTTGGATAAGGATTGGTAAAAAGAATATTGGAATTTAGGGACTGGAATGTTTTAAGGATTAGGAAAAGGAAAATGTCTTGGATAAGGATTAGTAAAAAGGCTATTGAAATTTTAGGACTGGAATGTTTTAAGGATCAGGAATAGGAAAATGTTGTCTTGGATAAGGATTGGTAAAAAGGATACTGGAATTCAGGGACTGGAATGTTTCAAGGATTAGGATTAGGAAAATGTTGTCTTGTATAAGGATTAGTAAAAAGGATATTGGAATTTAAGGACTGGAATATTTTAAGGATTACGAATTGGAAAATGTTGTCTTGAGTTTGGATTGGTAAAAAGGATATTGGAATTTAGGGACTGGAATGTTTTAAGGAATAGGAGAATGTTGTCTTGGATACGGACTGGTAATAAGGATATTGGAATTTAGAGACTGGGCTGTTTTAAGGATTAGTAATAGATAATTGTTGTCTTCGATAAGGATTGGTAAAAAGTATATAGGAATTTAGAGACTTGAAGGTTTTAAGGATCAGGAATAGGAAAATGTTGTCTTGGATAAGTATTGGTAAGAGGATATTGGAATTAGGGACTGGAATGTTATAAGGATTAGGAATTGGAAAATGTTGTCTTGGATAAGGATTGGTAAAAAGGATATTGGAATTTAGGGGCTGGAGTGTTTTAAGGAGTGGGAATAGGAAAATGTTGTCTTGGATAAGGATTGGTAAAAAGGATACTGGAATTTAGGGACTGAAATGTTCTAAGGATTAGGAATAAGAAAATGTTGTCTTGGATAAGGATTGGTAAAATGGATATAGGAATTTAGGGACTTGAATGTTTTAAGGATCAGGAATAGGAAAATGTTGTCTTGGATAAGGATTGGTAAATAGGATACTGGAATTCAGGGACTGGAATGTTTTAAGGATTAGTAAGAGGAAAATGTTGTCTTGGATAAGGATTGGTAATAAGGATATCTGAACTTAGAGACTGGAATGTTTTAAGGATTAGGAATAGGAAAATGTTGTCTTGTATAAGGATTGGTAAAATGGATATAGGAATTTAGGGACTGGAATGTTTTAATGATTAGTAAAAGGAAAAGGTTGTGTTGGATAAGGATTGAAAATAAGGATATAGGGTTTTTTGGACAGGGATTTTTAAGGATTGGGAATAGGGTTGTCTTGGATAAGGATTGGTAAAAAATATATTGGAATATAGGGACTGGATTTTTTTAAGGATTAGTAAGAGGAAAATGTTGTCTTGGATAAGGAATGGTAATAAGGATATTGGAACTTACAGACTGGAATGTTTCAAGGATTAGGAATAGGAAAATTTTTTCTTGTATAAGGATTGGTAAAATGGATATAGGAATTTAGGAACTTGAATGTTTTAAGGATCAGGAATAGGAAAATGTTGTCTTGGATAAGGATTGGTAAATAGGATACTGGAATTCAGGGACTGGAATGTTTTAAGGATTAGTAAGAGGAAAATGTTGTCATGGATAAGGATTGGTAAAAAGGATATTGGAATTTAGGGGCTGGAGTGTTTTATGGATTGGGAATAGGAAAATGTTGTCTTGGATAAGGATTGGTAAAAAGGATATTGGAATTTAGGGGCTGGAATGTGTTAAGGATTAGGAATAGGAAAATTTTGTCTTGGATAAGGATTGGTAAATATGATACTGGAATTCAGGGACTGGAATGTTTTAAATATTAGTAATAGGAGAATGTTGTCTTGAATAAGGATTGGTAAATAGGATATTGGAATTTAGGGGGTGGAATGTTTTAAGGATTAGTAATAGGAAAATGTTGTCTTGGATAAGGATTGGTAAATAGGACATTGGAATATAGGGGGTGGAATGTTTTAAGGATAAGGATTGGTAAATAGGATATTAGAATTTAGGTGGTGGAATGTTTTAAGGATTTGTAATAGGAAAGTGTTGTCTTGGATAAGGATTGGTAGATAAGATATTGGAATTTAGGGAGTGGAATGTTTTAAGGATTAGTAATAGGAAAATGTTGTCTTGGATAAGGATTGGTAAATAGGATATTGGAATTTAGGGGGTGGAATGTTTTATGGATTTGTAATAGGAAAGTGTTGTCTTGGATAAGGATTGGTAAATAGGATATTGGAATTTAGGGGGTGGAATATTTTAAGGATTAGTAATAGGAAAATGTTGTTTTGGATAAGGATTGGTAAACAGGATATTGGAATTTAGTGGGTGGAATATTTTAAGGATTAGTAATAGGAAAATGTCTTGGATAAGGATTGGTAAATAGGATATTGGAATTTAGGGGGTGGAATGTTTTAAGGATTAGGAATAAGAAAATGTTGTCTTGGATAAGGATTGGTAAAAAGGTTATTGGAATTTAGGGACTAGAATGTTTTAAGGATTTGTAATAGGAAAATGTTGTCTTGGATAAGGATTGGTAAATAGGATATTGGAATTTAGGGGGTGGAATGTTTTAAGGATTAGGAATAAGAAAATGTTGTCTTGGATAAGGATTGGTAAAAAGGTTATTGAAATTTAGGGACTGGAATGTTTTAAGGATTAGTAATAGGAAAATATTGTCTTGGATAAGGATTGGTAAATAGGATATTGGAAATTAGGGAATGGAATGTTTTAAGGATTAGGAATAGAAAAATGTTGTCATGGATAAGGATTGGTAAAAAGGATATTGGATTTTAGGGACTGGAATGTTTTAAGGATTAGGAATAGGCATATGTTGTCTTGTACAAGGATTGGTAAATAGGATATTGGAATTTAGGGACTGGAATGTTTTAAGGATTAGGAATAAGAAGATGTCTTGGATAAGGATTGGTAAAAAGGATATTGGAATTTAGGGACTGGAATTTTTTAAGGATTAGGAATAGGAAAATGTTGTCTTGGATAAGGATGGGTAAAAAGGATATTGGAATTCAGGGACTGCAATGTTTTAAGGATTAGTAATGGGAAAATGTTGTCTTGGATAAGGATTGGTAATAAGGATATTTGAACTTAGAGACTGGAATGTTTTAAGGATCAGGAATAGGAAAATGTTGTCTTGGATAAGGATTGGTAAAACGGATATAGGAATTTAGGGACCTGAATGTTTTAAGGATCAGGAATAGGAAAATGTTGTCATGGATTAGGATTGGTAAAAATGGGTATTAGAATTTAGGAACTGGAATGTTTTAAGGATTAGTAAGAGGAAAATGTTGTCTTGGATAAGGTTTGGTAAAAAGGATATTGGAATTTAGGGGCTGGAATGTGTTAAGGATTAGGAAAAGGAAAATGTTGTCTTGGATAAGGATTGGTAAATAGGATATTGGAATTCAGGGACTGGAATGTTTCAATGATTTGTAATAGGAGAATGTTGTCTTTGATAAGGATTGATAAATAGGATATTGGAATTTAGGGACTGGAATGTTTTAAGGATTAATAATAGGAAAATGTTGTCTTGGATAAGGATTGGTAAATAGGATATTGGAATTTAGGGACTGGAATGTTTTAAGGATAAGGATTGGTAAATAGGATATTGGAATTTAGGGGGTGGAATGTTTTAAGGATTAGTAATAGGAAAATGTTGTCTTGGATAAGGATTGGTAAAAAGGTTATTGAAATTTAGGGGCTCTAATCTTTTAAGGATTAGTAATAGGAAAATGTTGTCTTGGATAAGGATTGGTAAATAGGATATTGGAATTTAGGGGGTGGAATGTTTTAAGGATTAGGAATAGGAAAATGTTGTCATGGATAAGGATTCGTAAAAAGGATATTGGATTCCAGGGACTGGAATATTTTAAGGATTAGGAATAGGAAAATGTTGTCATGGATAAGGATTCGTAAAAAGGATATTGGATTTTAGGGACTGGAATGTTTTAAGGATTAAGATTAGGAAAATGCTGACTTGGATAAGGAATGGAAAATAGAAATTTAATGACAGGAAATTTTAAAGATTAGGATTAGGAAAACGTTGTCTTAGATAAGGATTGATGAAAAGGATATAGGAATTTTAGGCCAGGAATTTTTAAGAATTGGGAATAGGAAAATGCTGTCTTGGATAAGGATTGATTATACGGACATTGGAATTTATGGACTGGAATATTTTAAGGATTAGTATAGGAAAATGTATTGAATAAATATTGGTAAAAGGATATTAGAATCTAAGGACTAGTAGTGTTTAAGGATTATGAATAGGAAAAGGTTGTCTTGGATAAAGATTGGTAAAAGGGATTTTGAGATTCAGGGACTGGAATTCTTCAAGGATTAAGAATAGGAAATGTAGTTTTTGATAAGGATTGGTAACAAGGATTAAGGAATTTAAGGACATAAATTTTCTAGGATTAAGAATAGGAAAATCCTGTTTTTGATAAGGATTGGTAAAAACGATATAGGAATTTAAGGACAGGAACTTTTAAGGATTAGGAATAGAAAAGTGCGGTCTTTGATAAGGATTGGTGAAAAGGATATTGGAATATAGAAACTGGAATTTTTAAGGATTAGGGATAGGATAATGTCTTAAATAATGAGTGGTAAAAAGGATATTAGAATTTAAGGACAGGAATGTTTAAGGATTAGGAACATGAAAAGGTGGTTTTGGATAAGGATTGGTATAAAGAATAGGGGAATTTTAAGAAACAAATTTTTAAGGATTGTGAATAGGAAAATGCGGTCATGGATAAGGATCGGTAAAAATTTTATAGAAATTTAAGGACGTTAATTTTTAGGGATTAGGAATTGGAAAAGGCTGTCTTGGATAAGGGTTGGTAGAATGGATATTGGAGTTTGTAAACTAGAAAAATTTGAGTTTTGGGAATAAGAAAAGGTTGTCATAGATGAAGATTATTAAAAAGGATATAATAATTTAGGGACAGGAATGTTTAAGGATTAGGAATAGGAAAAGTTTGTCTTGGATATGGATTGGTAAAAGGATATAGGTATTTTAGGACGGGAACTTTTAAGGTGAGGAATAGGAAAAGGTTGTTTTGGATAAGGATTAGTAAAAAGGATATAGCATTATTAGGAAAGGAATTTTTAAGATTAGGAATAGAAAATGCTGTTTTGAATAGGGATTGGCTCTAATGATATAGAAATTTAAGGACAGGAATTTTTAAGGATTAGGAATAGGGAAGGGTTGTCGTAGATGAGGATTGGTAAGAGGATATAGGAACTTTAGGGCTGAAATTTTTAAGGATCAGGTATAGGAAACTGCTGTTTTGGATAAGGATTGGTAAAAAGTACATTGGAATTTAGGTACTTGAAATTTTTAAAGATTAGGAATAGGAAAATTTTGTTTTGGATAAGAATTGGTAAAAAGTATATTTGAATTCAGGAACTGGAATTTTTTAAAGATTGGGAATAGGAAAATGTTGTCTTGGATAAGGAATGGAAAATGGAAATTTTAAGGGATATGGAATAGGAAAGGTTTGTGTTGGATAATAGTTGGTAAAATGGATATTGGAGTTTAGGGACTGGAAATTTTTAAGGACTGGAAATAGGAAAAGGTTACCTTGGATAAAAATGTGTAAAAAGGCTTTTGAAATTTAGCGACTAGAATTTCTTAACGATTAGGAATAGGAAAATCTTGTTTTGGATAAGGATAGGTAAAAAGGATTAAGGAATTTAAGGACACGAATGTTTAAGGATTAGGAATAAGAAAAGATTATTTTGATTAAGGATTGGTAAAAAGGGTATAGGAATTTTCAAGGATTAAGAATAGGAAAAGGCTGTCTTGGATAAGGATTGGCAAAAATGTTATAGAGATTTATGAACAGGAATTTTTAAGGATTAGGAACAGGAAAAGGTTGTCCTGGTTACGGGTTGGTAAAATGGATACTGGAGTTTATGGAGTAGAAACTTGTAAGGATTGGGTATAGGAAAAGGTTGTCTTTGATAAGGATTGGTAAGAAGGATCAAGGAATTTAAGGACATTAATTTTGAAGGGTCAGGAATAGGAAAAGGATTCATTAGATAAGGATTGGTAAAAATGGATATAGGAATTTTAGGAGAGGAATTTCTAAGGATTAAGAATAGGAAAATGATGTCTTGAATAAGGATTGGTAAAATGATATAAGAATTTTAAAAGGTAAATTTTTAAGGATTGTTAAAACAGGATATAGTGATTTAAGGACAGGAATTTGTAAGGATTAGGAATAGGGAGAGGTTGTCCTGGATAAGGATTGGTGAAGAGGATATAGAAATTTTAGGAAAGGAATATTTAAGGATTATGAATAGGAAAATGCGGTCTTGGAAACGGATTGGCAAAGATTATTTAGAAATTTAAGGACAGGAATTTCAGGGATTAGGAATAGGAAAAGGTTGTCTTGGATAAGGGCTGGTAAAATGGATGTTGGAGTTTACTGACTGGAAACTTTCAAGGATTAGGAATAGGAAAAGGTTGTCTTGGATAAAGATTATTGAAAAGGATATAGGAATTTAAGGACTGGAATTTTCAAGGATTAGGAATAGGAAAGGTTGTCTTGGATAAGGATTGGTAAAATGATATAGGAATTTTAGGACAGGAATTTCTAAGGATTAGGAATAGGAAAAGGCTGTCTTGGATAAGGATTGGTAAAAAGTATATAGAAATTTAGGAACTGCAATTTTTTAAGGATTAGGAATGGGGAAAGTTTTTCTTGGATGAATATTAGTAAAAATTATATAGGGATTTAAGGACAGGAATTTTTAAGGATTAAGAATAAGAAAAGGCTGTCTTGGATAAGGATTGGTAAATGATATATGAATTTTTTGGACTGGGATTTTTAAAGATTGGGAGTAGGGTTATCTTGGATAAGGATTGGTAAAAAAATATATTGGAATCTAGGGACTGGATTTTTTTAAGATTAGGAATAGGAAAAGGTTGTCTTGGATAAGGATTGGGGAAAAGGATATTGGAAGTTATGGACTGGATTTTTTTAAGGATTACGAATAGGAAAAGGTTTTCTTGGATAAGGATTGGCAAAAGGAATAAAGGAATATAAGGACAAGAATTTTTAAAGATTAGGAATAGGAAAATGCTGTCTTGTATATGGAATGGAAATAAGAAATTTAAGGACAAATATTTTAAGGATAAGGAATGGGAAAAGATTGTTTTGGATGACGGTTGGTAAAATGGATAATGGAGTTTAGGGACTGAAAATTTTTAAGGATTGGGAATAGGAAAATGTGGTTTTGGATAAGGATTGGTAAAAAGTATTAAGGAATTCAAGGTCAGAAATTTTGAAAGATTAGGAATAGGGAAATGCAGTCTTGGATAAGGATTGGTAATAAGTAAATTGGAATTATAGGGACTGGAATTTTTTAAAGATTGAAAATAGGAAAATGTTGTCTTGGATAAGGATTGGTAAAAAGTATAAAGGAATATCAGGACAAAAATTTTTAAGGATTAGCAATAGGAAAATGCTCTCTTGGATAAGGAATGGAAATAAGAAATTTAAGGACAGACATTTTTAAGGATTAGGATTAGGTAAAGGTTGTCTTGGATAATGGCTGATAAAATTGATATTGGAGTTTAGGGTCTGAAATTTTTGTATGGATTGGGAATAGGAAAATGTGGTTTTGGATAAGAGTTGATAAAAAGGATTGAGGAATTTAAGGACAGGAATTTTCACGGATTAAGAATAGGAAAATGCTGTCTTGGATAAGGATTGGTAAAAAGGATATTGTTTAAGGATTAGAAATAGGAAAAGGTTTTCTTGGATAAATATTAGTAAAAATTATATAGGAATAAAACAGGAATTTCTAAGGATTAGGAATAGGAAAAGGCTGTCTTGGGTAACGATTGGTAAAAAAGGATATAGAAATTCTAGGAAATGGATTTTTAAGGATTGAAAATAAGAAAATACGCTCTTGGTTAAATATTGGTAATATGAATATAGGAATTTGATGACAAGAATTTTATTTTTAAGGGATGGGAATAGGAAAAGGTAACTTGGATACAGGCTGGTAAAAATTATATTGAAATTTAGGGAATGAGGATTTTTAAGGATTAGGAATATGAAAGAGTGTTTTGGTTAAAGATAAGTAAAAATCATATAGGATTATATGAACATAAATTGTTAAGGGTCAGGAACGTCCAAGGAATTTTTTGGATAAGGATTACATAAAGGAATCTAGGATTTATGGAATAGGGATTTTTAAGGATCTTGAGTAGGTAATATATGGTTTTGGAAAACAATTGGTTAGAAATATATTTGGATTTATTAACAAGTTGTTAAGGATTAGGAATTGGAAAGGGATATTTTCGGATAACAATTGGTTAAAGGATGTTAAGGATATGAATTATGAAATGTAGGTTTTGGATAAGGATTGGTCAATAGCATATAAGAATTTAGTAACTGGAAGGTTTAAGTATCTGTTATAGGAAGATCTTCATATAATAATTGATTAAAGGATGCAGGAATTATTGATTGACATATAACAATCGTAATTATGTTGAATAAGAAAACTCTTTTTTTTATATATGGCATTGAAAAGGGGTATTGTAGTTATGGAATATTATTTTTTCATGGATCTTGAGTAGGAAATTTTGTTTTTTGGATGATAATTACACTTAAAAAAAGCCGAAATTTTAATCGGAAATTCTCCGTAAAAATATACTGTTCTCAGCCGTATTTCGGTACAATACAATCGACCATAATTTTATTATATTTTGTTACTATATTTTACGGGTTGGTGACCTTAATATCACTCCTTTACGGTAATATATCCCTTTTTAACATGGTAAATGTCGGTCAACATTTATTCTAGGATTTTTACCGTTTTTTACGGCATTTTTTTACAGTGTAGGCCAAAGCTTTACAGGAATACTTAGAATATTGTTAGTTAAGGTGACAGAATTAAAATGGATATTCTGAATAACTATATAGACCAAAGAAGTGGAGTTTTCGTCCTGGATTATTGGAGGATGTTGGAATTATCGAACTGGGATTTTTTTGATATATGGATTTGGAAAAGTTTTGGATAAGGATATGTTGAGGAACACGGATTATCTATAAAAGAGATTGAGAAATGCAGTTTATAGG
>NC_090727.1:177371690-177374190 GCF_036898095.1 Palaemon carinicauda | reverse complement strand
GCTTTTAATTTGATACTTCTCCATTCATCATCTACTTCACGCTTCATAGTCCTCAGAAATGTAGGCCTTGGTCTTGTAGTGCCTTGTGGAGCCCAGTTGAAAGTTTGGTGACTAATCTCTCATGCAGAGTGCGAAGAACTTGCCCAAACCATCTCCATCTACCGCTCACCATAATCTCATCCACACAAGGCACTTGAGTTATCTCTCATATAGTTTCATTTTTAACCCTGTCCTGCCATTCAACTCACAATATTCTTCTGAGGGCTTTGTTCTCAAATCTACAAAATCTGTTGGATATTGTTTCATTGTCATTCCACGACTCAGTAACACCGATCTCAATAAACTGATATATAGCCCGATTTTTATATGTAATTTCAGGCGATTTGATTTCTAAATTTTTCTTAACCTAGCCATTGTCTGATTTACTTTTTTCAATCTTTCAATTAAACTCAAATTCTAAAGACCCTGTATTGGAGATCAAAGTTCCTAAATATTTAAATGGTTCCACCTCATTAATCTCTTTCCTTCCAATGATATTTTATCTTCCATTGCATACTCTGTCCTCATCATTCCTGTTTTTCTTCTTTTTATACCGAGCCTAACCACATGTGATATTTCATGCATTCTGGTAAGCAAAGCTTTGTAGGTCGCGTGGTGCTCTGCTAATAAGGACAGCATCATCAGCATATTCTAGGTCAGCTAGTTTTCGATTACCAATCCAGTCCAATCCTTCTCCACCATCCCCAACTGTTCTATGCATTACAAAATCCACAAGGAAGATAAACAACATAGGTGACAGCATATTCCCCTACAGTACTCTATTATTCACTGGGAATTCATTTGATAAGACTACATTAACATCAACTATGCGCTTGCTATGCTCATGAACTGAATTAATAAAATTTACATATTCAAGAGGAACTCCATACTGACGCAGGACTCATCACAAAATTGGCTGTTAGACACTATCAAAGGCTTTTTCATAGTTTATATGCATATATATATATATATATATATATATATATATATATATATATATATATATATATATACGTACGTACATATATATATATATATATATATATATATATATACGTACGTACATATATATATATATATATATATATATATATATATATATGCACATAAATATATATATATATATATATGTATATATATATATATATATATGTATATATATATATAAATATATGTATGTATATATATATATATACAATGTATATATATAGATCTATATATATATGTACTGTATATATACAGTATATATACATATATATTATATGTGTGTGTAGAAATCATGAAAGCTGACACATGATGAGTACAAAATGAGTCTGCTGTTGTCCCTAATGGACGAAAGTACCAACTCCAATAAGGTCTTTTCATTTTATTTTCCGTGGCTATAATACATATACAAATATATGTATGTATATCTATCTATCTATCTATCTATCTATATATATATATATATATATATATATATATATATATGTATATATACTGTATATATATATATGTGCGCACCACACACACGCACACACACACACACACACATATATATATATATATATATATATATATATATATATATATATATATATATATATAGATATACAGTATGTATATATATACACACACACACACACACACATATATATATATATATATATATATATATATATAGTATATATCGCCCTCATCCAAAGATGAGATATGGCTCATAATTCATAATTTAATGATCTTTGTATAGCACACAGAGCTGTGGTGTGTAACCATAGTTAATGCGCAGTGAAGTGTTCATAATGGGTCAAAGGCCTACATTTACTGGATATATGGTGAATGAGAGAGAGAGAGAGAGAGAGAGAGAGAGAGAGAGAGAGAGAGAGAGAGAGATTATCTCTAATTTTATGTTATTTTATTCTTCTTCTCATCTTCAGTGCAAGAGTTACACTAACGAATTAAATGAAAAGATATAAATACTTTTTATATGTATATATACATATATATACATATATGTATATGTATATATATATATATATATATATATATATATATATATATATATATATATATATATAATGGTGTTCGCTGATAGTAATAATTGCATTTGAATGAGAAAATATAACACTGAGTCCAGTAATGCCGGTCCTAACCTAACCTAATCTAATATACACCATTTTAATCTAACTAAATGAAACTCAAGCTAATGGATGTTAATGATATATAAATGAGTAGAATAAAATATACATTAAATATAATGGATAAAAAAATACATTAAGAACATTAAGAAGAAAGGATAAATAGTGAATAAATTATGAGTAGAAATTCTGTGATAAATAGAAATCTAAATTTTGTCCATAAAACCTAAGTTAAAATCCTAAAAACAGAAATTCTTAGTCTGATAAAAGGTCAATAAACTTTTCTCACCACGACACAAGTCTCTTTTTTTCTTAAAAACTTTAAAATTGATAACAATAAGTTT
>NC_090727.1:177359190-177361690 GCF_036898095.1 Palaemon carinicauda | reverse complement strand
TATATATATATTCACATATATAATATATGTATATATTTATATACATATATATATATATATATATATATATATATATATGCATATATATATATATATATATATATATATATATATATATATATACATATAATATATATATATATTTATATATATATATATATATATATATATATATATATATATATATATTTATATGCGTGTGTGTGTGCGATAAGTTTGCACATTTAGACGTTTTTTCATATTCATGTAAGCCATATATTATACGCCTAATATCTGGATTCTCTCTTCCTCGGGATCAGAGATCCAAGGGGGAATCAACTCAAAGGTAATAGCTTCTTCTCCGCCGGGGAATCGAACCCGGGCCCAAGAAACTGAGTTTTGTCTGACTTGCTAATTCATTGGAACCTCAGTTTCTTGGGCCGGGGAATATCTTTGAGTTGATTCCCCCTTGGGTCTCTGATCCTGAAGTAGAGAGAATCCAGATATCAGGAGTATAATATATGACTCATATATACAGTATATATATATATATATATATATATATATATATATATATATATATATATATATATGTATATATATATATATATATATACATATATATATATATATATATATATATATATATATATATATATATATTAATTTGTCTATGCAATTATTAAAAACAACTTGTAAATACTCAGAACTCTTAGCATCATATCTATCAGCACTGATAATATATGCCATCATTATCACTATTGCTTTCTTTAGAACAAATCATTTGGTTTATCTTCATTTCATATATTTGTAATTGACTATTTTATTTCTATATCTTCCATATTGTTCCTTGTCAATTTCAACCAGGTGTCCACACAGCGCAATTGTGGTCGCCAGTCATCAGGAGCCAGAACATAAGGACAGTGCCAGACCCAGAGCTGTGAGTATGAAAAAGAGGTGCCGTTTGAAAGGCAAGACCTACGCGCCATTAACTGATAATAAGGATTATATCTTTCATATACGAAGCTTATCTCAATATTTGATTTACTAATAAGTAAGTTTAAACCGACAATGATAAATAACTTCTGAAAATAGAGTACAGCTTGTTTATCCGTCGTTTTTTCCTCCAAAGGGCTAAACACAACCGCGTGATCATGTCCTCCTGGCTGAAGAAGACCGTGGGGGACCCTGGAAGATCGCCCGTTTTGGAGTCCTTGCGGGAAGTTGTCGCTCCTTTGGGTAAGACAAATTTTCGTTTGACATAAATAGTAAGCAAGTGGTAACTTTTTTAATAAAGATCGTGAGTAATTAGTCTAGTTTTTTCAGAAATAGTAAGTGAATGGTCTAATTTGTATAAATAGTACGAGCATAGTCTTTTTTAATATATTAAACACACACACACACACACACACACACACACACACATATATATATATATATATATATATATATATATATATATATATATATATATACTTTCAAGGAATATTTTTATTAACGAAAAGAAATGTGCATGTTTATAAACAAGATTACTTCACATAAACGTGAGTTTAATTATTATTATTATTATTATTATTATTATTATTATTATTATTACTGTTTATTTTAACCGTTTTAATTTTCTTTTCATGATGATTCAGCTCCCCTCAGGAGACACGACGTGTCCCAACCCATCCAACAAGCAATACCAAGACCAGAAGCCCCATTACATAAGCCCATAGCAAGAGTCCCCATTTTGAATGGCAGGAAGCCGAAGCCTATCGGACAGCATCCGAAAAATCCTGTCAGAATCAGGCCATCTAAACTTCGACCCTCCCTGCGATGATCTGGGAATACGAACATTCTCAAAGGCTGGACACTAATCCAAGTTTACTAATTAGGGCTTCGTATGGAAACTAGTTTATAATCTGCAGGGTTATCTGGCTGGAAACTAATTCAATTTCGGAATTGGTTTTTGAGGGTAAGAAGCTGGTTGAAATCTTGTTTAATGTCAGAGTTTTTGAGTTAGACTCAAGGCCCATTATCAATTACTATACTTGAAACTAGTGTAAGGTCAGACTCTTTTGTATTAAAAAGGTGAAAATGAGTTCCCCAATACATGAAGGATTAAATTCTTTCATTTGAATTCACACCTTTTGCTAATTATTCGTAACTTGGAAAAAATCCATTAGAATACAAAATAAACACTTGTATTGAAGACAAATATAAAACCAACGCCATCTGATGTGTTAATAATGATGGTCTTATAGTAAATGCTTTTTTACAATACTCATTTCGTTGTGTTGCATTTTGTTATTTTGTAATAAAATCATTGTTATAATTACCTTTATTTTCTTATGCTTTTAATTATGGATCTTCGTTGAGAAACTGAACATGGAAACTTCAACTTCCACAAAATTTATCTGATAAATCAGCACATCTCTCTCTCTCTCTCTCTCTCTCTCTCTCTCAGGATGCCCCAAAAGTGGGGGACTACTCGTTGTCGTCTTCATTTGGTCATACTCATTTGGCACACGAGTTT
>NC_090727.1:177341690-177351690 GCF_036898095.1 Palaemon carinicauda | reverse complement strand
ATTAGAAAATGTAATGCCTGTCATGTTCCAACACATCCCACATGTGCTGAAATACAGCAAAAAATAAAAAATAGAGACACAAAGGTATTCTGCTCAACATGCTTAGTCTGGATAGAAAATATAATTAAGTCGAGACTAAAGCTGCAAATAGTTGAAGAAGAAGAAGAAGAAGAGAAAAATGAACAGGATATGTGTAAGGATGCAGAGGAAATCATTGATATAACTTATGATGCCATCCAACAACATACTTATGAAGAAATAAATTATCAGATGGAAACAAATAATAGACCCAAGAGACTCTACCCGGACCTACATACTTTTAGGGAAGAGCAAGAACAAGAAAAAAAAGAAAAGAAAGATATAGTCTGTAATAGGCTGAAAAGAGGGAATTGCAAATTTGGCGAAAGATGCTACTACAAGCATCCAAAGATATGCCATAATTATGAAATATATGGTAAATGTGCGTATTTAGACGGATATGGAGACGAATGCAGAGATCTCCATCCAAAAATATGCAAAACCCTAAAAGAAGGAAAAGGATGCAGTTTCAACAAAAAATGTCGATATATGCATCCTGCAACTATGAATGAGAGTAAGAAAACTCAGCAAACTGAAAAGAAAAACAAAAATGAAACAAAAAAAGAAACAAAAAAGCAGGCCGCGTATATACCGCACTATGCACCAAAAAAAGGCCTTTCAACCCAAATCTCCACAAATAGAGCCCAACTACAAAGAATGCATCTATAATGCCAGGGGTTGGTGCAGATATAGGGATAATTGCAGGTTTACACACAAAAATAAGTATGAAGGCGAAAGAACAAATATTATGGAAAAGTTGGATTTTTTAATGGCAGAATTCCGAGAAATGAAGAAAAGAACATCATATCAGAACAGGAAGGAAGCATGGGAGAATCCATATTATTACCAATATTAAATAATGGGAATGAAACACAAACCATAATAGTGATGAATGCACAGGGTTTAGTCACGAGTAACTCTAAAAGGAAAATAGAGTTCCTAGAAGAACTAACCCAAATTGAAAAAATAGATATATTAAATATAAGTGAAACATGGTATTCCCAAGAGACTGGCAGTGATGACCAGATAAAGGGTTTCCAAACTTATAGATCAGACAGAAAAAATAGGAATCAAGGGGGAACCGCAATATATGGAAGAGACATAAATCAAGGAAAAGTCTGTGAAAAATACAGCAACACAGAATGTGAATTGATTGCGGTAGAATTTGAATTTGAAAAACTAGTGAATATTATAGTTTACAGACCCCCAAATACTAAGGAGTTTGACATAATAATAGAAAAAATAGATGATATATGTAGAAACCATAAAGACTGGAATATACTCCTATCCGGAGATTTTAACTTTCCTTTCGTGGATTGGAAAGAACGGATAGAAGAAAGTGATTGTATGTATACATATAAAAAAGAGAGTAATAGTAGCGCAGAAGATAAGAGGCAATTTGAAAAGCTTCAAGATATGCTATTAGAACATAATATGCAACAAATAAACCACATTCCAACAAGAAAGGAAAATGTCCTAGATCTAGTATTTGTGAATGAGGTGAATTATGTTAAAGAAATAATAGTGTATAACACGGGAATTTCAGACCACAATGTCATAGAATTGATAGTTCATTCCAAAGCAAGTGATCACAGAATTAATAAAAGCACAAAACTTTGGGAAGGATATGGAAAATATAATTTTTACAGTAAGAATATAAAATGGTCAGAAATAAATGAAGAACTGAATAAAGAATGGAAAAATGTATTTGTAAGTGATAATATACAGGTAAATACGGACATACTGTACAAAATACTGGAGAAAATTGTTGAAAAATATGTACCGAAAAAAAAACAATAAACAAAAGACGTGCATACCAAGAGACAGAAGGATCTTATTTCAAAAAATTAGAAAGTGGAAGAAAAATCTTGCAAAAGAAAAAAATGTGTGGAAAATGAGGGAAATAAAATGTAAGAAAGAAAATGCAAAACAAAAGATTATACAGTCGAAAGAAAATGAAAAAAGGGACTTAGAAGAAAGGACACTTCAAAATATAAAAAGAAACCCCAAAGTACTTTACTCCTATGCAAAAAAGAGGAATAAAGGGAGAATAGAAATAGGCCCTCTAAGAATTGAAGGACGGCTAACGAATGAAAAAAAGGAAATATGCAACATATTAGCAGAAAAATATAAGAGTGAGTTCACGCCAAGAATTGCGAATGAGAATAATGAAACAGAAATGAGAGAAGAAAATGTTGAATATCTAACGGATATAGATATTAATGAAGCAGATATTGTCACGGCTATAAACGAAATTAAAAATGGATCGGCAGCCGGATCAGATGGAGTTCCAGCGATTTTGTTAAAAAAAACTGCAAACACTATCGCGAAGCCGCTTACAATACTGCTAAGACAGAGTGTAGATATGAGCGAGATATATGTTAAACATAAATTAGCTTATATAACCCCTATCTTCAAAAGTGGATCAAGACTAGAGGCAAGCAATTATAGACCTGTTAGTCTAACATCACATCTTATGAAAGTGTATGAGAGGGTAATAAAAAAGAAAATAATGAACCACTTGGTCAAAAATAATTTGTTTAATATGGGTCAACACGGTTTCGTGCCTGGAAAAAGTACACAGACCCAACTGATAGCACACTATGAAAACATATACAAAAATATGATAAATGAAAAAGACACAGATGTGATCTATCTAGATTTTGCAAAAGCCTTTGACAAGGTAGACCATAACATATTGGAGAAAAAAATGAGAAAGCATAATATTGTGGGAAAGATAGGAAAATGGGTAAAAGAATTCCTGCAAAACAGAAAACAGATAGTGGTTGCAAATGACGAGAAATCAGATTAAGCCCAGGTAATATCGGGTGTGCCACAAGGTACGGTATTAGCTGCACTGCTGTTTGTTATTATGATCTCAGACATAGACTGTGATGTTGAAAACTCCGTAGTGAGAAGTTTCGCCGATGACACAAGAATAAGTAGAGAAATTACTTGTGATGAAGATAGGAACTCACTACAAAGAGATCTAAACAAAATATATGAATGGGCGGAGATAAATAGGATGGTAATTAACTCCGATAAATTCGAATCAATAAATTATGGAAACAGAGAAGGAATGGTGTATGCATACAAGGGACCTAATAATGAGACAATCACAAACAAGGAAGCAATTAAAGACCTTGGTGTAATTTTAAATAGGAATATGTTATGCAACGACCAAATAGCAACACTGTTGGCTAAATGTAAAGCAAAAATGGGAATGTTATTCAGACACTTTAAAACAAGAAAAGCTGAACACATGATTATGCTTTACAAAACTTATGTGCGTAGTACACTCGAGTACTGCAATGTGATATGGTACCCACACTACCAAAAGGATATTGCGCAAATAGAGAGTGTACAAAGGTCCTATACTGCTAGAATAGAAGAAGTTAAGGACCTTGACTACTGGGAAAGACTGCAATTTTTAAAACTATACAGTCTAGAAAGGAGAAGAGAACGCTACATGATAATACAAGCATGGAAGCAAATAGAAGGAATTACTGAAAACATCATGGAGCTTAAAATAACAGAAAGAGCAAGCCGAGGTAGATTAATAGTGCCAAAAAATATTCCAGGTAAACTGAGAAAGGCGCACAGGACATTAATCCACTACGCACCAGCATCGATAATGCAGCGACTATTTAATGTGCTGCCAGCTCATCTAAGAAACATATCAGGAGTGAGCGTAGATGTGTTTAAGAATAAGCTCGATAAATACCTAAGATGCATCCCAGACCATCCAAGACTGGAAGATGCAAAATACACCGGAAGATGCATTAGCAACTCTCTGGTGGATATACGAGGTGCCTCACACTGAGGGACCTGGGGGAACCCAAACAAAAAATAAGGCAATAAGGTAAGGTAAGGCTCTCTCTCTCTCTCTCTCTCTCTCTCTCTCTCTCTCTCTCTCTCTCTTTCTCTCTCTCTCTCTCTGTATGTATGTGTGAGTATTGAAGATTTCAACTGTACTACCCACAATGCCCTTTCCAGATGGTACCACCTGTGCTTCACCTACGACCACACAAGAGGTCGTATTCAGACCTTCCTGAACGGCCACATGGTACGACAAATGTTCTACAACGTCGGAAGACCCGTCAAGGGAGACTTCGCCAAAATCGGCAACGCGAAGACGAAGCATGAGAGCTACAGCGGTGACCTGTCGCAGGTGAGAGACAATTGGGCTAGAGTAATTAAAAGAATTCATTATTATAAATATTATCATTAGTAGCTAAGTTATAAGCCTTTAGTTGTTAAAGCAAACTGCTTTAAACCCAAGGGCTCCATCAGGGAAAATAGCCCAGTGAGGAAAGGAAACAAGGAAATAAACAAACTACAAGGGAAGTAATAAATGATCCAAAATGAAATAACACCATTAAAATTAGTATTTCATATATAAACTATATAAACTTCAAAAAGCCAACAAGAGGAAGAGAATTAAAATAGAATATTGTGCTTGAGGGTACCCTCAAACAAGAGCACTCTACCAAAAGACAGTGGATGAACAAGGTACAGAGGCTATGGCAGAACCTAAGGCTAGAGATCAATGGTTTGATTTTGGATTCTGTTAAATCAAATTAAACTACTTTTTTGTTTTACTGATTTTCTATTGGTTTATTAACGTTTATTTTATCTCAGTATACAGATACAAAGGAGAACTGACAGAGACCTTGGGATGTAAGTCCAAGAGCTTAATTGGAATCTTCACAGATATCTTGGGAATCTCTTGGATTCAGATGCATTCCTGAAACATTCAGATTTACAAAATTGAATATTTAGGCAAAATAAAAGAGATAAATATTTCTTTCCTTTATATTTTGCTACATTTATAAATGATTTAATAAAGATTCAAAACCAAAATCATGAATGGAGCAGTAATTAACTTCTTGTCTTTTTATGGAAGCCACCATCTGCTATGGAAAGACTTAATATATTATATATTATATATATATATATATATATATATATATATATATATATATATACATGTATATATATATATACATATATATATATATATATATATATATATATATATATATATATATATATAAAGCTGTGTGTGCCTGTGTGCAGGAGTGTGTTTATGTGTGTGTGTGTCAGCCTAATGAAAATAAAAATAAAAGAAAAGAGAGTTATATAGTTTTAGTATGAAAAAGCTTGAAAACAGAAGTAAATAGAGATTTCCAACAATACACGAAGATCTTTGGATTATTACAACGCCTCTCTGCTGTTTATACTCTATATCAGTCAATTCTTTTATCATTCAGTCTATTTGAATCAATCTCAAGATTTGTAGTAATTCTATTTTTTTCTGAGAAAAGATATACAGCATATATATATATATATATATATATATATATATATATATATATATATATATATATATATATATATATATATATATACGCATATATGTGTGTGTATAATATATGAGTTGATAATGATACATAAAATTAATTAAATCAAAATACTATCACTAATTGTGTGGAATTTTATTTCCTTTTTACTTGAATTCTATCATTTATATTTGTTTACATGTGAATAAGTGGATGAGAGTCCTATCTGGTTAAATCTTTAGATAAGATCAAATAGCTTTATATTTTGTCTTTTCCATTTTGAATTTATTTAACCTATATATTTTCCAAGGTGAATGTGTGGGACAGAGTTCTCCCTGACGACGACATCCTGAGAATTGCCAATTGTCAAACTGACCCTCAAGGGAACTACATATCCTGGGACGCCGGATGGACATTAAGCAACGTGACCTCTTACGACCTGTCCGTGTCAAAGTTCTGCCAAGAGGATACCTCTAAGCTTTACTTCTGGTTTCCAAGGGTTCTGGAAACGGAGGCGTTATATATATGCGAAGCCCTTGGGACCCACTTACCCGCCGTCACTAGTCTGAGGGAATCTCAACAACTGTACGACCTCCTGAATGAGAAATGGCCTGACTCGGAGAAGTGCCCTTTGTTCTATTGGAGTGATCTCAACGACAAACGAGTTGAGAACGTCTGGGTCAGGGGTCACGATGGCAAGGTGGACAACGAGTCCTACTGGGCACCTGATGAGCCCAATGGATATCGGTACGAGAACTGCGCAGCCATTCAACCTGACGGTGTCATTGATGACGACTGCGCCTGGATTAGGTGCGCACTTTGCACCTTCACCGAGCCCCAGCGGTTTATCATCCGGGGAACATGCGAGACAGAGCTCCGGAACGTATATTTCGTGGCCTATCAAGAGGAATTTGGCGGTTTGGTCTTCAATAGTTACGGTTCCTACCGCATTCGCCTGGAAAATGGGACGTGGTACTACGAGGACAAGGTCAATGGCGGTACTATCGCCTCCATGGAGGAATTCGATTTGAACTACCCGATGGGGCGCCGCTGGTGGCGGCTGGAAAGGGACTTGTGCGACGATAAGAGCGGCCAAAGGAAGAGGTTGTTACTGTCTCCTTGTAACGACGACCAGTTCACCTGTGATGACGGCACCTGCATCCCGTTGCCGTTCCGCTGTGACCTCAAGTACGACTGCCGTGACCAGAGCGATGAGCTGGAATGCGAGGTCGTTTCCTTCCCCGAGGACTACCACTCCCACTTGCCCCCGAGGGTGCCCCGGAAGGCGGACAGCAACGTCCCCATCGTGATCAGATTCGTGATCAAATCCATCGACATCGAGACGGTGGAGATGGACATGCGGCTGTCCTACGAACTGGAAATGTCCTGGTTCGACAACCGACTCGAATACATTAACCTGAAGGCGGAGGAGAGCCTCAACGCTCCGAGGGTTGACACCATGCTGAAGCTGTGGTCTCCGATCGTGAAGCTGCTGAACACGGACACCATCGATCAGCTGCTCATCTCGAAGGACGCCGTTGCGTCGATCAAGAGGATGCAAGAACCCGTGAGACGTGATGATTCAGTGGCAGCTGAAGGTGAGAGACACGTTTTCAAGGTATTTCCTTCAACGGCGAAAAGAGACAAAAGCGTTTATCTTGACTTTGATATCAGAAGATTTAATCTTGTTTGGTACTGAATTTCTAAAATAAGGATGGTGAAAACTCTGTTTTTAACATAATATATGGTAAGAAAGACGAGAGAGAGAGAGAGAGAGAGAGAGAGAGAGAGAGAGAGAGACTACGTATACAATCCCTTGTCAATATATCTCACCTTAAGCACACACATGTACTAAACTAACTTCTCTATTCAGTGGACGTGTATTCAGGCGAAGAGTGTCCCATCACCGTGTCCCGAAAATACACCACCTATTTCACTTGTCAGTTCGACCTGACCTTGTACCCGTTCGACGACCAACACTGCGACATGCACCTGCAGGTCGTCTCAGGCCTCGATTCCTTCCTCGAGGTTCACCTCAACTCGAGTGTCTCCTACTTAGGAAGCAAAATGCTCAACGAGTACCAGGTAAGAAACTTCTAGCACGTGGGACACGACCATGTTTAAAGACAATCTCATAAAAGTTGTGCCAGATGACGGTGACAAAAGGCGTTGTCTAAAGGTGTTGTCAGAAATCCATGTTAATCTTTCGATTGAGTTGTTAGATGTGGGGGGAAATAATTCTTTCGTGTGTGGAATAACTTTAAGATTTTGCTCATTAATATCGCGTCAAATGGACTCACTAGGCTAGCCATTCCCCAACCCTTACACATAGTGCAATTCTCGATTCCCCCTTATGCTATTTTTCCCCTTTTTGTTTATAAAAGTCCCTTTCCTGTGTCCCTCCTACGTCCTCCTTCCTTCTATAGCTTCTTAATTCAACCGTTTTCGAAAACTGTTTATTGTTTAACATTTGTACAAAATAGCTCGCATAATAATTTGCTTCCGGCACGAATGGTCAAAGTTTTTTTTTCAAAGGAGTAATATTTGTTTGGTTGGAGGTATTCTTTCTTACATATGTGAAAAGAAACTTCAGTTGTTTAAATATGTTTCTTATGTACAGTTGGTAATTAGACTAGAAAATTAATGTCTCTGCATTCAGTTTGGAAAAGAACTAAAAATTCTGATGTTACTCAAGTCTGTAGTAAACACATTCAGTTAAATTAAGAATGGAATACGAATTGCCAGACGTTTTTTGAAGTATAAAATATAGGGGTTCTTCGAATCATGAAGAAAAATTGCGCAATATAAAACTATTGTTACTCATTAAACTATCGCTTATTGGAACTTTAACAATAAATTTCATATTGACATCAGTTCCGTTTTGATAACCCTTGCAAATTATTCTAATTAATCCATTTTACCTGGTTACACAGGCCAGTTAATTGTCAAACGACCTTGCGTTAATTTTCAAGTTTCATCTGGCATCTTACAGCTAAATTCTACACTATGATAGTCAATATTGTTGGCTAAACCACGGTCAGGTGTGAACTATACGATGCTTTTACAATCAAACGCGCATAAGCAAACTTACAAAAGGAATAAAAAATAAGATAAATAAAATGCGTTCTTGACAAGCATCGTGAACAAGACAGATTAAACCGCTAGTGCTGCCTCTCCCACTTCTTCCTACAGATCGGACAAGAGGAGATGCTCTTGGACGTTCCCCGAGATCCAAGCGAGGTGAGAGTCCGTATCCCACTGATTCGTCTCTACGGCCATTCGATCCTCAACATCTACGTACCTTCTCTCATCCTTCTCATCATCAGCTATCTCACTCTCTTCTTCAGGACGAATTTCTTCGACCTGAAGATCATGGCGTCCCTTACGGCTCTCCTCGTCCTGGCTACTCTCTTCGCTCAGGTCGGCATTCTATTTTTAAATTCTTTACCAGCGAAGATGTATCGAGTACACAAGTACAGTGACATCTACTTTGCTTCATATTCAGATTTGATGTGAACATATTTCAAAGAAAATTTATCTGAATTATAATGTTCGCCATTGGTGTTCTTGTTAATATTTATAGAAATTATATTGATTTAAAACGTCAGTGCGGTTAATTTTCAAAACAAATGTTTTACAAAAACAGAAGAGTGCAAGAAATGGAAGTTACTACTTAATTCGCTTTTAATGAATACTTTAAAACGATTGCGCTATTGAAAACGGTTGTGTAAACCTCATCAATTCTTAATGTCTAATAGTCGCAATGATTTAAAACTTGCCTATGATTAGATTAGCAACTCCGCCTCATTTCCCGTGAAGCCAGACAGTCTAGAGGGACAATTCCTCCTTAAAATTAGAATAAGAATCATATTTTCCCTCAGATAAAAATACCATATCCGCCAGATAAGCTACCCTTTTCCTTGGATCATCAATTGGCACTAGGGATGTGGCACAAACTTTAATCTCCAAGCTTGCTCAATCCTTCGTAGCTCAGTTATTGAATTGTATCCTTAAGGAATAGCCAGTCTCTCAAAAATACTGTCCTGACCTTAAGCAATTATTCCTTTTGCAGGCTTCCTCGTCGCTCCCACAGACCTCTTACTTCAAGATGGTGGACATCTGGCTTCTTTTCTGCGTGATGATGACATTCCTGGTGATCATCTTCCACATTCTGATTGATAAGCGCTACTCCCAGGACACCCGAGTGAAGAGCATAGTGCCATTCTCGGACGACGGGAAGACCACGATCAACAGGTACTTCGATAAGGCATCCAGCATATCCAGCATGTCAGTGGAAAACTTCGAACTCGTTGCCAAGGTGTCAGTGTTTGCGCTCTTCGCAGTCTTCATGGTTACTTACGTGTCCATCATTTTAACTTAAACGGGATCGCTAATGTATTTTTCACTAATCAACGACTGTCATAATTCTGTTTAGAAAAAAAAAAATTAAAATTGCTGGCAATCACTCTTCTGGCCGCGAGCTTAAACTCGATTTGCTGTTCATGCGAACATTAGATAATAAGACTTGCGTTTTACCACCGCTACAGGCCAGAAGGCTCTCTGTGGATACTCGCTCATCG
>NC_090727.1:177334190-177339190 GCF_036898095.1 Palaemon carinicauda | reverse complement strand
AAAACAAATATTTTTCTTTTCACAAGGGGTTAACTGCTACAATGTAATTATTCAGTGGTTACTTTCCTTTTTGTAAGGGTAATAGTCTCTTTAGCTACGGTAAGCAGCTCTTCTAGGAGAACAACACTCCAAAATCAAACCATTGTTCCCTAGTCTTGGGTAGTGCTATAACCTCTGTACAATGGCTTTCCACTGTCTTGAATTAGAGTTCTCATTAAGTCTTAAGCCCTGTCCACATGATCGAGCATGCCCGACGGGCAAACAGTGATACCAGGCCACAATAGTTAGTGAAAATGAGGGTTGATGAAGTCAGGAGCGGGAAAACTAAAGGCAGGGATCTGGCAACACTGTATGATGCCAGATTCCTGTATGTGGTTTTCCCGCTTCTGACGTCATTAACCCTCAGTTTTCCTAACTATTGTGGTCTTGTATCACTGTTTGCCCGTCGGCCATGCTGGATCGTGTGGACAGGGCTTAAAGATTAATTTAGGGAGTGCAGCTGGGCACAGAGGGTATGCCAGTGCCAATTGGAAATGGCCGATATTAATGATTTTGATTTTTTTGTTTTTTTGGCCATTCAGTATGATAATTCTAAACTTATAAATCTTTATTTCAACATTAAATAATCTTATTATTCTAAAAGTCTCGTAAACATTAAGGAATAATGAGGAAGCCAGAGTAAATGATTTTTGTATATTTAAAAAACTTCAAACACTGAAGCCTGATAATTTTAACATTTAAAAGTTGAAATGACGAATTTACTTCATCTTACATAAGATTTGAATGAATAATCAATCATATATATAAGTTTTTTTGTATAAAATTGTGATTTTTCAGTCGGACTCTAATTTTATTTTCAAACACTAGTCTTTGGTATAGATTTTCCTGTATGCAAGATTTTGTTTTGCCTTAATTAATTCCTCAACAAAAAGCAAGCAGCCATGAAGACAATTTTATAAGTAATTAACACTTGACAGTGTTGCAATCACTATAGGTAAATCTTAAATACACAAAAATTTCAGACATTTAGATTAGTGAAAAGCATTTGAAGATTTATGGGCGACATGTCAATAGGATGGTACTCCTCGAGGAGGTCAATGTCATCCTCGAATATGAAAGGATTCCCAATGGTCGTACTAGCGTCCCCAACGGCACTCGCTGGATTATCCGCAACTGGGTCCTCTTCACCAGAATTTCCTTCCTTGTGGCTGGTTTCATCACGTTCCCCCTCTTCCACATCTTTGTCTCCCAGTTCCCTATTGTCAAAGTGCACGTGATCTACCCCAATACCCGTGTGTTTATCTTTCTCCTCTGAGTTAGCAGCCTCGCTATTATCCTTTTCATAGTATGCCAAGTTATTTTCTAGTTTATCCTTGATATCAGATATGCCGTTTAGATCCCTTTCAACATTCTTGTTATCTTCACTGTGAACAGATGCGATGGAAGAAGTACTATTCTCATTGCTCTTCAGTTCATCATAACTATATATGGTGCCACTCTCTTTGCTACCAGGAGCATATTCGTCGATCTTCGACTTATCTTTGCTGTTTTGTCTATTTTCATCATTTGTATATTGATCTTCACTGTTGGGAGTAAACTCGCCTTCTTTCTCATTCCTACTTAGTTCTTTAATACTATAATCTACATAGCTATAATCATTACCTGTGTTGTCCTTTTCAGCATTGTATTCTTCATACTTATCTACGTTGGAATCCACCGAATTATCATCCAGGTCATTACTGCCATCTTCCTCGTCCTTACCTCTGAAAAGACCTTTCTCAGTCTCATAACCATCATAGCTGTAATCAACAAGTAGTGGTTGAACACCAGAAATCTCTCTAGATTCCTCTAGAGCTTCCCCACTGTCCGTTACACTATTGACATCGGCCCGCTCTACCTCGTTGATATTTGCAATGTTCTTCAGTAACTTATTTGTCCCAGGGTAAGTTTCTTCATCATATTTGGTTTTGTTTTCCAGATAGCCACCTCCCAGATACTTTTCTTTATAGCCATAATCATTGTATTCGTAATCTTTATATAAGTAGTCTTTTTTGTTTGTATATTCATATTCTTCGACGTCTAATTTGGCGTCTGTGTTTTCAGTATCAGAAGTATCCACTTTTATATTTGTTTTATTTCTACTTGATGCCTCGGTGGCTGCGCTACTATTTTGCAAAACAGGAATTTCGTTTAATGTTCCAGAGGATACTTGAGTTCCGTTTGTTGATGGATTGTTGTTTGGTTCAAGAGTATTTGAGCTTCCTGTCAAATTTTGCAAAGATAAGGTCAAATTTGTTTCAGCATTAGGGGGTAATGTTCTATTTCTGCTCACAAGTGTGTCAGTAGTTATAACTTCACTTGGAATTGTGGTACCTGCTGTCGACGATGCTAATACTGTGCCCTGGTTTGGAGTAGCAGCAGTTGTTACATTGACTCCAAGGATAGTCAGATTTGAGATTGGTGAAACCGAGTTAGAGGGCTCTGGCACTGGGGTTGGTGTAGTAAACTTGATCTCTAGAAGAAGTGGTTTCTTACTAGATGGCAAGGTACTATTGCTGACAGTTTTAGTTGTTCCAGAAGGTGGTGTCACACCAACAAAAACTGGTGATATTCCTGGAAGTCTGTTTTCATTCTTGTTCAATTCCTCAGTAAAGGCGCCTTGAGTAACAGCATTTGGTACTGAACTGGAGGAGAAATTCGAAGGGAAGTTACTTAGGACCCTATCACTGGAGGTTTTACCTTTGAGAAATTCTACATATTCACCGAGAGAATTGTTTAGTGTCTTTTGGAGGCTGTCAATTCTTGATTCTTCTTGCAAGTTGAGAAACTCTCTCCTTGATGGACCTGTCTTGGACTGAACCGACCATCTTAGAATATCGGCAATTTTCTTGGCATCACTTGTATCTAGAATGCCTTGCATAACCTGCAAACAAGAATAGAAATTTTTGTAACTGAAAACCTTAAATTCTATTGTGTCAATGCAACCAAGAAAAATTTATACTCGTAAAACGTTGAGAAAATTCCAATTCCTGAAATAATCTCAATTATAAAAACTGAAGATTTGAAAAATTCAATGTTGTAAAAGTCCTGAAGCTCATATGATATCACAAATAATACCAGTAGCCATATCTTCTTTAGGGCCTATTACAGAAAAAAATTCTCCTGTTATTAAACTATTCTCAGTTCGATTGTGGGACTCTGCACTTTCATACAAAATGTAGTGTATTTTGATTGAGTTTTTCAAATTCATTGTTAGTTCTATGCAAAGGCCACATACCATAAAACTTGTGATTTTGCATTAAAACCAGTCAAATTTAGAATATATTACTGTAATTGTGTAAAGACTAAGATGCAAACATTTGTAGAACTACTAATTGTAGATTTTGTGTTAAGCGGGAATCTAGATTAATTATAACCGAGTCCCCTTAACTTAGCTTAGAACCTGGCCCCTTATTCACAACCCAACCTGGACCTCCTAACCCCCCCCCCCCCCCCACCTTCACCCAAAACCGACTAAGCATTGCAAAGAAACAATCTGTTACCTATAGACTAGTTACTTAGTTTTATCAAGCTTGGGGCAAACAACAATATTAATTAGAAAGTAATGTTATCGTCTACTTACTCCCTTAACAATCTTTACTTGCTTATTCAAAAACTCCGCGGCCATCACTCCACCTGATATGGCAGTAATTAGTCGTCCATCCTTCAAAGCTTCCTCAAGGTCAGGGATATGGCACATTATAATACCAGAAATTAACCTTCCTGTAAATTTGTTGATATCTAACAGTCCTTTAGCCATTAGATTAAATTCCTTTTTAATGAGAGATGGTAAAAAGTTCACCTCTGAGACAGACTCTGTTATTTGATTTGGGACAGTACAGTTTAGATTCGTCCAAGCCTCTTGAAATATAAAGTTGGCAAAGGCTGAATGCAATTCTTCTTCCATTCTGTCTATCATGTTCAACCTGCTTTCACTTGGACCTTTGGGAGCGATTGATGGTGCAGGAAAGCTTTCAACTGCTGCCTCGTCTACTTTAGTTTGGTTAGTCCCCGGTGTTGGGTCCCTTTCAATATTTTCAACATTTTCCTTGTTACCCTGAGGTAATGATATATTAGAAATAGGATCATTAACAAATTCAAACCTATCTGGATTATTGATACCAGGTCTTGAAATGAGGGGATTTTTTCCAGTGTCGTTTATGTTAAATAAAAAATTCAGCGCACTTTTAGCAGGGTCCAAAGATCCAGTGAATTTTGATAGAATTTCCATCATCTTCAGTGATGTTTGAAGATAATTCATCTCTGTTTCCATCATTTTCTCTGCTGTTGACTGAATGTGAGCTTGTTCACTTTCTGGAACATAAGTTAGGATGTTTTTCATTATTTCAGCAGTAGTCATCCTGCCAAAAGTACCTCCTAGTAAATTCATTTCTAAATTGTATTTCATGACTTCCAACATGTTTAAGAAACTTGCTTGGTTAACATTTAGATCAACTAACTGGGAAGATTTTACCGTATCACTCAAGCCATTCGGCTGTTCTGCAGGTAATGCAATAGGTCTCTGAGGACCGGTAGAACTCAAATCCAATATTGGGTATGTAGAAGTATAATCTAAATTGCTACAATTTTTGGTATTGCTACAGCTGCTGCTAGTGTTCTGAAAAGTCGAATCTATAAATGGTTTGTCATTTGTTAGACTGTTATCCATAAGCCCTCTTAAAACCTTTACCAATTCATCTCTCGACATTAAAGAATCGTTGAAATTTCCTCCATTAAGGCCTCCAAGGGATACCAAAGGAAGGTTTTGGGATAAGTAAGCAAATAGGTTCTGCAAGTCAGAGGGACCAAGATCATCTTTGTAAGAACTGACATTGTATTTGACGAGGGTGCTACTTGGGATCGGAGTCCCCAGAGGATCATAGTAATCAAGACCAAGTTTACTGGTATTAGTTGGAGTGGCTTGTCTTTTGACTTTATATCCATCAGATTTTGAATAGTAT
>NC_090727.1:177331632-177333690 GCF_036898095.1 Palaemon carinicauda | reverse complement strand
AATAGTCCATCGGCGTTTGCTGGTCTGTTCTCGGCTCCCCTGGACCGGGGGATCCATTATTATTTGAAATTGAAGTGCTAGTTGAAGACCTAGCTTCAAATTTACTCTTTTCTCTTAAGAAACTGTCATCGTTTTCTAAAGTTTCTTTACTCTCGTCTTTATTTCTACATCTACATCCATCGGGAACCAGCACTTTTTCAAGATGCATAAAACCATTGTGCAACAGATCCTCAGTATATAGATCCCTTTCTGTCCAATTCTGGAAGGAGAAAATGCACATTAAAAAGAAAATTAAAACTGTGATTTATAACTACGACCAAGCTCTTGATACTATTCTAGAAACTATCATGAGCACTCGAACCACAATGTACTACAGTACCACTATAGAATGTAAATTGTACCAACTTTTTTTACTGGACCAGAATATAAGATTAGTTAACAAATATGCCAGGTACTGGGACCAGTGAGGTCATTAAGCACATTCGTAAAATAATCATATTAAGAGATATAGAAAGATTAGAAAGTATTTAGAAAGCACATTCATCCATTATGGTATATCATTGTTTTGCAATAAGAATTACTTAGCACACAATACGATAAAATAATTTGACTGGATTGGAACAAACAAGATTGTCACGTCCGTAGCCTATACTCCTTTTCACAACAAATCTCATTAAAAGAACACATTCTAAAATATGAAAAAGCCATAAAATGCTTACATCTCTTAAATTCAAGATTCATGTAAATGAACATTGTTCAAACTACTTGCACTTCAGTTATTAAAGTTTAATAATTAAATGCATCTACTACCATGATGGATATGCTATAACTATGCTACCGTACATTTGTCCAGCAATCACTCTCTTCGTGGTCAAGTTAAGACAACTAAAACTTTTAAACAAAAAAAGTGCAGTTGTCAAATTCTGTAAAGGCAGCTAGCTACCAAGGGTCAAAATGTATTCATACCTGGATGCAATTAAATATCGTGTCCTTATTACTCTGAATTGAGCAAGACTGTTCACTGCATGTTCTTATCAGGATTGGTTGAATATATCCAGCCGAATGTTGAACAACTTTTGATGCCCCAAGAGATTCCCCAGCTATAAAATTAAATTAAAATTAGTATGTTTACTCATGGTATCAAGATTATGGATACATCCAAATGAAAAATTATTAAACATATGTCTTTTTACATCATAACTACTATAGTTTCAGTGACATACTAATTAGACTTGTAAAAGAATGTAAAATAAATAAAGAAAACTTCACTGAACAAAAATTAAAATCTGGAAAATTCCCTATTTGAAACCTACATCACAGTCATGGTAACATTATTGAATGCTAAAAAAAATTGCTTAGGCATTTAACTACCCTATACCAACTAATATTCATGATTATCATAACATTAACTTAAACATTTGTCAGATACTTAACAGAAGCCACTAGGCCCGGAAGAATGAAGTCTCTCTTCTCTCTGCAGCAACATGTGCTGAGGTAAAAAAAGGAAGAAATTGATCTGTTATAAACTCATCATCATAGGTTGTATGTATGTAGAATAAGCCATAATTTCCTTTGAAAACATATGATTACTTAGATTGGTTTAGAAAAAGTGGTTCCATTATTAATCCGTGCAGGATAACCCTGTAGTTGTGCAGTAGTATGCGCAATAAGATTCTGTAGCGCTTTGATTATCAAGTTTATATGCAGAGGTTAGCTGAAAATTTACAACAATTCTGCAATTTTACATATTTTGAACAATGGACATCGAATTATCCATAAGTTTTTACACTATACTCAAAATGGACCAGGTAATCAAACAGGAGATACCACTAACCTGTTAACAGTTTTGACTGAAACTTTATGCCAAGATGATTTTGCCTCATTGTAAGATTCGATGCTCCAAGATCCAGCCATGAGTGGCAAAGACTCCTTTGGGTACAGTGTTTTGCATCCTCCATTGAACATGTAAATAAATAAAATATAAAATTCCTTAGCCTTTACCAGAATCATGAAGACAGGAACAGAGTTCAACTGACAACACAGGATCACTAGAGGTAT
>NC_090727.1:177321632-177324132 GCF_036898095.1 Palaemon carinicauda | reverse complement strand
AAGTGGTTCCCCTGTCAGAAGTAATATGCTCAGGGATACCGAATCTTGAAATCCATGCAGAGAGTAAGGCAGATGTACATGAGGCGGACGTTGCAGTTTCCATGGGAATGGCTTCAGGCCAACGAGTGGAGCGGTCGATGACGGTAAACAGGTAACGATGTCCTTGTGATGTGGGTAGAGGGCCTACAACGTCGACATGAATGTGTGCAAAATGACGCTGAGGTTGAGGAAAGGTGCCCACTCCTGAATCAGTGTGTCGATGTACTTTGGAAGTTTGGCAAGTAGTACAGGCGCGGACCCAATCCATAGCATCCTTAGAAATGCCGTGCCAAATGAACTTTGCCTTCAGCAGCTGTGCAGTAGAACGGCACGAGGGATGTGAAAGGCCGTGAATGAAATCAAGCACCTGTCGGCGCATGGGAGCAGGAATCCAAGGTCGCGGTCTACCAGTACTGACGTCACAGAGGAGGGTGGTGTTGGAGTCTTCAAGGGGAAAGTCTTCCCAACGGAGGGACGTGCAGGATGTCCCACAAGCTTGATACTCAGGATCCTGTCGTTGGGCTTCAGCCAGGGCATTGTAATCCAATCCCAGTTGAACGGCAGCCAACGTGTTTCTTGACAGGGCATCGGCAACGGGATTCATTTTCCCAGGGACGTATTTGAGGGTTCAATTGTATTCAGCCACGGCGGAGAGATGTCGGCGTTGACGGGCGGACCAGGCGTCAGACTGTCGAGTGAAGGCATGCACCAGAGGCACGTGGTCTGTGTGAATAACGAAGGGCGTACCTTCTAAGAAATGGCGAAAGTGACTGACAGCCAAGTGCACCGCCAGCAATTCTCAATCAAAGGTAGAATAACCCGATTCTGCCTTGGACAGTTTTCTGCTGAAGAAGGCCAATGGGCAGGGCGAGCCTTTGACCACCTGCTCGAGTACTGCACCAATAGCGACGTCGCTGGCATCGGTGGAGAGAAGGAGAGGGGTGTGTGGGATAGGAAAAATGAGAGCCGCAGCAGTTGATAGGGCCTTCTTTGCATTGCAGAAGGCTGCTTCTTGAAGGGGACCCCACTTCAGGTCCTTCGGCTTGCCCTTAAGGGAGGCGTAGAGGGGAGCAAGAGTGGCGGCAATGGCTGGCAGAAAACGGTGATAATAGTTGATCATGCCCAAGAATTCCTGCAGAGCTTTGACGGTCGAGGGCACGGGGAAGTTCTAAACGGCTGCTACCTTCTCAGGGAGGGGGTGGACACCTTCAGGAGTGATGCGGTGCCCTAAGAACGATACTTCGTTGGCGCCAAAGGTACACTTGTCGTACCGGACTACAAGGCCGTTCTGTTGCAGGTGTTCCTCTTTTGAGGAGGAGAACACAAGTATGTCGTCCACATAACATACACAGAAAGGGAGGTCCCCTAAGATGCCATCCATGAGACGTTGAAACGTTGCCCCAGCATTACGAAGGCCAAAACAGGAGTAATTGAAGGTGTATGTACCAAACGGAGTGGTGATGGCGGTCTTGGGGATGTCTTCTGGGTTCATAGGCACCTGATAATACCCCTTCAGGAGGTCGAGCGTAGAGAAAACCTTCGCTTTGTGCAGGTAGGAGGTCACGTCGGCAATGTTTGGGAGGGGGTAGTGATCCGGTTCTGTTTGCATGTTCAGGCGCCTGTAATCCCCGCACGGACGGAGGGAGCCGTCTTTCTTCAGAACGATGTGTAAGGGCGACGACCATGGGCTGGAGGCCTTTTGGCAAAGGCCCATTTTCTCCATTTCGGCGAACGTCTGTTTGGCGGCTGCCAATCGTTCCGGTGCCAGACGTCTGAATTTTGCGAAGACTGGGGGTCCCGTCGCCTTGATATGGTGATAAATACCGTGCTTGGCAGGAACCGTGGGCGTTTGGCGAAGTTCTGGACGGAAAACTTCCGGGTACGACGTGAGGAGGTGGGCGTAGGCATCCGTGGGTGCGCTGATGTGGAGAGCGAGGTTAGAGGGGGCGGGTTGAAGAGGTGTCGACAAGTACGAGTCTGCGTTGACCAATCGTCGGTGGGCGACATCGACCAGAAGGTGGAAATGAGAGAGGAAATCCGCACCGAGGATTGGCATTGTGACGTCAGCAACGAGAAACTTCCAATTGAATTTACCGTTTCCGAACGATAATGTGAGATTCTCGTAACCGTAGGTGGGTATCGCAGATCCGTTGGCAGCTACTAAGCGGACGTCGGCAGATGTAGACAGACTACGTTGTGCCTTGAAGAGTTTCCTTGGCAAAAGAGAACGACAAGCACCCGTGTCTACCAAAAATCGCACGCCGTTCCTGCATCCTGTAAAAAGAAAAGATTAGAAACATGGGAGGCCACCGCCACAAGCGATGGTCTACTTACACGTTTTTGGGCCACTGACAATACTTGGCACATTTCTTCGCGGTTGCCCCGAATCTGAAGTGGTAGTAGCAAAACCGCGGCGGATGGGAGGTAGTAAGTGGCTGTAGAAGTCGTTCGTTGGGGTGCG
>NC_090727.1:177301632-177314132 GCF_036898095.1 Palaemon carinicauda | reverse complement strand
AACTTTGATCCTGAGGTTAAGATAGTAAATATTTAACAAACGACTAATCCGCCTTAAGCTCAGACTCCATAGAAAGTGCAATTTTCTATGACAAACCAATGTCTAAAGTTAAAATCCAAAATACTGTTAAAGAAGATTTAGAATTTTAAAGTTCTCCCAACTACAAGATCAAAATCTGCAAATCCTACCATTAGAATGTAAAATAATTGTAGCAAAATAGCCAACAGACATCGTGTAGAGAATGCTTCCTTCATGGTGGAATTTGCGAAATTTGGTTAACAAATTCAGAATCACAGGTTGTATCACATGAGGAATGACGCAAACTAGACAGCAGACCGAGTGAAGTTGTGAACTGTTTTATTTTGGGCTAGAAAAATGTTCCATTTTCGTTCAAAAGATGGCAGCACCGAAAGTAAGATGACTTCATTATCATTGTTTCAGATGTTCGTTAGAATCAGGTGAGGGATAATTTTTTTTTTTTCCTAACCAGACTTTAATTTGTAATTGAGGTGGTGTGAATTTGTGCAATTTAATAGTTATTATCCAGAGCAAATGATAATTAATTTTTTATCATAAGATTCATATGCACGTCAAAGCACGCCAAAAGCATATGGCGTATTAAAACAGTTTAACATCTCCCTTTTCTCTTACTAAAGAAAGAACTTTCAATTTCACTGTTTCTTCGTACATTTCCATAGACACTCATAGGTATCACATAAGTTTCATCTTACGTATTTTGACGAATTCAAGGATCCTCCATGTGTTTATAGTCTTGCATTTAAAAGGCATTCTATTCCAGAAAATATCAAAACACTAAACTTTTTTCCGCGGCATACAGTATATGCTGCCATGAATTTCTTATTTAATCAAGCTAATCACAGCCACCCCTATCAGCAACCTCAGGCATAGCGTCATAGCTTTCCCACCGTAGCTTTTGCAACAGGAACGTAAGGACTACCGTGGGGTCAACAAATGTTTCGAAAATTTCAATCAATTATTGATTAATCATCGATATGTACAGGATATAGAAAAAACATCGAGATGTCTCCTCTCTCAGAGACTTCATAGAAATAAGGCATTTCATCACTCTCGAACCTACAGCTCTCTGCCCTTGGACATTTTGCTCTGGCTGTTACATTTAGACACGCACATAAGCATTTGTGACTATATATATATATATATATATATATATATATATATATATATATATACATATATATATATATATATATATATATATATATATATACATATATATATATAAATATATATATATATATATATATATATATATATTTATATATATACAGTATATATATATATATATATATATATATATATATATATATATATATATATATAAATATATATATGTATGTATATATATATATATATATATATATATATATATATACACACACACACACATATATATATATATATATATATATATATATATACATATATATACATACATATTATTATTATTATTATTATTATTATTATTATTATTATTATTATTATTATTATTATTATTATTATTATTATTACCAGCCAAGCGACAACCCTAGTTGGAAAATCAAGATGCTACAAGCCCATTTAGGAAAGGAATTAGGGAAATAAATAAATGATGAGAACAAATTAACAATAAATCATTCTAAAAACAGTAACAACGTCAAAACATATGTTATAGATAAACTATAAAAAGACTCATGTCAGCCTGCTCAAAATAAAAACATTTGCTGCAACTTTGAACTTTTGAAGTTCTACTGATTCAACTACCCGATTAGGAAGATCATTCCACAACTTGGTCACAGCTGGAATAAAACTTCTAGAATACTGTGTAGTATTGAGCCTCATGATGGAGAAGGCCTGGCTATTAGAATTAACTTCCTGCCTAGTATTACGAACAGGATAGAATTGTCCTGGGAGATCTGAATGTAAAGGATGGTCAGAGTTATGGAAAATCTTATGCAACATGCATAATCAACTAATTGAACGACGGTGCCAAAGATCAATATCTAGATCAGGAATAAGCAATTTATTAGACCGTAAGTTTATGACCAACAAATTAAGACGAGAATCAACAGCTGAAGACCAGACAGAAGAACAATACTCAAAACAAAGTAGAATGAAAGAATTAAAACACTTCTTCAGAATAGATTGATCACCGAAAATCTTGAAAAACTCCCAATAAGCCAATTTTTGTGCAATTGAAGAAGACACAGACCTCATGTGTTTCTCAAAAGTAAATTTGTTGTCGAAAATCACACCTAAAATTTTAAAAGTCATACAAATTTAAAGAAACATTATCATTACTGAGATCCGGATGTTGAGGAGCCACCGTCCTTGACCTACTTACAATCATACTTTGAGTTTTGTTAGGATTCAACTTCATTATTATCAGTCACTGGACTAAAAGTGACAGTTATTAAGATAGGGTATCTACATGAAACATAAAAAAAAAACTATCAGTGTGTTTTTTTACTTACATTCATGCACGCACCCGTACAAACTAAATGCACATCTATCTCTATCTATCTATCTATCTATATCTATATCTATATCTATATCCATGTATATATATATATATATATATATATATATATATATATATATATATATATATATATATTGATAGCTAAGCTATAACCCTAGTTGGAAAGGGAGGATGATATAGCTCAAGGGCTCCAACAGGGAAAAAATGGCCTAGTGAGGAAAGGAAACAAGGAAATAAAAAACTACAAAAGAAATAATGAATAATTGAAATATTTAAAGAACAGTAACAACATTGAAATAGATTTTTATACATAAACTATAAAAGCTTAAAAAAACAAGAGGAAGAGAAATAAGATTGATTAATGTGCCCAAGTGTACCCTCAAGCAAGAGAACTCTAACTCAATAGAGTGGAAGACCATGGTACAAATGCTATGGCACTACCCAAGACTAGAGAACAATGATTTGATATTGGAGTGTTCTTCTCCTAGGAGAGCTACTTATCATAGCTAAGGAGTCTCTTCTACCCTTACCATGGAGAGTAGCCCCTGAACAATAACAGTGCAGTAGTTAACTCCTTGAGCGAGGAAGAATTGTTTGGTAAACTCAGTGTTGTCAGATATATGAGGACAGAGGAGAATGTGGAAAGAATAGGTCAGACGAATCAGTGTATGTGAGGGCAAAAGAAAAAGGAGCCGAACCATAAAGAGGGATCCAATGTAGTACTGTCTGGCTAGTCAAAGGACCACATAACTCTCTAACGGTAGTATCTCAATTGGCGGCTGGTGCCTTGGCCAACCTAATATATATATATATATATATATATATATATGCGTGTGTGTGTGTATATATATATATATATATATATATATATATATATGTGTGTGTGTGTGTGTATATATATATATATATATATATATATATATATATATATACATATACGTATATATATACTGTATATATATAAATATATATATATATATATATATATATATATATATATATATATATATATATATATATATATATATACATACACAGTATATATATATATATATATATATATATTTATATTTATATATATATATATATGTATATATATATATATATATATATATATATATATATATATATATATATATATATATATATATATATATATATATATACGTTCGCTGGTGATGCAATCGTCGTTGAAATACTGAACAAGAGTAATTCAAAAGAGGAATAGTAGTCAACAATTGTCGATTTTTTGATTGAAAAGAAAGCCTTTAAGAGAACAAATATACTTTCACCGTCAGGCATGATAGTTATAAGAAAGCAAGCAGAGAAATCTATAAGAAGCAAAGATAACATTTAAATTTGAGCTTATATGATTCGTGACACTTATCTTTTTGGAGGATGTATTATTTTATTCAATTAATAGAACGCATACATTGGGAAAATTTATTATGGAACAATTGACTGCAGTTTGGCTATAAGGAAAGATGTCCGCATGCTACGGAACTTGAGAAAGGTAGAATCTAGTTTCTAAGAATAGTGGAACTTTTTTATGCCGAGTATATACTATCACCAAATGGAGCAAAATATGATAGTTATAAAAGGAATAATAGCTTACCTTTTGGTTGTAAACATAGGTGCTGTCTGCATATACAGATATTAAGAATTTTATCTAGCAACACTATTGTATGAAATACTGTAGGTAAACATAAATTTAGGCTCTCCAAAGAACCCCATCTCCAGCTCACAGTGACCGTCAGGTTGAGGACAACACTGAACATCATTGGGCTAAAGTGAGGAATGGAAGCCAGGGAAATATCCAATAATTCACATAAAGAATATCCAGGAGATAATGATTACATGTTATAGTCTGTATAACACCTGTTGTAATGTGCATAGTGGGAAAAGTATATATGTTAATTGCCCATGGGTCTTATCAGTGTCAGTTGTTTGTTTATGACACTTATCAGTTTCAGTTGTTTACACATGAGGCATGACACGTCTCTGTTGCTTTTTTCAAGTTTGATTATTAAACTCTTTTAAATGAAATGATTGAGTAAATATCTAATGTTTATCGGATGCACACAAGAGTTATCCCTTAACCAAAGTAAGCATCATTAAAGATTTGGAAAAAACGGCTAAGGGTGAAGATTTTGCAAAAGTAATATTGATTGCAGATAAGAAATATTAAAGAAAATCACTACCGAAGAAACTTGGAATGGGAACGTCGGAAAGATGATGTTGATAATTAGAGCTACATTAGACACAGATGAGCAAAGTAATTATGAAAAGTTAGGGTGAGAGTAACGAAATATATATTTTGATAAGTGTTTTTTTAACTTTATCATCCAAAAATTCTATAATATTAGGAGCAAGTTTAGTTTTATAAGGCAACCATACAATGATGATAAATATTAATTGATATAAAGATCGTATTTTCAAAGATCAATCTATAGAGAATATACTGTAGAGAAAGCAAACTTAAGTCAGCAAATAAAATCAGAAACTAGAGTCATGGTCATTAGATAACACTTTCAGAGATAATTCATAAAAACTATTATTGGTACTACGCTTGTTCAAATCTGAATATCTTGCAGCAAAACATTTGTTTATAGGTAATAGGTAATGATCTGGCCAGGCACCAGCCACCCATTGAAATACTACTCTTAGAGACTTATTGGGTCCTTTGACTGGCTAGACAGTACTACATTGGATCCCTATCTCTGATTACGGTTCATTTTTCCATTGCCTACATATACACCGAACAGTCTGGCCTGTTCTTTCCACATTCTCCTCTCTCTTGATACACCTGACAACCCTGGAATTCCCTAACAATACTTCTTCGTTCAGGGGTTAACTGCTGCACTGCTATTGTTCAATGGCTACTTTCCTCTTGGTAAGGATAAAAGAGACTTTAGCTGTGGTAAGGAACTCTTCTAGGAGAAGGACACTCCAAAATCAAACCATTGCTCTCTAGTCTTGGGCAATGCCATATTCTATGTACCATGGTATTCCACTGTCTTGTTTGAGGGTACACTCAGGCACACTATTCTATCTTATTTCTCTTCCTCTTATTCTGCTTGAATATTTTATAATTCAAATATGGAATATGTATTCTAATGCTGTTATTTTTTCATAAAATTCTTATATTAATCGTTCATTACTTCTCTTGCAGTTTATTTATTTCCTGGTTTCCCTTCCTCACTGTTATTTTTCCCTGCTGGAGCCCCTGGGTTTATAGCATGTTGCTTTTCCAACTAGGATTGTAGCTTAGCTAATAATAATAATAATAATAATAATAGAAAATTATGAAAATTTAGTTGTAATGCTAGCAGTAAATAAAACTTTTTATAGCTACTGTATACTTTATCAAAACAATGTTTATCGTTTTCCGTTACTGGATAATAATTGTCTCAAAGAAAACTTTTTAGTTAAGAGGGTAGCCATTATGGTGATAAAATAATGATAATAGAAGCAGGGGAGGAAGCTAATGGCGTTCTATAAAAAGATCTTTTTTTCAGCATTGTAGGATGTTGTTATAATAAATATAATAGCACGAGAGCCGGATACGCAAATCACTGGTGTTCTTTCCTAGGACAGCCTCTACAATGTTTAAGACGCTTCCAGGGTACAACATCACCTGTACTTATTGCACAACCTCGACAATGTTTACAAATAAGGTTGCTAATTGTGTTTATCAGAATTACGGACTGACTATGCAGTGAATGCGTGAGGAATAGTCCCCTACATGAGGAGAACATTTCCTACATACATTACTTTAGGCTCCAGAGCCTTTAAATATGCGGCCCGGAGACTATATAACAAGCTCCCACGAAACATTCGAATTATTGAAGACATTAAGGCTTTCAAGAGGAAACTGAAGACTTTCTTATTTCACGAGTCTTTTGACAGTGACGATTTAACAGTAAATGAACAATATATGATATGAAATGTTAAATACTCTGAACGAACAAGGTAAAACGACAGTGGAGGTCCTGTAGCGAGTGGGGTTCCCCTGCTGTATGGGACCGGAAAAGCAGCCACCAAAGTAAAGTAAGTAAATATATTGAACCTTATAATCTTACATCTCCCCGCAAGATCTTCATTAAAGTATGAGCAAAAACATCAAAGGACAAATAATTGAATGACAATCTTATATATGAACTACATAGTTAGTTTAGCATCATTCAAATAGCAATCGATTAAGTAAGGAAAATAAAATAGAATATTTTGGACAGTAAATGGTAATCAAAATGTTTCTTTTGATGAAAATAAAAATAATCGACATCTTTTATACATAACATAAACTGTAGGCGATATGGATAAAAAAAATTAAGCAATCATTCCCATGATTGCATTATTCATGCTTGGGGGATATATAGTGTTTCAGGCAAAGTAACTAAGAACAAAATGAACAAGTACAATTACAGTAAAAAGAAGAATTGCCTATAACATAAGTTTTGCACGTGCTAATGCTCCATGACTTAATCGGAGAACAACGGCAGCCGCGTGGTCTACCTCTTGGGGCGTGCTGGCATCTCTGGCGGGGGTGATGTGGTGGCTGACAGTATGTATGAGATATCGAGGCCGTGGAGAAAGGGGGGGGGGGGGGGGGGGTTGCGATGTGTCGCCTGTTTCTTAGCAACAAATATCCACTGCCATTCATCTTGATTCGGTACTGCCGGTGGGGAAGGAAGTCCACTACCTATATAACCTACTATGTGCCGTCCCATTTTAATGTTGCCTGGTTTTGCATTCTCACACGGGCTCTATATTCCTAAGGGCTTGAGTGTCCTGGTGGCGTGACTAGCATTGATTTTCTCTTTATTGGTGGCCATTTGAATTTCATGCCTACGCTATGTACGTTTTCAATGCCTGTCGACTAGGTAATGTTGCTTCGCCATAGGAACGCCATCTCATAATTGCCTCCCTGTAGCAAGCTGTGCAGGAGACTTGATATTGCGAATGGGCGTGTACGAATATTGCAATATTGCGAGAGCAGCCTTATTACAGTCTAGGTTGGCCCTCTCCCCTGCGTTTACCCTGATGATCCTTTGGGCGGTCTTTACCGCTGCTTCCGCTCTACATTTGACTGTGGGTAATGTACCGATTAGAAACGCATCATGATCCCCCATCTCCTGAGGAAGGAAGACATTTCTTCACTCACTAGGTTTGTGTTCCCATCCATGGACACTTCCTCGGGGGGGACCCCACCTCGTGAAGAGGCCTCTTAGCGCTGACACGACTCTCTGTGAATTTGTACCATTAGGAAATTAGCTATTTCCAGCCACCCACTGAGCTTATCTGCATATGCCAGGTACATCTGCCCTTCTAATTGGAATATATCAGTGACATTACATTAGAAGGGGTAGTGTGAGGGCAGCGTGATGACCATCGATTCCTCAGGTAATGAAGAGGAGTACATGCAAAGAACAATGCACGTATTTCTGTGGTGCTGAAGGTCGCCCTCCATGCAAGGCCAGTAGATGGACTGTGTAGTCCTCTTGAGCATGGAGTCAAGTCCTTGGTGACACACAAATAGATTTGGTGGGATCTGTTGATGAAGTTCATCTGTGATTACTAATCATACACACCCATTCTATCATTACTTCTTTTTTTTTTTGTCTATCTATTATCTGTCCTTTTTATTATATGTTCTACCATGCCCATTTATTTTTCTTTCTTAGTTGTAATATTTGTATAAGCTGATGTATAAAAGGAATTGTAAACTTATGTATACCAGCAATCACTTGATAAACAATAAAGAAAAGTTTTGTCGAAACAGATGGAAAAAAAAGCACTCTAATGGAAGAAGTGTTGTAGAGAATAAACTATGAAGAAAAGGAATAATCATCGTTCATTAAACCAAAGGCTTATTCCTAAAAACTTAAAGAAACAAGAAATATGAAGATTCCTGCAGGAAATACATAGACGCCACTATGGGTATCACCTCCAATGAATGTATGTATATATATATATATATATATATATATATATATATATATATATATATATATATATATATATATATATATATATATATATATATATATAGCATCATCATCATCATTTCCTCCTACGCCTATTGATGCAAAGGGCCTCGGTTAGATTTCGCCAGTCGTCTCTGTTTTGAGCTTTTAATTCAATACTTCTCCATTCATCATCTCCTACTTCACACTTCATAGTCCTTAGATATGTAGGCCTAGGTCTTCCAATTCTTATAATGCCTTGTGGAGACCAGCTTAACGTTTGGTGAACTAATCTCTCTTGGGGAGTGCGAAGAGCATCCCCAAACCATCTCCATCTACCTCTCATCATGATCTCATCCACATATGGCACTCGAGTAATCTCTCTTATAGTTTCATTTCTAATCCTGTCCTGCCATTTAACTCCCAATATCCTTCTGATGGCTTTATTCTCAAATCTACTAAATCTATTGGAGATTGTTTCATTTTCATACCATGACTTATGTCCATACAGTAACATCGATCTGACTAAACTGATATATAATCTGATTATTATATGCAATCCAGGTGATTTGATTTCCAAATTTTACTTAATCTAGCCATTGTCAGATTAGCTTTCTTCAATCTTTCATTAAATTCTAATTCTAAAGACTCTGTATTGGAGATCATAGTTCCCAAATACTTGAATGATTATTATTATTATTATTATTATTATTAGTTGCTAAGCTACAACCCTAGTTGGGAAAGCAGGATGCTATAAGCCCAGGGGCCCCAACAGGGAAAATAGCCCAGTGAGGAAAGGAAATAAGGAAAAATAAAATATTTTAAGAACTGTAACGTTATGATAAATATTTCCTATATAAACTATAAAAACTTTACCAAAACAAGAGGAAGAGAAACGAGATAGAATAGTGTGCCCGAGTGTACCCTCATGCAAGAGAACTCTAACTCAAGACAGTGGAAGACCATGGTACAGAGGCTATGGCACTACTCAAGACTAGAGAACAATGGTTTAATTTTGGAGTGTCCTTCTCCTAGAAGAGATGCTTACCATATCTAAAGAGTCTCTTCTACCCTTACCAAGAGGAAAGTAGCCACTGAACAATTACAGTGCAGTGGTTAACCCCTTGTGTGAAGAAGAATTGTTTGGTAATCTCAGTGTTGTCATGTGTATGACAGAGGAGAATCTGTAAAGAACAGGCCAGACTATTCGGTGTATGTGTAGACAAAGGGAAAGTGAACCGTAACCAGAGAGAAGGATCCCATGTAGTACTGCCTGGCCAGTCAAACGACCCCATAATTCTCTAGCGGTAGTAACTCAACTGGTGGCTGGTGCTTGGCCCACCTACTACCTACCTCATTAATCCTTTCTCCTTCCAATGATATTTCATCTTCCACTGTATACTCCGTTCTCATCATCTCTGTCTTTCTTTTATTCATCTTCAGCCCAACCTCGTGTGATATTTCATGCATGCTGGTAAGCAAGCATTACAAATCCTGTGGTGTTTTGCTAACAAGGACAGCATCATCAGCATGCTATATTCCTATCACCAATTCAGTCCAATCGTTCTCTACCATCTCTGACTGTTTTACACATTACAAAGTCCATGAGAAGGATAAACAACATAGGTGATAACACATTCCCTTGGAGTACTCTGCTGATCACTGGAAAATCACCTGATAAGACTCCATTAACATTAACTTTGCACTTGCTATGCTCATGAACAGACTTAATCAAATTTACATATTTATGGGGAATTCCATAATAACGCAGTGTGTGTGTTTGTGTGTTTGTGTGTGTGTATGTGTGTGTATGAAAGTTTTCATACTTCGAATATTGAACCACAAATGGTTCTTGTTATCGAATTAATTATACCTCGGGATCACAGACCAAAATGGAAATTCATTTTTATGATAAGTGCATCATGCTGGATCAGGATTCGAACCTAGTCCTTAGAGTCGGAACAAAACAGACAGTGACTCTGAGAGTATTGGTCACCAAGAGAGATAAGAATTAATTCAGACTCTTCTGTACGTATTTCTTTCGAATTCTGGTTTTGTACTAATCATTACAATCAAGCTGTCCATCTATCTCTTAGGTATATATGTAGTATATTTCAAATATTGAACCACAAATGGTTCATGTGATGCCCTTCTTACAATCTCCAATGCTGTACAGAAATCTCTTGATTGTGATCAGGAAATTCCTATGATTGACCTTGATTTTGGTGTTGCCTTTCACCGTATTATTAATGAGGCACTTGTTTTCAAACTCAAACAGTTGGGAGTGAGTGGGTTATTTCTTAACATCATTAATGGATTTTTAAGCAATAGATAGCAAAAAAGTTCTTGTTGATGGACACCTTAGTGAGTATAGGAATGTGATATCTGGTGATCCTCAGGGTAGTGTTCTTAGCTCATTAATTTTCATACTATATCCACATGACATGTGGTTTGGTCTAAAAAACAAGTTTGTTGCATATGCAGATGATGCTACTCTCTTTGCGTCAATTCCATCTCCTGAATGTAAATCTGCCTTTGACCATATTAATAATGAGGCACTTGTTTTCAAACTCAAACTGTTGGGAGTGAGTGGGTCTTTTCTTAGCATCATTATTGAATTTTTAAGCAATAGATAGCAAAAGAGTTGTTGCTGATGGACACCATAGTGAGTATAGGAATGTGATATCTGGTGATCCTCAGGGTAGTGTTCTTAGCCCATTAATTTTCATACTATATCCACATGACATGTGGTTTGGTCTAAAAAACAAGTTTGTTGCATATGCAGATGATGCTACTCTCTTTGCGTCAATTCCATCTCCTGAATGTAAATCTGCCTTTGACCATATTAATAATGAGGCACTTGTTTTCAAACTCAAACTGTTGGGAGTGAGTGGGTCATTTCTTAGCATCATTATTGAATTTTTAAGCAATAGATAGCAAAAGAGTTGTTGCTGATGGACACCATAGTGAGTATAGGAATGTGATATCTGGTGATCCTCAGGGTAGTGTTCTTAGCCCATTAATTTTCATACTATATACACATGACATGGGGTTTGGCCTAGAAAACAAGCTTGTTGCATATGCAGATGATGCTTCTCTCTTTGTATCAATTCCATCTCCTGAATGTAGATCTGGGGTTGGTGAATCCTTTAATAGAGATCTAGCTAAAATTAGTGCATAGTGCAAATTATGGGGTATGAAGTTGAATTCTAACAAAACTCAAAGTATAATTGTAAGTAGCTCAAGGACAGTGGTTCTTGAACATCCAGATTTCAGTAATGATGATGTTTCTTTAACTTTGTATGACTTTTAAAATTCTAGGTGTAATTCTCGTCAGCAAAATTACTTTTGAGAAACACATTAGGTCTGTGTCTTCTTCATATTCACAAAAAAATTGACTTATTGAGAAAGTTTTTAAAGATTTTTGGTGATCAATCTATTCTGAAGAAGTGTTTTAATTCTTTCATTCTACCTTGTTTCGATTATTGTTCTCCTGTCTGGCCTTCAGCTGCTGATTCTCATCTTAACTGGTTGGACAGGAATTTACGGTCTATTAAATTTCTTATTCCTGGTCTAGATATTAATCTCTGGCACCGTTGTTCAATTGGTTTATTGTACATGTTGCATAAGTTTTTTTTTTTTACAGTTCTGACTATCCTTTACATTCAGACCTTCCCGGACAGTTCCATCCTGTTCGTAATACTAGGCAGGCAGTTAATTCTAATAGTCTGGCGTTCTCCGCCATGAGCCTCAATACTACAAAGTACTCTAGGAGTTTTATTCCAGCTGTGACCAAGTTGTGGAATGATCTTCCTAATCGGGTAGTTGAATCAGTAGAACTTCAATAGATCAAACTTGCAGCAAATGTTTTTATGTTGAACAGGCTGACATAAGTCCTTTTATAGTTTATATATGAAATATCTGTTTTAATGTTATTAATGTTTTTAAAATATTTTATTTTAATTGCTCATTACTTCTTATATCGTTTATCTATTTCCTTATTTCCTTTCCTCCCTGGGCTATTTTTTCCCTGT
>NC_090727.1:177279132-177299132 GCF_036898095.1 Palaemon carinicauda | reverse complement strand
TTGTTTAACTTGTATGTTGATGGAGTGGTGAGAGAGGTGAATGCTCGAGTGCTTGGACGAGGATTAAAACTGGTAGACGAGAATGACCATGAATGGGAGGTAAATCAGTTGTTGTTTGCGGATGATACTGTACTGGTTGCAGACACAGAAGAGAAGCTTGACCGATTAGTGACAGAATTTGGAAGAGTGTGTGAGAGAAGGAAGTTGAGAGTTAATGTGGGTAAGACTAAGGTTATGAGATGTACGAGAAGGGAAGGTGGTGCAAGGTTGAATGTCATGTTGAATGGAGAGTTACTTGAGGAAGTGGATCAGTTTAAGTACTTGGGGTCTGTTGTTGCAGCAAATGGTGGAGTGGAAGCAGATGTACGTCAGAGAGTGAATGAAGGTTGCAAAGTGTTGGGGGCAGTTAAGGGAGTAGTAAAAAATAGAGGGTTGGGCATGAATGTAAAAAGAGTTCTGTATGAGAAAGTGATTGTACCAACTGTGATGTATGGATCGGAGTTGTGGGGAATGAAAGTGACGGAGAGACAGAAATTGAATGTGTTTGAGATGAAGTGTCTAAGGAGTATGGCTGGTGTATCTCGAGTAGATAGGGTTAGGAACGAAGTGGTGAGAGTGAGAACGGGTGTAAGAAATGAGTTAGCAGCTAGAGTGGATATGAATGTGTTGAGGTGGTTTGGCCATGTTGAGAGAATGGAAAATGGCTGTCTGCTAGATGTAAAGACAGAAATGCTTCATTTAACTGAATGGTAATTCCGTTTACGAATTTTAGACTTAATAAACGAATTGGTTTTCATCTCATCAAAATGTTATGTTAGCCACACGTAGTTGAGATGGTGTAGGATCGAGTGTGCATACGCCGGGGCGTAACAAAGGAGTAGTTGTGTCTATGGTCGAGAGTTTGTGATTGAGTGCCAAGGTAAACAGAGGCATAGTTGTGTGAGCCTCGAGCGTAGCTGCGCTAGGTAAGCTCAGAGCGCACTCTTCGAGCCGACAGCGACCAGTGTAGAGGGGAAACGGTGTTGCTCCCCCTTATTATTATGTGAAATTCTTACCTTCTCCCTTGTAAAAGGTATGCACTTGTTCTTGTTATCATGTATGTGTTGTAATAAAACTTGACATTGTCTGTTGTGGTTATCTTTTTCTTCAAATGTATCAAATAAAGTACAATAATTTTGCCAGTATTGAAACTGCTTTATGCTGTGCTTGCATGTGGTTGGAACTGTGCCACCAACCGTAAGTTAAGATTTGTAATATTATTCTCAGATTTATCAAGTTAGTCTTTGAGTTGCCAGGCTAACTGTGCAGTGTAACCAGTAGGTTAGGTATGAGTACAGTGTAGCCTAGGCTACGAATTGTCTGTTGTTTGACATAGGATCGCTGTCCTAAACGAAGACTTTGTATTACAGGGTACCAGTTTGGAGTACCGAGCATGTACTAAGCTTTTTGTAAGAATAAAAAGACCCCCGGGAAACAGCCTTTCCTTCAACCTCCACTGCAAATGAAGACCCGTCCTTCTCCACAGCAAGAGTCAAGTTACCTTAAGCAAAAACTCAGATTATTAGCCTATACCTATGATGTACACGGTGTTAGCCTATGTCAAGGTTTGGTTTGTTATAGATAGGCTAGCCAGGGGTAAGTCGATTGTCCTAAATTGAATGGTGCCTCCGAACTTAGGTAAGGACAATTGACGAAGGTAAGAGTTTAATGAAAAGTCATGTGTGAAACGGCATGACATATGGTGACAGTGGTGTAGGATGTATTTATCTTATATAGATTAATATATCCATCCCTACGTCCTAAAGTAGCCACGAAACCATTAGGATTATTTATTTTTTATATATTTATATGATAGCCTAACCTAGGGTGATTACGTCTATATCATCCTAGCCTAAGGTACTGTACTATTAGTGTATTTATTTTTATTGCATCGTGTGCTGACTATTTTGCTGGTGTTTCTGTATAACATGGCTCAGAAAATGGAAGGTGAGGTTGAAACAGAAGATTTATATGATAATCTTTTGTCTGCCATGGATAACCAAAGTAGTCAAATGCAACAAGTGTGCGAACAACTTATTGACATGAAAAGAGAAATATCTAGTTTGTCAAATGCTTTACCTGTCACTTCCACCCCATTCAATTCTAACAGAGCTGACACATCTGACCTTAACCCATTTGTTACAGTAGACAGAGCGGATATAACGCCAACATCAGTATTGACACATAATTTGCCAATTAGTACACAGCCTGTAGGGCCTAATGATCCAGTTCAAGGTAGTAACACCATTAATAACCCAGTTATTCGGGTAGGTAATGTGCATGACCCTATTGGTAATCAGTCTAAGGGATTTTGCTTAAAACCCAAGGATATTTTGATGTTGAAATTGTCAGATTTGCAAGGTATTGGAACTGATAAGAGACTGGCTAGGTTTTTCTGTCAAGTAGAGTTCTGTGTTTCTGCAGATATGGATAGGATCCAAGTAGCACTTACCAGAATAGATCAAGAAATTGCAACGCTAATAACGGCTGAAATGGCCAAAAGGGGAAATAACATATCTTGGAGTCAAATTAAGGACTTTCTGAATCACCAATTTGCCTGTTCAGCTAATATTACCCAGTCTTGGCAAGAAATAGAGATGGAACGGTACAGTGTAGATGAAGCCCCCAGAACATTTATTAACAGAATAAAATGTAAATTATTAGTCCATGGGAAATAGGCTAAAAAAGGTTATTTAGTCAAACAAATTGCAATATTTTGTTTTATTGCATGAACATATTATATGGACTCTTAGGAACACCATATCCAAAATGGGACAAATTCGGCAATTTTGAAGTTGTGAAAATCACACTTTTAAAGTTTTCGGAGGGTACATTTTTCCATATTTTCCCGTTTTTCTCCAAAACAGTTCATCGTACGGGTAAGAGGTATTGGTACAAAAACGATAGAAAATTAAATTCTACACATGTTTGTCTCCATAGGTATTTACCCTAAAATGGAAAGTTTTTGCGCAAACAAGCCCGGAATTGGAATTCACACATTTTGGAGAAACTGAAAAAATTGACTTTGTACTCACATTTACCTAAATATCTCCTTAACTACTAACTTTACGGTAAAATGCCATAGAATTGCTCCTTTAGAGTGAAGATTTTTCTTTGTTTTTACGTATTTACTTTCCATTATATCTTGATATTTTTGCAAAAGAAACACACACACAAAAATAGACAATTTTAATTCATGGAAAACAGATGAAAATAGAAAGTTCAGTAAAACAAATTGCAATAGTTTATTCTATCCACGAATGTGTCATTTGGACTCTTTGGAATACCACAGTAAATAATATGACATATTCGGCCATTTTGAGTTTGCGTAATTCCGTATTAAAAATGGCGGCCGTTCTCATTGTGTGAATGGAAGTATCCTCTAAAATTTCCACTTTTAAATATATATATATATATATATATATATATATATATATATATATATATATATATATATATATATATATATATATATATATATATATATATTACTCAAAAAAGCATGATCTCCAGGAATTTACTGCAGACATCAGTTTTCACCCGTGACCTCTGTGGGCCCCTGGTTGAAATGAGGGCTGCACTTAATATTTCAAGAAGAAAATTACCTTTGCAATTTTCTTGGGTTTTACAATGGTTGTAATATATAGAAGATTAACTAAAATGACAAACATCAAATTATTGATTAGCTCTTGACGGTGTTTGAAAATAACAGAAATAAAAAAATACAATCATTGTTGCTCAAAATACATGCACAAACTAAATTAATCATGTTAAGTGTCTTCGTCTATTAATATGTTAACACAAGTGCTAGTTTGACACTCCTCACAAAAATCTGTACAATATAACCTGTGTTTTTGCATGAGCAGTGCTGAGTGTCACAAAAGCCTTTGCATTTGCATCTGATTACTCTCAGCAAGGCATCAGGCGCAGGGCTGTTGTCCATCGTGCAAGGAATTAAGTTTCTTCCATTTCTCTTCCAGCCCCAATCGTCAGGTTTAATATCACTGTTACTTAGCCAGAATTGTGTTTGATAATAAACCCGGAATGAGTGATATTTTGCTGCATCACTAGTAGGTGGCAGGTCTTTCACATCAACACTTCTCAAACTCTTGATGACTTTGCCCTGAAACTTTTTCTCTCTCAGGTCATCAAGAGTTGCACAATCACTGTTAGAGCTGTACATCTGAATAATTGCTCGTTCTCCTGCTATTTTTATTTCCTTGCGAGTTGAGCTGGGAGACAAGAATGGCACAGCACACTCGCAGAGAACACTTTGTTTTTTCAGTACAGCTCCTTTTCCTATTTTGTTTAACCTTGACGTTGTGTCACATCCACACAGAGCATGCATAAATGGCAAACACCTGCAGTATTCTTCACCGAGTCATGCACTAATTTCTCCGATGTTCCAAATGGGATGCTTCATATTGGATTTCTGTGATACCACTGGTAGACTTCATGTGATGACAGAGAAGCACCAAAATGTCAGTATCCTCTGCTATAACGTATGTTACCTTGCTAACTGCCATGTTAACTGCCTCTTGCACTATTAGAAAATCTGCATCTCCCTCTGCATGCTTTGTAGATACACCATGCTCCTTCAGAGTTTCAGACAGAAAGTTGATAAATCTCTGTTTGTTTTTATGGTTTGCTAGAAATGCCTCCTTAGTTCCAAAGGTAAAGACTTTAGTGCGTGTCAGGTGAGTCATATTTTGTCGATGCAGTATTGCTATATCCATCGAAGATAACAATAGGATAGCTATTTCTCTTGAAAAGAACAACATATTTGGATGAAATATCTTCATATGTTTCTCCTGCAGTCCATTTGATGCGTTGAAGCAAGGATCCACCATCAAAAACAGAACATTCAGCATCAGGGATTGACTCAGCTTGACTTATAGTGGATTTTGATATGACATCTGCAAGCTGAGATTTGGTGGCACATCGAGGAAGTTCATTGCTTGTGAACAGTGATGGTGGGTATACAGAGAGCTCAAACCTCATGATTTCACTTAAGCTGATTACAGCATTACTGGCTATCACAAGTAACTGCTGAAATAGAGCTTGAAGATCTACCTGCACTTCAACTCCATCTGTTACTATCTTCTGACACATTGTCTTGATTTGGTGTTTCTTTCTTTCTGAAGATATAGTTTGCTGCATTTTGGTCTTCCATCATTTTTATTATATTGTTCCCAAAATATTTGGCAAGGTGAGCATTTGACTGTGGTGCGGATAATCCTGAAATAATGTTGTACAAATACTCATTTTCTGTGAAAGGACTATGTTGTTCTAGGTACTGGAAAATCTTTGAAGTATCCTCCTGATCTCTCATCCTTCTGGATTCAGTCAAGTCTTTGTTTCTTTCAGTGCCAGTCTTCTCCTGTACACTCTTTACTTCATCACTTATCTGAGCAAAGACTGGCATGGCTTGTAACTATTTTGTTCGTTGAATTTCATCCATACCTCGTCCATGTGTTAAGCCTCCTGTTGACTTTATGGATTTCATTAACACCTGCTCAATAACAAGATCTGGTGCTAACCCAGCCCAGTATCTGTCTGATCTCCAATGAAGAACAAACCAGACTCATTAAGTTGGTCATATAGTTTCTCATTCGTTTTCTGTAGGTCCACCATGTCCTGGAGGAATAGATGTGCTGATTTTGTGTAGTTATTGTGTCCAGAGGCAGCAAAAATGGAAGCATTCTTTGTAGTGCCCTGAAGTACAATGTTGGCTGGCTGGTTCTTTGACCTCTGAGTGCAGATCACAGGATATCCATCATCTCCATGTACTGAACCCATAATTTTCCATTTGGGCTCTGTTGTAGCTGATCCTGAATATCTCTGAGCCTCTCTTCAACTGCCAATATGTCCTAGTCTTCAGTTTCCACTTAAGTTTCTGTTGATCGAAGAACTTTGTCAAACTTATGTACTGCTCCATCTATTGAATTCTGAGTGGCCTCATGATCTGATGCTTTCTTGACCACTGATACATTCAAAGCAGCATCAACTAAGAAGTGGCCACGTACTGCTCGCTCATATGCCTTTCCAGTCAGCATATGGTTCACAGTGTTGGGCCCATACACAAGGTCCAGTAGTGTTCCCAGTCCACTATCTTTCATGATGTGACCCATAGTGTCCAGGAAGCTCATTAAGGTATGGAATGGCCCTAGGATGAGAACAATATGTTTGAGTTGGTTTTCATGGCTGATGATATGCCTTGCCTTGAGCCACAAGGGTTGATCAAATGTGATGACAGGCGATATGTTGTATTTCATGTACTCGTCATTTACAAACATCAGGGTAGTAAAGATACAGCTTAAATTGTTTGGATCCAAGTCAACCATTGGTAAGAAGTGGAAGGATGCTTTTCCTAATTGGCTACCTCGGGTAATGGTCTGCATAAAGCCGGACCATCCTGGCCTGTTGCATTTATAAGGAAATGAAATCTTCCAAAGGGTATCAAGATGTTCTCTGATGTCATCATGGACAATGGACGATACTGTTTTGTAGTTCAACATGTCTCCCACTTTTCCAATACTTTTTGGCTTGGTCTTAAAATATTCTGAATTCCGAATGACTGTTTGAGATGTGGCTACTGGTGGTGTGACCCATGCCATGATAAGTGTCCTTTCCAGTAATTGTTACTGTATTGAGGTCAACAATATCCCCAATGAAGTGGCAGAAGCTTGCTTCGTGCTAACAGAATATTCTGTTATCGGCCATGCAGGCATTAAAAAGTGGAAATTAAAGATACGTCAGTACAAACAGTGAGAACGGTCGCCATTTTGAATATGGAATTACTCAAATTCAAAATGGCCGAATTTGTCATATTATTTACTGTAGTGTTCCAAAGAGTCCAAATGACACATTCGTGCATAGAATAAACTATTGCAATTTGTTTTACTGAACCTTCTATTTTCATCTGTTTTGCATGAATTAAAATTGTGTCTATTTGCATGTGTGTGTGTTTCTTTTGCAAAATATAAAGATATAATGGAATTTAAATACGCCAAAATAAAGAAAAATCTTCACTCTAAATGAGCAATTCTATGATATTTTACCGTAAAGTTAGTAGTTTAAGAGATATTTAGGTAAATGTGAGTACAAAGTCGATTTTTTCAGTTTCTCCAAAATGTGTGTATTCCAATTCCGGGCTTGTTTGCGCAAAAACTTTCAGTTTTAGGGTAAATACTTATAGACAAACATGTGCAAAATTTAATTTTCTAACCTTTTTGTACCAATACCTCTTACCCGTACGATGAACCGTTTTGGAGAAAAACGGGAAAATACGGAAAAATGTACCCTCCGAAAACGTTAAAATTGTGATTTTCACAACTTCAAAATGGCCGAATTTGTCCCATTTTGGATATGGTGTTTCTAAGAGCCCATATAACATGTTCATGCAATAAAACAAAATATTGCAATTTGTTTGACCTAAAAAGCTATTTCCCATGGACTAGTTGTGGAATTTTGAAGGAGAGGAAAGATCACTCGAGAGTTTTGGGGGCTTTTGGTTTCGTGTTTTGCTTGTAATTATAGGGTACGGTGAAGACTTGTCTTTTTACCTTCTTTCCTTTTTTTTATTTTTGTGGCAGGGACCATGGATGGATTATATTAAATCTCTCTCTCTCTCTCTCTCTCTCTCTCTCTCTCTCTCTCTCTCTCTCTCTCTCTCTCTCTCTCTCTATATATATATATATATATATATATATATATATATATATATATATATATATATATATATATATATATATATATATATATATATATATATATATATATATATAATCATCATTTAAGTAATTTCGTTTTTTATTTTCAAAGTAGTTAAATTTTTTGTCATATCTTTTTGTGGAGATGTGTAATCTCACAACATGGGGCTGATGAGTTACTGTGAAATTATATATATATATATATATATATATGTATATATATATATATATATATATATATGTGCATGTATGTATATATATATATATATATATATATATATATATATATATATATATATATATGTACACACTTTCATGTGCATGCATACATATACACGCGCACAGACACACACACACACACACACACACACACACACATATATATATATATATATATATATATATATATATATATATATATATATTTCTGTATGTGTCTATACAACGTTTTTCCATTGTTAACTATGATGTCCCATCATTTAATTTTACATTTCTTCTCTGCATCCCACATAGAAAACCAACCTCTAAAGTTTGCTAATCATAGATCTAGAATTCATAGCATTCAATATATTTCTTTGCGGAGTGAATTCCACTTCAAGCAGCCTCTGTGTCAGAGACAAAAGGGCTCTGCGTCTCTGAAGCTGTCAGTTCTTTTCATTTATTTGTGCGTTAAGAGAATTTCCTTCTGAAGCAATAGTGTAACACCTTTCTCATGGCTCTGTAGGATTCAATTAATACAGGAGGAATGTTCTCTCTCTCATGATGTCTCAGTAATCCTAGTGTCGCTTCATATATTATTATTATTATTATTATTATTATTATTATTATTATTACTTGCTAAGCTACAACCCTAGTTGGAAAACCAGAATGCTATAAGCCCAGGGGCTCGAACATTGAAAATCGCCCAGTGAGGAAAGGAAACAAGGAAAAATAACACATTTTAAGAACAGTAACATCATTAAAATAATAATGATGATAATTATTATTTTTATTATTGTTATTATTATTATTATTTTTATTATTATTATTACTACTTGCTAAGCTACAACCGTAGTTAGAAAAGCAGGATGCTATAAGCCCACGGGCCCCAACAGGGAAAATTTCCCAGTGATGAAAGGAAACTAGGAAAAATGAAATATCTTAAGAACAGTAACATCACTAAGATAACTATTTCCTATATAAACTATAAAAACTTTAACAAAACAAGAGGAAGAGAAATAAGATAGAATAGTGTGCCCAAGTGTACTCTCAAGCAAGAGAACTCGTAATTAAATTCAAAGGTTTAAAGGTCACTCATGAATGGCAGAGGCAATGGACAGTGACAGTGCCCCTGAGACTGACCATATACAGATTTGATCAGCGCCCAAGCCGCCTCTCCACCCAAGCTAGAGCCAAGGGTGGCGAGGCATTGGCTGTTGGTGACTCAACAGGTAGACCTATAGTCTCCCCGAAACCCCCCATCATTAGCTCATACCTGGTCCTCCAATTACATCAGGATATCTAAGAAGCTTCCAAAGACATACCTCTCGCATGTAATTGTTCCAGTCAACCGTTGTGTTTTTATTTATTCCAAGTTCTCTCTCGCATTATTCTATTGAAGTCAGCTCATAGCCCATGAATAAACGAAGAGTTATATCCTCAAAAGGCAGCCTTGATATAACAAGCCAAATATTCGTTCGTACTCCTTTTTCTTCTACAGTCCCTTTTAGAACAACGCCACCCATTCACGTTTCCTCCTAGATTCATTGAGTGCCCATTTGCACATTTTCACTGTTGGAGCCCTTGGGCTCATAGCATCTTGCTTTACCAACTAGGGTTGTAGCTCGGCTAGTAATAATAATAATGATAATAACAATGCATGATTCCAACCTCTTTTAACCATTTTATGCATTTCTCTTCGTTGTCAAGTTTTCGAATGAGTGTCTTTAAATTATCCATTTGTGGGCTTGTTTTATCTGAAAAAGAAAAATAGAAAAACTGTTCAAAAATGAAATTTAAAAAATGTGGAAAAAATAATAATGTTAATATCACGAAATTAGTGGTGGGGCAATAACAGGAAAGTACCAAATGTATTTATCTATCATTCTTCAGAAGGGTTGGGGGGGGGGGAGGGGGAGCAATTGCCTCCCTCTTCAGGTATGTCGACTCACCTGAAGAGGGAGACAGTTGGCCCCGATAATTTTGGGAAGAATAGTGATAAATGTATTCCCCTCAGTAAACCTATCTGAAATATTGAGGCCCTTGACATGACAATATATATATATATATATATATATATATATATTCAAATAAGCCACATATTCTTGATACAATAATGTCTGGATTCTCTTAACGACCTCGGGATCAGAGCCCCAGGCGAAATCAAGCATAGACAAGAGCTTGTGACCGGCCGGGAGTCGAATCCTTGTCTGGGAAGCTTGTATAAACAGTAACTTACCCGGCTGGTCACAAGCTCTTGTCTTTGTGTGATTTCGCCTAGGGCTCTGATCCCGAGGTCGTTAAGAGAATCCAGACATTGATGTGTAAAAAATATATGGCTTATTTGAATATGAAAATCATGTCTAAATCTGCAAAATTTATCATATATATATATATATATATATATATATAATGTTGTTACTACTACTACTACTGTGAAAGACCTAAAGGTTTCGCCCTTACCAAAGGGCTCATCAGGTGGGTTTGGCCATCTAATTTTTGCAGGTTTGGTTCCCACGACCCTCTTCCCCTACTTTCTTTCTTTTTATATTTTTCTGCTTTTCTGTTTTTTTTTTTATTTGGGGGGAGGATTTTTTTTTACCTTTTAATTTTTTTTCTAGTTTTTTCTGGATTTTTTAATTTTTTGTATTTATTTGGATTTTTAAAAATTTTTAAGTATTTTTTTTTGGATATTTATACCATTTTTAATATTTCTTTTTATCATTTATTTTTAGATTTCTTAGCTTTTACAATTTATTTGGATTTACAAGTCTTTTTTTTTTTTTTTTTTTTTAGTAGAGGAACTCTCTTGGGCCATCCTATAAGGACTTGACTGCATAGTAGAAAAAGCCGAGCGTTTTCCCTCTGCATAGCCGGTCTTCTAGGTTATTCCCCCAGAACCACCCGAAGGTTAGTATCCGAAAGAATAGACCTAGATATCCGACCTTTTGTTCACCTAACGAAGCCCCTGTACGACCCCACCAGGGAACATAGCATACTAGAAGCAGCTCAGCTATTCCTTTCTGCAAAGCCAGCCTTGTAAGCTGGTCCAAGCATCCTCCAAGCAAGACGCGTCAGATTTACACCATCCTTCTGTTCCTCTGGAACTGATTCCTGGGAATGTGCATCTTGGGCTGTTTTTCAACATGTTGCTTCTTTCGGTTCTTGGCCTTTGTGTCCTTCTTGCCGGTCTTTTTTGGTCTTGGATTTTGTCTTTTAGGCTTTTGACGACCCTGGAATCCTCTGCAGGGCATTCCTTTAGCACGCTCTTGTTTTGGCAGATGATGACCTTTGCCTTTGCAGGGGCCGCCTTCGGTTTTTTCATCCTCTTTTTCTGTATCTTCATCCACTTCTGAATCTTCAGTATTTTGTTCCGATTCTTCCTTATCGTCTGAATCTTCATCCTCTTCCTCGGATTTTTCTTCATCCTCCGATTCTTCTTCTTCGTCTGAGTCTTCTTCCTCTGACTCTTCGTCTTCCTCTGATTCTTCCTCTTCTTCTGATTCTTCCTCTTCTTCTGATTCCTCTTCCTCTGATTGTTCCCCTGATTCTTCTTCTTCCTCTGATTCCTCATCACTTACTGAAACTTCAGTATTTTGTTCTGATTCTTCCTCCTCTTCTGAATCTTCCGTATTGTGTTCCGATTCTTCATCATCATCTGAATCTTCTGTAATTTGTTCTGATTCTTCCTCTTTCTCTGATTCTTCTTCCTCTACCTCTGATTCTTCATCCTCTTCTGATTCTTCCATTTCGTCAGGCAAGAAACTAAATCGGTTTTGTACGGAAATACCTGAAAATTCTTCCTCAATTTCTCTCTCAGAAGAATCAGAATTTTCCTCCTCCTCTGAGTCTTCAGTATTTTGTATTAATTCTTCCTCATCATCTGAATCTTCAGTAATTTGTTCTGATTCTTCCTCTTTCTCTGATTTTTCTTCCTCTACCTCTGATTCTTCATCCTCTTCTGATTCTTCCATTTCGTCAGGCAAGAAACTAAATCGGTTTTGTACGGAAATACCTGAAAATTCTTCCTCCATTTCTCTCTCAGAAGAATCAGAATTTTCTTCCTCCTCTGAGTCTTCAGTATTTTGTACTGATTGTTCCTCCTTTTCTGAATCTTCAGTATTTTGAACTGATTCTTCCTCCTTTTCTGAATCTTCAGTATTTGGTTCAGATTCCTCCCTTTTGTCTGAATCTTCATCCTCTTCCACTGACTCTCCCATTTCGTCAGGCAAGAAACTAAATTGGTTTTGAACGGATGAGCCCAAAATGTCTTCCTCCTTTACGTTCTCGGAAGAATCAGAATTTTCCTCCTTTTCTGAAGATTCTTCAATTACGATTTCCACAGTTTCATATTCTTCTTCTGGTTCATTATCCTCCGCTGCTTCCCTAATTTCTACTTGATAATTTCCTTGCATTTCTTCACCATTTTCTGTTTCTTCAGAAAATTCGGAAATTTCTTCTTCACCTGACGTGTCTTCCAATTCGATCTCCAAAGAGTCAAAGTTTTCTTCTCTCTTCTCCTCTGATCCATAAGCGTCACCGGTTTCTTCAATATCGTTAGCTTCCTCCTGTTGGGCATTTGCTCTTTTTTCCTCTTTCTTAGAAGACATAACACTCACCGCAATGATTGCTCCTCCAAGGAAAAGACAACCTGCAGCACCTGCCAACATGAGGTTACTAACCGCTCCATTTTCGAGTGTACAGAAAGGTTTTTCTGTATTCAAATCCGGAAGCAGTCTTGGGAGTATCCAATAGGATTTCAGGTTTTCGTTGAATTGGTCGATTTGAGTCTTCATTCCAGTTGCAGTCATTTCGCATTGTTGAGCATCTTCAAAGGCGTTCCACATCCTTCCAACAAATGGGAAGAAGTTTATCGCTCTTCGTAGAAGTGAAGTCTGCGAGCCATTAGTTCCAACTCCTCCTCCAAAGCAGTTCTGCAAGCGCGGCACCTCTGGTAGAAGCCACGAGAACAGCCTGAAGGTCCAAGATTTTTGGAAAGTGTTCAACTTCCCGTTGAGATATAACAGATAATCCTCACAAAGAGAGCTTCGTTCCTGAAGAACTCTCTCTCCGTGAGCCAAGTTGAGTCCTCCGAAAAGGGCACCGACGGTTAACAAAAACATTCCAAAGCTGGTTGTAAGCACTTTTGACAATGTAAGATGCATTCTCAAAGTATATACCGACTTCTTCATCTCGTATTAGCTATATTTTGAAAAAATCGATAGATGACAAGGAGACGGCTCCGAAAGATTTTGAAGACATGAAGCCTCTTTCTGAGTCTGGGACCAGGGTTTTGAAGACATGTTGAAGAGTCAAATGTCTTTAGCAACTCTTCATTAGTTTTCTTGCAAAAATTTATATTTTTTTCTATTTAAAAAATACAAAGAAGAGAGAGAGAGAGAGAGAGAGAGAGAGAGATACTGAAGACATCTAGACCTTTAAAACGAGTTCCCGAAAGAAACTTCACGTCTTCAAAGTCTTTCGGAGCCGTCTGCTTCTCTCTCTCTCTCTCTCTCTCTCTCTCTCTCTCTCTCAGTTGTTCTTGTTTTTGCACGTTCATTATTCATTCCATATGTTAAAAGCAGTATTTCTCTCTCTCTCTCTCTCTCTCTCTCTCTCTCTCTCTCTTAATTAATATTTCTTGCCTTTGCTCATAGATTGGTGAAAGGTTACCTACTTTTCTTTATATAAAAACCAGTCTCTCTCTCTCTCTCTCTCTCTCTCTCTCTCTCTTTCTCTCTCTCTCTCAATTATGCTTGCTTTTGCTCGGCCATTGTTCATTCTATATGTAACAAGTAATCTCTCTCTCTCTCTCTCTCTCTCTCTCTCTCTCTATGTGTGTATATATATAAAACAAAATCATATATATATATATATATATACATACTTACATATATATATATATATATATATGTATATATATATATATATATATTTATATATATTTATGCATATATATGTATATATATTTGTATATATATATATATATATATATTATAATCATTATCCGTAGACAATCTTCTGCAGAAATAAAACCTCAGACATGCCCGTCCACTGGCGTTTGTTTATGGTCTTTTTATGCAGTTTTCTTTTATAGCTCGTCAATCCATTGTCTTCTCTTCATTCCCCTTTAGATATGTATGTACTGTATATATAACGTGTATATGATAAGGTTACTATGTCCATCCGTATCGTAAAGAACTTTAAACAAACAATTGCCCTCTCTCTCTCTCTCTCTCTCTCTCTCTCTCTCTCTTGCTTTAGGCTCCTTGACCTTTGGCATTGTGATACTTGTAACCTACATTTGCATAATAATCCTCTCTCTCTCTCTCTCTCTCTCTCTCTCTCTCTCTCCTTCAGCGATTCTCATTAAGGTATATCCCTAACCTCATCTTACTGTCTTGTGAATCTATTTTCACATCCATTTTATTCCAAATGATTTTTCCTGAAATGAATATATAGAATGAAGGCAATGTATTGCGTTAATAATTAATGTATTGTATTAGATATTCAATTATTGCATTATATTGTTTTGTAAATACAAAGGAGACTTTGTTGTGAATATATTGTTAATATGCAGCAAATGTAGAGGTTATTGTATTGAATAGGGTTACTCTACTAAAGCGAGTTGAAATGAAGAGGAGGGTATTGTATTATACAATGACTGCAAAAAAGAGGGTATTTTATGATACAATGACTGCAAGAAATAGGGTATTCTATGATACAATGACTGCAAAAAAGAGGGTATTTTATGATACAATGACTGCAAAAAGAGGGTATTTCTGATACAATGACTGCAAAAAAGAGGGTATTTTTGATACAATGACTGCAAAAAAGAGGGTATTTTATGATACAATGACTTCAAAAAAGGGGGTATTTTATGATACAATGACTTCAAAAAAGAGGGTATTTTTGATATAATGACTGCAAGAAATAGGGTATTTTATGATACAATGACTGCAAAAAGGGGTATTTTATGATACAATGACTGCAAGAAAGATGGTATTGTATGAAAGTGTCTGCAAAAAAGAGGGTATTGTATGATATAGTGTCTGCAAAAAAGAGGGTAGTGTATGATATAGTGTCTGCAAAAAGAGGATATCTTATGATACAGCGCCTGCAAAAAAAGAGGGTATTGTATGATAGTGTCTGCAAAAAAGAGGGTATTTTATGATACAGTGCCTGCAAAAAAGAAGGTATTGTATGATAGTGTGTGCAAAAAAGAGGGTATTTTATGATACAGTGCCTGCGAAAAAGAGGGTATTGTATGATGGTGTCTGCAAAAAAGAGGTTAGTGTATGATATAGTGTCTGCAAAAAGAGGGTAGTGTATGATATAGTGTCTGCAAAAAAAAAGGATATCTTATGATACAGTGCCTGCAAAAAAGAGGGTATTTTATGATACAGTGCCTGCAAAAAAGAGGGTATTGTATGATAGTGTCTGCAAAAAAGAGGGTATTTTATGATACAGTGCCTGCAAAAAAGAGGGTATTGTATGATAGTGTCTGCAAAAAAGAGGGTATTTTATGATATAGTGCCTGCGAAAAAGAGGGTATTGTATGATAGTGTCTGCAAAAAAGAGGGTATTTTATGATACAGTGCCTGCGAAAAAGAGGGTATTGTATGATGGTGTCTGCAAAAAAGAGGGTAGTGTATGATATAGTGTCTGCAAAAAAGAGGATAGTGTATGATATAGTGTCTGCAAAAAAGAGGATATCTTATGATACAGTGCCTGCAAAAAAGAGGGTATTGTATGATAGTGTATGCAAAAATGAGGGTATTTTATGATACAGTGCTTGCGAAAAAGAGGGTATTGTATGATGGTGTCTGCAAAAAAGAGGGTAGTGTAGGATATAGTGTCTGCAAAAAAGAGGGTAGTGTATGATATAGTGTTTGCAAAAAAAGAGGGTATCTTATGATACAGTGCCTGCAAAAAAGAGGGTATTGTATGATAGTGTATGCAAAAAAGAGGGTATTTTATGATACAGTGCTTACGAAAAAGAAGGTATTGTATGATGGTGTCTGCAAAAAAGAGGGTAGTGTATGATATAGTGTCTGCAAAAAAGAGGATAGTGTATGATATAGTGTCTGCAAAAAAGAGGGTATTTTATGATACAGTGCCTGCAGAAAGGAGGGTATTGTATGATAGTGTCTGCAAAAAAGAGGGTATTGTATGATACAGTGTCTGCAAAAAAGAGGGTATTGTATGAAACAATGTCAGCAAAAAAAGAGGGTGTTGTATGATACAGTTTCAGCAAAAAAGAGAGTATTGTATGATACAGTTTCAGCAAAAAAGAGGGTATTTTATGATACAGTGTCTGCAAAAAAGAGGGTATTGTATTATCGTGTCTGCAAAAAAGAGGGTATTGTATGATACAGTGTCTGCAAAGAGAGGGTATTGTATGATACAGTGTCTGCAAAAAAGAGGGTATTATATGAAGCAGTATCAGCGAAAAAGAAGGTGTTGTATGATACACTTTCAGCAAAAAAGAGGGTATTGTATGATACAGTATCTGTGAAAAAGAGGGTATTGCATAATACAGTTCCTGCAAAAAAGAGGGTATTTTATGATACAGTGTCTGCAAAAAAGAGGATATTGTATGATACAGTGACTGTAAAAGAGGAGTGTATTGTTTGATACAGTGTCTGCAAAAGAGAGGGTATTGTACGATACAGTGTCTGCAAAAAAGTGGGTATTGTATGATACAGTTTCAGCAAAAAAGAGATTGTATGATACAGTGCCTGCAAAAAAAGAGGGTATTGCTTGATACAGTGTCTGAAAAATAGAAGGCATTGTATGATACAGTGTCAGCAAGAAAGAGGGTATTGTATGATACAGTGTCAGCAAAATAGAAGTTCTTGTATGATACAGTATATGCAAAAAAGAGGGTAATGTATGATACAGTTTCAGCAAAAAAAAAAGGGTATTGCATGATACAGTGCCTGCAAAAAAGTGTATTGTATGATACAGCACCTGCAAAAAAGTGTATTTTATGAAACTGCCTGCAAAAAATAAGGTATTGTATTAGTGTCTGAAAAAATATGCAATACTTAGGGAGGAAAAGTGCAGGGAAGTCTTTATTGCACATGACGTCATCTTGAGCTGGAATATAATTATACCGAAAAAAACTTTTACCGTTAATATTCAATTATTAACATTCAAGCCTAATTTAAAAATTATTTGAGAGCAATTTTAAAAGCATAACAAAACGCATTGCATTTTTAAAAACTAAATTTTGATTAGCGGTGAAATCACAATGCTGTATTAGTGATGATAATTTTACGATTTGAATATAGGTTAGAATGAAAACTTTTTCATCATAATTCATAAACTAGAATGAATAAAAAGTTTTTGAATGTTTTATTTGACGAATAAAGAAAATACCCTAGCAAATATATCTTTTGTAAGAAATAAATTGTTTATCATAATAAACGTTTATCGTAAGATTATAGCCATAGTTTGTAGTTTTTGAAAAATTAAGTTAATGCATATATATATATATATATATATATATTGTAAAGTGAATGACTTAATTGTTAATAACATCCAAGCTTGCAGTTTTTGTTTAACAAGTGAATCACTTTACAATATATTTATATATATATATATATATATATACATATATATATATATATATATATATTAGCACTCACACTACAATGAAGAGTTAAGCATTATAACAAATAGCCTTGAAAATAAATATGAACCAATATGAGTGTCTGTTTGAACCTAAATAAAGATATTCCCAAAATCAACCAATTTTTCTTTTTTCAGTGGAAATATGCAATATAGAATCTTACTTATGAGGTCGTAATGTAATCGTCAACTTGAATAATTAAAAGAATTATATTGATCTTTAACGAAGGTAGGATGGCCTTACGTATTGATGTTTATAATAAAAAGAATGAGATTGAATGAAAATGTTGGCTGGGGTAGGGAGGGGGGGGGGCAGTGATGATACCGGAACGAGGTTATTATACAATTAAACTTATTCCTTAATATTGCAGTATTCATATACACATTTAATAAGAACAATTTCCCGTGTAAATGATTATATAAAAGAAAATATCATAATTTTTTTTTCATGACTGAAGTAACGAATTGATTGACTGTAAAAAAAGAAATTAGTTTTTTAGAACAATAGTAAATAAGTTGTTATTGATGACTGACGTGTGAAGATTCAACTAATCTTTGTAGAATGTATAAAAAAAGTAATGAATATTAATGATTATTATCATTACTTGCTAACTATAACCCTACTTGGCAAAGCAGAATGCTATAAGCCCAGGGGCTCTAACAAGTTAAATAGCCCAGTGCGGAAGGAAAGAAAGAAAAATAAAATATCTTAAGAAGATTAACATCAAAATAAATCTCTCCTATATAAACTATAAAAAATAACATACAGAAGAGGATATACTATAATAGATATTGAGGTGAAGGTAGTTCATTGGGACAGGCGTAAACTGTCTTAATACTTATCAAATCGATTTATTTATGAAAGTTATTGTTATCTTGGTGAAAAATACAATGATATGAAGCTAGTTTTACTAAAGAAATATGATTTAATATTAACTTGTCAGGAGGTGAAGCCGGTTAGAAAAACAAACACATGGTTGAGACTGTCTCAGAGTAAGAAGGATATGGCAAAGAAAAAGCCGGTGTTGTCGTAGGGGCCATAACCAACTCTTCACTGTTCCCCTGGAGCCTAGATATATAAATTGAGGTTATTTCCTAACAAGAAGGCTCTCTTAATAATACCGGGATATGGGGAAAGCGTTTCTTGAAGCGGAAGGAAGCAAGACGCAATCATTTTACCCTATAGGACTTCGGAAGGTCAAAGGAACTGAAAACAGCCCACTTTCTTTATAAGATTCAACGTGACAAGGCGCGCAGAAAGGGGCGACTCGTGTGACAAGGTGCGCGGAAACGGGCGACTCGTGTGGAAGGTGCGCAGAAAGGAGGCTCATTGTAGGGTAAGGGACACACCGGTAATCCGGGTGATTCAGATCCAAGAATATTTTGAAGACACGAAGAATTCGACTTCCCAGAAAAATAGAAATAAAGAATAATTGAAATCCTCAAAGCGTCTAATAGACTTTTCTTTTTTGCAGACACTATATCATACACTACCCTCTTTTTTGCAGACACTATATCATACACTACCCTCTTTTTTTGCAGACACCATCATACAATACCCTCTTTTTCGCAGGCACTGTATCATAAAATACCCTCTTTTTTGCAGACACTATCATACAATACCCTCTTTTTGCAGGCACTGTATCATAAAATACCCTCTTTTTATGCAGACACTATCAAACAATACCCTCTTTTTTGCAAGCACTGTATCATAAAATACCCTCTTTTTTGCAGACACTATCATACAATACCCTCTTTTTTGCAGGCACTGTATCATAAAATATCCTCTTTTTTGCAGACACTATATCGTACACTACCCTCTTTTGCAGACACTATATCATACACTACCCTCTTTTTTGCAGACACCATCATACAATACCCTCTTTTCGCAGGCACTGTATCATAAAATACCCTCTTTTTTTGCAGACAGTATCATACAATACCCTCTTTTTTGCAGGCACTGTATCATAAGATATCCTCGTTTTTGCAGACACTATATCATAAACTACCCTTTTTTTTGCAGACACTATATCATACAATACCCTCTTTTTCGCAGGCACTGTATCATAAAATACCCTCTTTTTTGCAGACACTATCATACAATACCCTCTTTTTTGCAGGCACTGTATCAAAAAATACCCTCTTTTTTTTGCAGACACTATCATACAATACCCTCTTTTTTGCAGGCGCTGTATCATAAGATATCCTCTTTTTGCAGACACTATATCATACAATACCCTCTTTTTTGCAGACACTATATCATACACTACCCTCTTTTTGCAGACACTATATCATACACTACCCTCTTTTTTGCAGACACCATCATACAATACCCTCTTTTTCGCAGGCACTGTATCATAAATAGCCTCTTTTTTGCAGACACCATCATACAATACCCTCTTTTTCGCAGGCACT
>NC_090727.1:177268299-177278632 GCF_036898095.1 Palaemon carinicauda | reverse complement strand
GTACTGCTCCATCTATTGAATTCTGAGTGGCCTCATGATCTGATGCTTTCTTGACCACTGATACATTCAAAGCAGCATCAACTAAGAAGTGGCCACGTACTGCTCGCTCATATGCCTTTCCAGTCAGCATATGGTTCACAGTGTTGGGCCCATACACAAGGTCCAGTAGTGTTCCCAGTCCACTATCTTTCATGATGTGACCCATAGTGTCCAGGAAGCTCATTAAGGTATGGAATGGCCCTAGGATGAGAACAATATGTTTGAGTTGGTTTTCATGGCTGATGATATGCCTTGCCTTGAGCCACAAGGGTTGATCAAATGTGATGACAGGCGATATGTTGTATTTCATGTACTCGTCATTTACAAACATCAGGGTAGTAAAGATACAGCTTAAATTGTTTGGATCCAAGTCAACCATTGGTAAGAAGTGGAAGGATGCTTTTCCTAATTGGCTACCTCGGGTAATGGTCTGCATAAAGCCGGACCATCCTGGCCTGTTGCATTTATAAGGAAATGAAATCTTCCAAAGGGTATCAAGATGTTCTCTGATGTCATCATGGACAATGGACGATACTGTTTTGTAGTTCAACATGTCTCCCACTTTTCCAATACTTTTTGGCTTGGTCTTAAAATATTCTGAATTCCGAATGACTGTTTGAGATGTGGCTACTGGTGGTGTGACCCATGCCATGATAAGTGTCCTTTCCAGTAATTGTTACTGTATTGAGGTCAACAATATCCCCAATGAAGTGGCAGAAGCTTGCTTCGTGCTAACAGAATATTCTGTTATCGGCCATGCAGGCATTAAAAAGTGGAAATTAAAGATACGTCAGTACAAACAGTGAGAACGGTCGCCATTTTGAATATGGAATTACTCAAATTCAAAATGGCCGAATTTGTCATATTATTTACTGTAGTGTTCCAAAGAGTCCAAATGACACATTCGTGCATAGAATAAACTATTGCAATTTGTTTTACTGAACCTTCTATTTTCATCTGTTTTGCATGAATTAAAATTGTGTCTATTTGCATGTGTGTGTGTTTCTTTTGCAAAATATAAAGATATAATGGAATTTAAATACGCCAAAATAAAGAAAAATCTTCACTCTAAATGAGCAATTCTATGATATTTTACCGTAAAGTTAGTAGTTTAAGAGATATTTAGGTAAATGTGAGTACAAAGTCGATTTTTTCAGTTTCTCCAAAATGTGTGTATTCCAATTCCGGGCTTGTTTGCGCAAAAAACTTTCAGTTTTAGGGTAAATACTTATAGACAAACATGTGCAAAATTTAATTTTCTAACCTTTTTGTACCAATACCTCTTACCCGTACGATGAACCGTTTTGGAGAAAAACGGGAAAATACGGAAAAATGTACCCTCCGAAAACGTTAAAATTGTGATTTTCACAACTTCAAAATGGCCGAATTTGTCCCATTTTGGATATGGTGTTTCTAAGAGCCCATATAACATGTTCATGCAATAAAACAAAATATTGCAATTTGTTTGACCTAAAAAGCTATTTCCCATGGACTAGTTGTGGAATTTTGAAGGAGAGGAAAGATCACTCGAGAGTTTTGGGGGCTTTTGGTTTCGTGTTTTGCTTGTAATTATAGGGTACGGTGAAGACTTGTCTTTTTACCTTCTTTCCTTTTTTTTATTTTTGTGGCAGGGACCATGGATGGATTATATTAAATCTCTCTCTCTCTCTCTCTCTCTCTCTCTCTCTCTCTATATATATATATATATATATAAATATATATATATATATATATATATAATCATCATTTAAGTAATTTCGTTTTTTATTTTCAAAGTAGTTAAATTTTTTGTCATATCTTTTTGTGGAGATGTGTAATCTCACAACATGGGGCTGATGAGTTACTGTGAAATTATATATATATATATATATATATATATGTGCATGTATGTATATATATATATATATATATTATATATATTATATATATATGTACACACTTTCATGTGCATGCATACATATACACGCGCACAGACACACACACACACACACACACACATATATATATATATATATATATATTTCTGTATGTGTCTATACAACGTTTTTTTCCATTGTTAACTATGATCTCCCATCATTTCATTTTACATTTCTTCTCTTGCATCCCACATAGAAAACCAACCTCTAAAGTTTGCTAATCATAGATCTAGAATTCATAGCATTCAATATATTTCTTTGCGGAGTGAATTCCACTTCAAGCAGCCTCTGTGTCAGAGACAAAAGGGCTCTGCGTCTCTGAAGCTGTCAGTTCTTTTCATTTATTTGTGCGTTAAGAGAATTTCCTTCTGAAGCAATAGTGTAACACCTTTCTCATGGCTCTGTAGGATTCAATTAATACAGGAGGAATGTTCTCTCTCTCATGATGTCTCAGTAATCCTAGTGTCGCTTCATATATTATTATTATTATTATTATTATTATTATTATTATTATTACTTGCTAAGCTACAACCCTAGTTGGAAAACCAGAATGCTATAAGCCCAGGGGCTCGAACATTGAAAATCGCCCAGTGAGGAAAGGAAACAAGGAAAAATAACACATTTTAAGAACAGTAACATCATTAAAATAATAATGATGATAATTATTATTTTTATTATTGTTATTATTATTATTATTTTTATTATTATTATTACTACTTGCTAAGCTACAACCGTAGTTAGAAAAGCAGGATGCTATAAGCCCACGGGCCCCAACAGGGAAAATTTCCCAGTGATGAAAGGAAACTAGGAAAAATGAAATATCTTAAGAACAGTAACATCACTAAGATAACTATTTCCTATATAAACTATAAAAACTTTAACAAAACAAGAGGAAGAGAAATAAGATAGAATAGTGTGCCCAAGTGTACTCTCAAGCAAGAGAACTCGTAATTAAATTCAAAGGTTTAAAGGTCACTCATGAATGGCAGAGGCAATGGACAGTGACAGTGCCCCTGAGACTGACCATATACAGATTTGATCAGCGCCCAAGCCGCCTCTCCACCCAAGCTAGAGCCAAGGGTGGCGAGGCATTGGCTGTTGGTGACTCAACAGGTAGACCTATAGTCTCCCCGAAACCCCCCATCATTAGCTCATACCTGGTCCTCCAATTACATCAGGATATCTAAGAAGCTTCCAAAGACATACCTCTCGCATGTAATTGTTCCAGTCAACCGTTGTGTTTTTATTTATTCCAAGTTCTCTCTCGCATTATTCTATTGAAGTCAGCTCATAGCCCATGAATAAACGAAGAGTTATATCCTCAAAAGGCAGCCTTGATATAACAAGCCAAATATTCGTTCGTACTCCTTTTTCTTCTACAGTCCCTTTTAGAACAACGCCACCCATTCACGTTTCCTCCTAGATTCATTGAGTGCCCATTTGCACATTTTCACTGTTGGAGCCCTTGGGCTCATAGCATCTTGCTTTACCAACTAGGGTTGTAGCTCGGCTAGTAATAATAATAATAATAATAATAATAACAATGCATGATTCCAACCTCTTTTAACCATTTTATGCATTTCTCTTCGTTGTCAAGTTTTCGAATGAGTGTCTTTAAATTATCCATTTGTGGGCTTGTTTTATCTGAAAAAGAAAAATAGAAAAACTGTTCAGAAATGAAATTTAAAAAATGTGGAAAAAATAATAATGTTAATATCAGGAAATTAGTGGTGGGGCAATAACAGGAAAGTACCAAATGTATTTATCTATCATTCTTCAGAAGGGTTGGGGGGGGGGGGAGCAATTGCCTCCCTCTTCAAGTATGTCGACTCACCTGAAGAGGGAGACAGTTGGCCCCGATAATTTTGGGAAGAGTAGTGATAAATGTATTCCCCTCAGTAAACCTATCTGAAATATTGAGGCCCTTGACATGACAAATATATATATATATATATATATATATATATATTCAAATAAGCCACATATTCTTGATACAATAATGTCTGGATTCTCTTAACGACCTCGGGATCAGAGCCCCAGGCGAAATCACGCATAGACAAGAGCTTGTGACCGGCCGGGAGTCGAATCCTTGTCTGGGAAGCTTGTATAAACAGTAACATACCCGGCTGGTCACAAGCTCTTGTCTTTGTGTGATTTCGCCTAGGGCTCTGATCCCGAGGTCGTTAAGAGAATCCAGACATTGATGTGTAAAAAATATATGGCTTATTTGAATATGAAAATCATGTCTAAATCTGCAAAATTTATCATATATATATATATATATATATATATATATAATGTTGTTACTACTACTACTACTGTGAAAGACCTAAAGGTTTCGCCCTTACCAAAGGGCTCATCAGGTGGGTTTGGCCATCTCATTTTGCAGGTTTGGTTCCCACGACCCTCTTCCCCTACTTTCTTTCTTTTTATATTTTTCTGCTTTTCTGTTTTTTTTTTAATTGGGGGGAGGATTTTTTTTTACCTTTTAATTTTTTTTCTAGTTTTTTTTCTGGATTTTTTAATTTTTTGTATTTATTTGGATTTTTAAAAATTTTTAAGTATTTTTTTTTTGGATATTTATACCATTTTTAATATTTTTTTTTATCATTTATTTTTAGATTTTTTAGCTTTTACAATTTATTTGGATTTACAAGTCTTTTTTTTTTTTTTTTTTTTTTAGTAGAGGAACTCTCTTGGGCCATCCTATAAGGACTTGACTGCATAGTAGAAAAAGCCGAGCGTTTTCCCTCTGCATAGCCGGTCTTCTAGGTTATTCCCCCAGAACCACCCGAAGGTTAGTATCCGAAAGAATAGACCTAGATATCCGAACTTTTGTTCACCTGACGAAGCCCCTGTACGACCCCACCAGGGAACATAGCATACTAGAAGCAGCTCAGCTATTCCTTTCTGCAAAGCCAGCCTTGTAAGCTGGTCCAAGCATCCTCCAAGCAAGACGCGTCAGATTTACACCATCCTTCTGTTCCTCTGGAACTGATTCCTGGGAATGTGCATCTTGGGCTGTTTTTCAACATGTTGCTTCTTTCGGTTCTTGGCCTTTGTGTCCTTCTTGCCGGTCTTTTTTGGTCCTGGATTTTGTCTTTTAGGCTTTTGACGACCCTGGAATCCTCTGCGGGGCATTCCTTTAGCACGCTCTTGTTTTGGCAGATGATGACCTTTACCTTTGCAGGGGGCCGCCTTCGGTTTTTTCATCCTCTTTTTCTGTATCTTCATCCACTTCTGAATCTTCAGTATTTTGTTCCGATTCTTCCTTATCGTCTGAATCTTCATCCTCTTCCTCGGATTCTTCTTCATCCTCCGATTCTTCTTCTTCGTCTGAGTCTTCTTCCTCTGACTCTTCGTCTTCCTCTGATTCTTCCTCTTCTTCTGATTCTTCCTCTTCTTCTGATTCCTCTTCCTCTGATTCTTCCCCTGATTCTTCTTCTTCCTCTGATTCCTCATCACTTACTGAAACTTCAGTATTTTGTTCTGATTCTTCCTCCTCTTCTGAATCTTCCGTATTGTGTTCCGATTCTTCCTCATCATCTGAATCTTCTGTAATTTGTTCTGATTCTTCCTCTTTCTCTGATTCTTCTTCCTCTACCTCTGATTCTTCATCCTCTTCTGATTCTTCCATTTCGTCAGGCAAGAAACTAAATCGGTTTTGTACAGAAATACCTGAAAATTCTTCCTCCATTTCTCTCTCAGAAGAATCAGAATTTTCCTCCTCCTCTGAGTCTTCAGTATTTTGTATTAATTCTTCCTCATCATCTGAATCTTCAGTAATTTGTTCTGATTCTTCCTCTTTCTCTGATTCTTCTTCCTCTACCTCTGATTCTTCATCCTCTTCTGATTCTTTCATTTCGTCAGGCAAGAAACTAAATCGGTTTTGTACGGAAATACCCGAAAATTCTTCCTCCATTTCGCTTTCCGAAGAATCCAAATTTTCCTCCTCTTCCGAATCTTCAATATTTTGTACTGATACTTCCTCCTTTTCTGAATCTTCAGTATTTTGAACTGATTCTTCCTCCTTTTCTGAATCTTCAGAATTTGGTTCAGATTCCTCCCTTTTGTCTGAATCTTCATCCTCTTCCACTGACTCTCCCATTTCGTCAGGCAAGAAACTAAATTGGTTTTGAACGGATGAGCCCAAAATGTCTTCCTCCTTTACGTTCTCGGAAGAATCCGAATTTTCCTCCTTTTCTGAAGATTCTTCAATTACGATTTCCACAGTTTCATATTCTTCTTCTGGTTCATTATCTTCCGCTGCTTCCCTAATTTCTACTTGATAATTTCCTTGCAATTCTTCACCATTTTCTGTTTCTTCAGAAAATTCGGAAATTTCTTCTTCACCTGACGTGTCTTCCAATTCGATCTCCAAAGAGTCAAAGTTTTCTTCTGTCTTCTCCTCTGATCCATAAGCGTCACCGGTTTCTTCAATATCGTTAGCTTCCTCCTGTTGGGCATTTGCTCTTTTTTCCTCTTTCTTAGAAGACATAACACTCACCGCAATGATTGCTCCTCCAAGGAAAAGACAACCTGCAGCACCTGCCAACATGAGGTTACTAACCGCTCCATTTTCGAGTGTACAGAAAGGTTTTTCTGTATTCAAATCCGGAAGCAGTCTTGGGAGTATCCAATAGGATTTCAGGTTTTCGTTGAATTGGTCGATTTGAGTCTTCATTCCAGTTGCAGTCATTTCGCATTGTTGAGCATCTTCAAAGGCGTTCCACATCCTTCCAACAAATGGGAAGAAGTTTATCGCTCTTCGTAGAAGTGAAGTCTGCGAGCCATTAGTTCCAACTCCTCCTCCAAAGCAGTTCTGCAAGCGCGGCACCTCTGGTAGAAGCCACGAGAACAGCCTGAAGGTCCAAGATTTTTGGAAAGTGTTCAACTTCCCGTTGAGATATAACAGATAATCCTCACAAAGAGAGCTTCGTTCCTGAAGAACTCTCTCTCCGTGAGCCAAGTTGAGTCCTCCGAAAAGGGCTCCGACGGTTAACAAAAACATTCCAAAGCTGGTTGTAAGCACTTTTGACAATGTAGGATGCATTCTCAAAGTATATACCGACTTCTTCATCTCATATTAGCTATATTTGAAAAAATCGATAGATGACAAGGAGACGGCTCCGAAAGATTTTGAAGACATGAAGCCTCTTTCTGAGTCTGGGAGCAGGGTTTTGAAGACATGTTGAAGAGTCAAATGTCTTTAGCATCTCTTCATTAGTTTTCTTGCAAAAATTTATATTTTTTTCTATTTAAAAAATACAAAGATGAGAGAGAGAGAGAGAGAGAGAGAGAGAGAGAGAGAGAGAGAAAGAGATACTGAAGACATCTAGACCTTTAAAACGGGTTGAAACCTGCTCTCCGAGTTCCCGAAAGAAACTTCACGTCTTCAAAGTCTTTCGGAGCCGTCTGCTTCTCTCTCTCTCTCTCTCTCTCTCTCTCTCTCTCTCAGTTGTTCTTGTTTTTGCACGTTCATTATTCATTCCATATGTTAAAAGCAGTATTTCTCTCTCTCTCTCTCTCTCTCTCTCTCTCTCTCTCTCTCTTAATTAATATTTCTTGCCTTTGCTCATAGATTGGTGAAAGGTTACCTACTTTTCTTTATATAAAAACCAGTCTCTCTCTCTCTCTCTCTCTCTCTCTCTCTCTCTCTCTCTCAATTATGCTTGCTTTTGCTCGGCCATTGTTCATTCTATATGTAACAAGTAATCTCTCTCTCTCTCTCTCTCTCTCTCTCTCTCTCTCTCTCTATGTGTGTATATATATAAAACAAAATCATATATATATATATATATATATACATACTTACATATATATATATATATATATACATACTTACATATATATATATATATATATATGTATATATATATATATATATATATATATTTATATATATTTATGCATATATATGTATATATATTTGTATATATATATATATATATATATATTATAATCATTATCCGTAGACAATCTTCTGCAGAAATAAAACATGCCCGTCCACTGGCGTTTGTTTATGGTCTTTTTATGCATTTTTCTTTTAAAGCTCGTCAATCCATTGTCTTCTCTTCATTCCCCTTTAGATATGTATGTACTGTATATATAACGTGTATATGATAAGGTTACTATGTCCATCCGTATCGTAAAGAACTTTAAACAAACAATTGCCATCTCTCTCTCTCTCTCTCTCTCTCTCTCTCTCTCTCTCTCTTACTTTAGGCTCCTTGACCTTTGGCATTGTGATACTTGTAACCTACATTTGCATAATAATACTCTCTCTCTCTCTCTCTCTCTCTCTCTCTCTCAGCGATTCTCATTAAGGTATATCCCTAACCTCATCTTACTGTCTTGTGAATCTATTTTCACATCCATTTTATTCCAAATGATTTTTCCCGGAATGAATATATAGAATGAAGGTAATGTATTGCGTTAATAATTAATGTATTGTAATAGATATTCAATTATTGCATTATATTGTTTTGTAAATACAAAGGACACTTTGTTGTGAATATATTGTTAATATGCAGCGAATGTAGAGGTTATTGTATTGAATATGGTTACTCTACTAAAGCGAGTTGAAATGAAGAGGAGGGTATTGTATTATACAATAACTGCAAAAAAGAGGGTATTTTATGATACAATGAATGCAAGAAAGAGGGTATTTTATGATACAATGTCTGCAAAAAAAAGAGGGTATTTTATGATAAAATGACTGTAAAAAAGAGGGTATTTTATGATACAATGACTGCAGGAAAAAGGGTATTTTATGATACAATGACTGCAAGAAAGAGGGTATTTTATGATACAATGACTGCAAGAAAGAGGATATTTTATGATACAATGACTGCAAAAAAGAGGGTATTTTATGATACAATGACTGCAAGAAATAGGGTATTTTATGATACAATGTCCGCAAAAAAGAGGGTATTTTATGATACAATGACTGCAAAAAGAGGGTATTTTCTGATACAATGACTGCAAAAAAGAGGGTATTTTTGATACAATGACTGCAAAAAAGAGGGTATTTTATGATAAAATGACTGCAAAAAAGAGGGTATTTTTGATACAATGACTGCAAAAAAGAGGGTATTTTATGATACAGTGACTGTAAAATAGAGGGTATTTTATGATACAATGACTGCAAAAAAAGAGGGTATTTTATGATACAATGACTGCAAAAAGAGGGTATTTTCTGATACAATGACTGCAAAAAAGAGAGTATTTTTGATACAATGACTGCAAAAAAGAGGGTATTTTATGATACAATGACTTCAAAAATGAGGGTATTTTTGATACAATGACTTCAAGAAAGAGGGTATTTTATGATACAATGACTGCAAAAAAGGGGGTATTTTATGATACAATGACTGCAAGAAAGATGGTATTGTATGATAGTGTCTGCAAAAAAAGAGGGTATTGTATGATATAGTGTCTGCAAAAAAGAGGTTAGTGTATGATATAGTGTCTGCAAAAAAGAGGGTAGTGTATGATATAGTGTCTGCAAAAAAGAGGGTAGTGTATGATACAGCGCCTGCAAAAAAGAGGGTATTGTATGATAGTGTCTGCAAAAAAGAGGGTATTTTATGATACAGTGCCTGCAAAAAAGAAGGTATTGTATGATAGTGTCTGCAAAAAAGAGGGTATTTTATGATACAGTGCCTGCGAAAAAGAGGGTATTGTATGATGGTGTCTGCAAAAAAGAGGGTATTTTATGATACAGTGCCTGCAAAAAAAGAGGGTATTGTATGATAGTGTCTGCAAAAAAGAGGGTATTTTATGATACAGTGCCTGCGAAAAAGAGGGTATTGTATGATGGTGTCTGCAAAAAAGAGGGTATTTTATGATACAGTGCCTGCAAAAAAAGAGGGTATTGTATGATAGTGTCTGCAAAAAAGAGGGTATTTTATGATACAGTGCCTGCGAAAAAGAGGGTATTGTATGATGGTGTCTGCAAAAAAGAGGGTAGTGTATGATATAGTGTCTGCAAAAAAGAGGATATCTTATGATACAGTGCCTGCAAAAAAAGAGGGTATTGTATGATAGTGTCTGCAAAAAAGAGGGTATTTTATGATACAGTGCCTGCAAAAAAAGAGGGTATTGTATGATAGTGTCTGCAAAAAAGAGGGTATTTTATGATGTAGTGCCTGCGAAAAAGAGGGTATTGTATGATGGTGTCTGCAAAAAAGAGGGTAGTGTATGATATAGTGTCTGCAAAAAAGAGGATATCTTATGATACAGTGCCTGCAAAAAAGAGGGTATTGTATGATAGTGTCTGCAAAAAAGAGGGTATTTTATGATACAGTGCTTGCGAAAAAGAAGGTATTGTATGATGGTGTCTGCAAAAAAGAGGGTAGTGTATGATATAGTGTGTG
>NC_090727.1:177085799-177263299 GCF_036898095.1 Palaemon carinicauda | reverse complement strand
TAGACAATTTGAAATTATGATTAATAATTAGGCCACCAGAGGTTAAAAGGTCACCAAATTTGGGGTCAAGTGAAAATTTTAGGCACCTCCATAAATGTAACCCCAGGACCAGCCAGACCAATATCTAATGACTTTTTCTGCCTTATTTCATCTCTAGAGACCTCAAGAAATAGAATGATACCCATTAATTGTACTTATTGGCCAAATCATGGAAATGAGATGTTATGTAAAAAAGTCAATTTTCAAATTTGTCGGTTTTTTAGCCTCAAAATCGTAAAAACTGATAAAGCTCCTAACTCTTCTTACAGAGGGGCTACGGAAATTATTTTGGTGTGTTTTCTCAGGTTTTGGGGTCAGAGAATCCAAAAAAAGCATTCTCAACAATGTCAACTAATTACATCATGCTGAAATTCAAGATGGCCGCCACTCTGGACGCCGTAATTTTGACTTGGCTATAACTCCTCCATGAATGCAGTAAGAGAGATAATATTCGTGTCCTCACCCAGGTTCTTGAGATTACAGCATACAATAAAGGCAGTCTCAACAAGTCTGTTAGTGAATTTGGGGAAAGTCACATAAATCAACAACAGAAATGCTTTATTTGAAGGTTACGAAAATCATGAATGAAATAAATAAAACTGTACATGAATGCACAATATACTCATATGATGCAAGACCTCATTGGGAAAATTCACACTGTGTTGCTTTGGACTACAGGAAATAGTTAACCTATGCAAGGTATAAAGTTTGATAGTCTACTTATTCACCATCTGTAGCATCACCTCTAGGTACCTTGTATACTTGTAGAAGTGCAGTTCCATTAAACCAATAGGGTTCTAGATTTCCATCCTTCATTATCCAACCATGATCCACAGCTGGGTGAGGGACCTTAGGTTTGGGATAATAGGCACGTTTCCATATCGCAACCTGATAGTTCACCTCCTGATATGCTCATTTAAACACTCGGTTTACATGCCCAATTCAATAAAATCCCTGGAGAGATCAAATCTTAGCTCAGGAGAAAAAAGTTTGGTTAGTGGAGAAAACACAAGGCGACCAGATAACTGGAAAGAGATCTTGAGTAATGACGACAATAAAACTCAGCTCATTGAATTACTCTTCAGGGTTTGGTGCACGGAGGAGAATATACCGAAGGTAGAGAAGAAGCTTATCTTAGTTTGTAAGGGCAAGGCGTACGAACTCAGGGCAGATAATGAGAAGATCACTGCATTTCAAATTGAATCTCTTGACTCAACCCAGGAAGAGAATGATTTACATGTCATTCTCTATTCAACCTATGCCAAGGATAAAAGATACAAATCTGTTCGGGTTCGAAGTCCAGACAGTGACATATTCTTCATACTTCTGTATTATGCTCCAAACTTAGGTGTGCAACTCCTTTTTGATAGTGGCACTGGGAATAGAAGGCGATTCATAGATGTCACAGAACTATTGAAAGAGTTCACACCAACTTACTGTGCCTCTCTCCTTGGTCTGCTTTCCTTGGTCTGCATGCATTCAGTAGATGCGATATGACCAGTTCCTTTAAAGGAATTGTCAAGTTAAAACCGCTGCGAGTTTTACAGAAATGCCCAAAGTACCAAGAAGTCTTCAGTTGCCTAAGAGAGTCATGGGAGGTAACCGATGAAATATTCCTTGCTCTTGAGGATTTCACCTGCACCATGTATTCTGCAAAACTAAGACAAAGGAAGTTGACCAGCTTCGATACCAAATACTCGAGTTAAAGTGCAGTGGGCAGTCGCTGGATTCAAAGAAGAATGTTGATCTTTCATCTCTTCAGCCACCAAAAGTGTCTAAATGAGCATATCAGGAGGTGAACTATCAGGTTGCTATATGGAAACGTGCCCATTATCCCAAACCTGAGGTCAGGTCCCTCATCCAGCTGTGGATCATGGTTGGATAATGAAGGATGGAAATCTAGATCCCTGTTGGTTTAAGGGAACTGCACTTCCTACAAGTATGGCTGATATACTTGAGACGATGGACGATGATGAGACGTCTGATGATGAAAGCCTAGATGAAAACAATGAAAGTGATGGAAATTTTGATGATGACTATGAAAGTGATGATAGTGGGTCTGATTTGGACTAAGAAAGTTTCAAGTAACAAGATGGTAGATTTCAGGGTCGAAGGACCAAGGACCTCCCTTGTATCACAAGATATTTCCAATAATTGCCTTTTCATTAATCAAAAGTGGACCCAAAGGTACCCAAGTAGACTATCAAACTTTATACCTTGCATAGGTTAACTTTTTCCTGTAGTCCAAAGCAACACAGTGTGAATTTTCCCAATGAGGTCTTGCATCATATGAGTATATTGTACATTCATGTACAGTTTTATTTATTTCATTCATGATTTTCGTAACCTTCAAATAAAGAATTTCTGTTGTTGATTTATGTGACTTTCCCCAAATTCACTAACAGACTTGTTGAGACTGCCTTTATTGTATGCTGTAATCTCAAGAACCTGGGTGAGGACACGAATATTATCTCTCTTGCTGCATTCATGGAGGAGTTATAGCCAAGTCAAAATTACGGCGTCCAGAGTGGCGGCCATCTTGAATTTCAGCATGATGTAATTAGTTGACATTGTTGAGAATGCTTTTTTTGGATTCTCTGACCCCAAAACCTGAGAAAACACACTAAAATAATTTCCGTAGCCCCTCTGTAAGAAGAGTTAGGAGCTTTATCAGTTTTTACGATTTTGAGGCTAAAAAACCGACAAATTTGAAAATTGACTTTTTTACATAACATCTCATTTCCATGATTTGGCCAATAAGTACAATTAATGGGTATCATTCTATTTCTTGAGGTCTCTAGAGATGAAATAAGGCAGAAAAAGTCATTAGATATTGGTCTGGCTGGTCCTGGGGTTACATTTATGGAGGTGCCTAAAATTTTCACTTGACCCCAAATTTGGTGACCTTTTAACCTCTGGTGGCCTAATTATTAATCATAATTACAAATTGTCTATTTTATCTGTTAGGGAGGCCCAAAGCAAACCTTTTGATATGTCATTTATCTTTCTCTGACCATTCAGTCCGGAGTTATGTCTAATTTGGTTTCCCCTACCCCAAAATTGGCAGCAGCAAAATTCGATGATGTCATCGAAGAAAGTGGCCCAGTAGTGGTAGTGCGTCCCTATTTTTTCAATGGGAACATTAAAAAAATGAAAATATGGATCAAAAGCTACAACCTAAATGCACTTTTGTCAATTTTAAGGGGGGGTGCAATGTGAGCCCCCTCAGCCCACGGACTAAAACGGACGCCCGATAAAAGCAGGAGGGCTCTTAACCCAGCCTGGCAGGTTTGTTTACAAGCGGACGCTCGGCCCAGTCACGTTACATTAACTAAATAACGGATTTCGAGCGAAGCGAAAAATCTATTTTTGGGTGAGATAGCTATGACGTCCTGATGGAAGGTTCCTTTTGGTAGCTTCCTTGGGTATATTAACTACAAGGATATTCCCAGAGAATTAAACCACAGGTTATCACAGAATTCTTACTTCTGGTGCGAGTATCCTAAAGGTTTCCCTTTAAGACATCATATATCAACAGGGGACGCATGCATTAACACGCCACATAGCTATCTGCACCCCATATAGAGTTAACACTTCGATATGGAAAGGTGGAGAATAACTGGGGAGCCGTTCCACAGTTACACTCGTCCGTGGCTACTTTTGGTACTCGAAACGTAAACAAACGGGCGCCATTGCTAAATGACGTCACGTCCGTCCTCATCCTGATGCCAGCTCCTTGCTAATCTCCATGATACTGCAGGACAGGGCGGGGCCTGAAAGGCTGGACTAGAATAGCAGGGAGGGTCCATCAGGACGTCATGGCTATCTCACCCAAAAATAGATTTTTCGCTTCGCTCAAAATCCGTTTTTTGGGCTCAAGCCATGACGTCCTGATGGAAGAGTACCAGAGAATCAATGTATCGTGGAAAATTTCCCCTTATTAGAGTAAGTGCCAAGGGCTTTGAATAGAGGTATGTAATGTGACCTCGGTAGAGGTTCCTCGGGGATCCAGCTTCCTGCCCCCCCTGGCAGAGAAGTCCCAGCGGGTTATACCAAAATTCAAAGTGGTCATCGAAGGGCTACTCACCCTGCGGAGAGTTCGTGAAGGACTCGGAGACAAGACAGAATGGTTAATATTCGTGTAGGAACATTCTCAAGAGTAGATGAGTGATAGTTAATCACTATATTTCATGGTTAGAGAACAATCTGGTCTCGAAGGTATGGCGTAGGTAAGTATTCAATTAGGAATATTACACAGCATAGGTGAGTATATAATACAGACAAAACATATTATTCTTCTCATTTCAAAGGAAAGGGGTAAATGAAACTATGACATTCATGTATTTCATAGTGTAAATAGGAGCGAAGAGAGACGCACAAGTAATAAAATAGACATTTTATTTCATAAATTGTAGGTTATAGTAGTAATAAATGCAATAAAAGATGTAAAGTTAATTTACAATAATAAATAATGTACATAGAAATTAGAAGACTTCAATCTTGAATCTGAAAGAAATTTCAAATTTTTAGAAAGCACAAGTTCCAGAGGAACGTCAGTCTTTAACAAAGGAAAAAAAACACATCATGCCCTTAGGCATGTGGCACTCATGTGAAGTCTATGACAGTTCACCTTGGAAAGAACAGTCTATTAGAAACACTAAGTGTCCATGAAATCACTATGTATCACACGAAGGTCAACACAGGCACCCGTAGAGTTAAAGTCCCAAGTAACTCGCTGTTCTATGCAGAGTTAAACTGCAGGTTTCATAACACTACCTGCGGCTACCACGAAATGTTTGACTTCATGCACTTGCTTTGCGTAGTGCTTGAAGAAAACGCGCGAAGATTTCCATCCTGTGAAGCTCTTGAGGCTTTCGAAATCCATGCTCTGGAAGAAATTCAGAGAAGACGCGACTTTTCTAGGATCGTGACCTGCGGGTGTACTATCAGGATCCGCTCTGCGAATGAAGTAGGTGATTTTCGCTCTTAGTTGTTTCAGTAACAGGTCGCTACCCGATGTTTCTCCTTTGAAGAGTTGGCCTCCACCAAAGTCTGAAGTTCTTCGAAGATAGACCTTGAGACTCTCCACTGGGCATAGAGAGACATCTTCCTTCAGGGGGCAGATTCTCCAGGGGCCCCATCTCTTGGTGGGTAATTCGTTTTTTGCGAGAAACGTCGGATCAGGGAAGAGGGTAAGTTCTCCTGAATCTGTGAACAGGATATGACCCTCGTCTCTTGATAATGCCACTATTTCGCTAACTCGGGCTCCCGAGGCGAGAGCAAAAAGGAATATAACTTTTTAAGTCAGATCCTTGAGAGGGCACAAATCGTTGTCCAAGTTAGAGGCAAAATGGAGCACCTTGTCCAGGGACCAAGAGATAGGTTTTGGCGGAGGTGCTGGGCGTAGTCTAGCGCATGCTTTTGGTAGTTTATTGAAGATATCGCTGGACAGATCAATCTGGAAGGCATACATCAGTGGTCTAGTCAAAGCCGATTTGCAGGTAGAAATCGTGTTGGCTGCTAAGCCTTGTCCATGAAGGTGAATGAAGAAGGACATGCAAAAATCAATGGTGATTTCCGTATGGTTTTTTGCTTTGACGAACGAGGCCAACTTTCTCCAGGATGATTCGTATTGCCGTCGTGTGGATTCGGTCTTGTATTCCTTGAGGAAGTCTAGACTTTTCTTCGAGATCCCAAACCTTTTCTTCGCGGCTAGGGAGAGAAAATCATGAGATGAAGGTCCATGACTTTCAGTGATGAAGCGAAGACAGTCGACTTCTGTACTTGCTGAGAGAGAACTGGGCCCGGGAAGGGGATCAGCTTGAGCTGCAGCTCCAGGACCAGGGGGTACCAATTGCTCCGGGGCCACTTGGGAGCCACTAGGGCCGCTGTCCCTTTGAAGGTTCTCAGTTTGGAGAGGACTTTCAGCAGAAGGTTGGTGGGAGGGAACAGGTATATCCTGGACCATCTGTTCCAATCCAGTGACACGGAGTCCACTGCTTCTGCCTTGGGGTCCTTGTACGGGGCCACATAACGAGGAAGTTGATTGTTGTCGCTCGTTGCGAAGAGATCGATCTGAAGTTCCGGGACTTGGCGAGAGATGAAGGAGAAGGATCTTGCGTCTAGAGACCATTCCGACTCTATTGGGTTTGTCCGTGATAGAGCGTCCGTCGTCACATTGCGGAATCCTTGTAGGTGAACTGCAGACAGGTGCCATTTCCTCTTTTCTGCCAGACGGAAGATCGGAAGAAGTACCTGATTTATCTGGGGCGATCTCGAGCCCTGACGATTGAGACATCTGACTACCACCGAGTTGTCCAGAGTCAGACGGATGTGGATCGAGGGAGGCGGAGAGAGTTTCTTCAGAGTGAGAAGGACCGCCATGGCCTCCAAGATGTTGATGTGAAACGTCTTGAATAGGGGAGACCATGTCCCTTGAGCCTGTTGTTGGTGGGAGTGACCTCCCCAACCCTCCAGCGAAGCGTCCGTGTGGATGTGGAGTGATGGAGGTGGGTGTTGAAGAGGAATGGACCTTTTCAGGGCCTTTGCTTCCGACCACGGCTTTAAGAGTAACCGAAGTCTGTTTGGGAGCCGTCTCTTGAGGTCTCTTCGAGCGATGGATGCAGAACGTCTCCAGACTCCCGCGGCATCCTTTAGCTGTGCGCGAAGCACTGGGTTTGTCACAGAGGCAAACTGTAGAGAGCCTAGAACTTGTTCCTGCTGTCGTCTTGAGATCCTTTTGGATTTCAGCAGTTTTTAGACAGACCCTGCTATTTCCTTCCTTTTCTTCTGTGGGATGGAAAGGCGGTGTGACTGAAGATCCCAATGGATTCCTAACCATTGGAACTTCTGAGCTGGAGAGAGGCGAGATTTCTTGGTGTTTATCTTGAATCCCAGGTTTTCTAGGAACTGGGTGACTTTGTTGCAGGATCGTACACAATCTTCGGGCGATGTCGCCCAGACCAGCCAGTCGTCTAGGTAGGCCATCACCTGGACGCCGCGAAGGCGGAGCTGTTGAACGATGGCGTCTGCCAGCTTGGTGAAGATCCGTGGGGCCACGTTGAGCCCGAAGGGCATGGCCCTGAAGGCGTAACTTTTCCTTTGGAGTCGAAATCCTAGGTAGGAGGAAGCGTGATGGTTCATTGGAACGTGCCAGTAGGCATCCGCCAGGTCTATAGAGACCGTGTAGGACCCTTGAGGCAGGAGGGTCCGTATTTGTTGAAGAGTTAGCATCTTGAACTTGTTGTTCGCGATGAACTTGTTGAGGGGGGATAAGTCTAGAATGACTCTGAGTTTGTCGGAGTCCTTCTTGGGGACGCAAAATAGTCTCCCTTGGAACCTGGTTGAATTTACCCTCCTTATCACCTTCTTGTTCAAGAGTTCTAGGACATATTCTTCCAGGAGGGGGGTTGACTGTTGGAAGAATTGCTAGAAGGCTGGGGGTGGTTGAGTCCAGCTCCAGCCTAGTCCCTTCTTGACGATGCTGTGTGCCCAGGGATCGAAGGTCCAACGATCCTGGAATTGGCGGAGTCTTCCTCCCACCGGAAGCACTTCATTGCTTCTGGCTTCCCGAGGGTTTGCTACCTCGGCCGCTAGCTCCCCTTCCTCCTCTGCCTCTGGAGGGACGGCGAGACACATCTCTGCCTGAGCCTCTGCTTGAGCCTCTACCTTTGGGACGAAAGGTAGTGGTTTGCTGCTCAAATGCAGGGGTGAAGACCGGTGACTGCGATAGAACCGGTTGGGTGACCAGCTGAAAGGTCTGTTGTGGCTGAGCTGCCACTTGGGGAGTAGCGGAACCCGGAAACTGCCGTCTCTGTTGACGTTGCTGGGGTTTTGGTTTCTGAGGTTTCCTCTTAGGTTGAGGGCCGTCGTCCTGAGAGGATTTCCTTTTCTTCGACATGCCCCACTTATGGAGAAGGTTCCTGTTCTCCGTGGCGGCTTTGTCGGCGATCTCTTTCACTAGGGAGGAGGGAAAGAGGTGTTTACCCCAGATGTTGGAGGAAATCAGCCTCCACGGTTCGTGTCTCACTGTAGCGCTCGCGAACACGAATTCACGACAGGCTCTGCGAGCCCTAGTGAAGCTGTACAGATCCTTCATGACCGTTGCCAAATGCGTTTTGGCAAGGACCATGTAGAAGTCTGGGACCCTAGTGTCACCGGCCATGACTTCAAGCTGTACCTGGAGGGACATAGATGCGGCAAGCCTTTCCTTCGTATCATGTTTCCTACGAAGGAGGTGATCGTTGAGTTTTGGGAGGTCCTCATTAAACTGACGACCAGCAACGTCAGGCTCTAGCTTCCCCACTGTGAATGTTGACTGGACGTCTTTCCAGTGCCTATCATCAGGGGGAGTAGTCTGGGAGAAGGGCCTGCACTCCTCCAGTACAGGGCAAGGTTTCCCTTCTTCCACTGCTTTCAGTACCGCAGTAAAGGCCTTTTCGAGAAAGGGGAAGGTCGCATTGTCCGGTGTGACGAAGGTTGGGTGCTTTTTACTAAGCGCCGGCATCTTTGAATTGGTGAAGCCCCTACTCTTAACCGTGTTGGCTAGCATAGCCTGGGCCTTCGAGAGATCGAACACAATTACCTCCTTCGGTTCGGTCTCTTCTTTAGAGGCGGGTTCGGACCTGAGTCGGACGTAACAGTCCGGATAAGCCTCAAAGTTCGGGAAGAACTCCACTTCTTCCAACACGATCGAGCCGACCTTCTCACTGATGAAGATCTTGCCCGTGGTGATTGGCATGTGCTCGGCATACCTCCATGGGTTAGTATCCGAGCAGGCAGGGAGGTCCTTAACTGAAATCCTTTTCGGTTGCTTAGAACTTCCGAGGTTAGACTTGAAAAGCTCATGGGTCTCGTGAAGTTTCTTATCCATGAGAGCTTCAAGCATCTTGAAGATCTCCTGAGTGCCTGATGGGATAGGGTCCGGGGTGGCTGACGTTGAAGGAAGGGATTCCTCGGTCGGTGTAGGAGTTGGTGCAGGGGTAGAAGTGGGAGCGACCTCTTGCTCCGAATCAGGGTATTCCACCTGATCTTCCTCATAGTCGAGCTCCTCGCCCATGAGGTTCCTCTCCGTAGTTTCTGACACTTCCGACATACGTTCCAGGTTGTCGGAATCTAGACGGCACTCATGCATGGACTGGGCCATGACAACGTCAGGTTCCACCCCTATCTGGAAGGTAGGAATCTGATCACTAGGGACCACTGAGTCTTTCGATGCCTTCGGGAATAGCAAGGCCCTCAAATCTTCGGTAGCGAGATACGGTCCGGTGGCGTTCTTCTGGAAGCCACGAACCGACTTGCGTAGCTTCTCCCGAGCGTTGTCCCTTACCTCTGCTGAAGGAGGATCGTCGAACGCTTCTACCAGAAGACTCTTGCAGACTGTACAGTGCTGCGGGTCCCAGTATTTCATGTCGCCTTTCTTGGCGGCGCAGGGGGCGTGGGTCCGACACGCCTTGTGCCCGTAGAAGTCCGGGCGCTTCACTCCACAGAAGTTGTGGTCACACTTCATATACTCCTCCTGTAAAAGAAAGAGATCATGAGTATATGGAAGGCATAAGAATGACTTACATTACTCTAAGGTTAAATTTAAAGTAGTCAAAATTTCACCTAACATTAAATAATTCATGAATATTGTAATGTTTGAGAATAGGAGCGGGAAAGGAAGTAGATAGACACATACTTGTGAATCCCGCCCAGTCGGTTACCGTAACCTTATCAATAGGCAATTTCATTTGTGACCGAGGGACACAAAACGGAAATCCGCATGGATCACCGTGGTGGGTAGAAGCTAAGTTCTAGCAGAGATTGCCTGCGAGGTGTATCAGGGACTGAGACCACTCAGTTCCTTGGGGTAAAGGGGTAATGGGAGACCCCGTATAGATCCAGGTTCCGGCAACCGACCGTGCTAAGACACACAGAATATGCTGGAAAATTGTAATGTGCAAGAAGACAGCACAGCCACTAGTAGAATGGTAAGACAATACCTATATATAGAAGTGGCTAAGCCATCTGGCTACAGTGTAGGACTGTCGGCATGTTGTCGACAGGTAGAAGAAGGGGTGCAAGTCCCTTGGTGCTTCCGGAGGGTGCCGGCAGGCCGACGGCACGCCGGAGGCCGCTCCAGCAGGGTGTAAGGCATTAAGGCAGACACATTGAGAATCTAAGCATAATACCAACTTGGCGACCGCCGGCACAGTGGCGGAACGCCGGCAGGAGGCGGCAGCTCCGGCAGCCGAAGGCTGACGGCTTGGTGATCAGTTCATAAGATAATGCAGAATATGGTAGTATACCCAGACTGCCGGCAATAAATGCCGGCACGCCAGAGGCCGGCCCGAAGGTCGGACAACCGAAACTAGGTAAGGGAGGGGTGGGTCATCGGTTGTATGCCGACGGAAGGCGGCAGCCCCCGGCACACGGAAGGCTGACGACTTAGAGGAGGGAGGGTATCTTATGAGAGAGAGTGTACTCATGATAGGAGTAGGTCCTCCTAGCATCCAATGGCAGGGGGCCGGCAGCCGGCCGGGTGCCAGGGTAACCCAAGGGAGGGTTAGAGTACACTCAAGAGGGGAACCCCCTGTTGGACAAATCGCTGCCAGTGGCTACCCCCATAGAACGCTATGAAGGGTATGTGTACCAGAGCAGCCTGCTCAACAGGAGATCAAGATAGCCCTATCACTCCACCCAAGGGAGGAGTTGTAGGACTAGGGACAGATCTGTATAGGACAGCCTATGTATGGGCTAGCCTACACCAAAGGGATAGGTGGGGAGGGAGAAGAAGAGGGGTCTTCCATAGGGGAGGCTCTGTACAAGAACGGCCACCAAGGAAAGGGAGGACGCTCCCTAGCCTAGGGTAGGTAACCTGAATGAGAACGGTGCAAGAGTACCGTCTCAAACTATAAAGGTACAGAACTAGCCCCCCCCCCCCCCAGGCCTAACCTAGATAAGGAGTGTTAATTCCCATGCTAGGTAGGCTGAAAGACACATCTCAAGTTGCATGGAAGGGTAAGTAACCTAACCATAAGCAACTGAGGAAGGACAGAGCCGTTCCTCTTTCTCGGTCGCAACCCTAAGGGGGGATCATTCCCTTAAGGTAGACAGAGAAGTGATAAATACTCTGATTGTGGACAAGATTCCCCTATATAGAAGGGGAAGCATGGCCACGCAGAGGGAATGCCCGTAGGCAGGGGATGAAGGGAGCATATAGGGGTTCCTACATTTAGGTTAGGTTAGAAAGGTGCGCAATCAAACCGGTCCCCTATATGGTCCCTGAAGGCGAAAAACACTTGCATCACAGTTAACAGTATGATAAATAATGCCACTATCTTCATAACTTAACCTAGGATCACTGGAATATACCATGCATGAACACAAGTGCTAGGCAATCTAGCCTAGGGGCTAAGCTAGCAATCTAATATGGGGTCAAGCGATGACCGGATAATAGAGCGTTAAAACACGATATATGAAGTTCCTAGTTATGAAGACTAAATAACTAACAATGTCAATTAGTTAAGAGGCCGGAAAAAGCTGTTCTGGCTAGCTAAATAAGGCATGCAAGAGAACAGCGACGCCATAAAATGGTGTGTCCGGTAGCAGCACAGCTCCGCCACAAAACACGAAATATTACGAAAAGTATAAGTTACTTTACGGCCAGAGCTTATTTAAACAATACTGGGACCTGGTACTCAACTTTCCAGAAGAAGGCGAGGCTGAAGGTAGAGACATAACGGCGATGCAAGTCGATGAAAATCGCACAAGGGGAAATCCGTCTAAGCAAGGTAGCTAAAAGCAGAAGGATGAGGACGGACGTGACGTCATTTAGAAATGGCCCCCTTTTTTTACGTTTCGAGTACCAAAAGTAGCCACGGACGAGTGTAACTGTGGAACGGCTCTCCAGTTATTCTCCACCTTTCCATATCGAAGTGTTAACTCTATATGGGGTGCAGATAGCTATGTGGCGTGTTAATACATGCGTCCCCTCTTGATATACGATGTCTTAAAGGGAAACCTTTAGGATACTCGCACCAGAAGTAAGAATTCTGTGATAACCTGTGGTTTAATTCTCTGGGAATATCCTTGTAGTTAATATACCCAAGGAAGCTACCAAAAGGAACCTTCCATCAGGACGTCATGGCTTGAGCCCAAAAAAATGTTTATTGTGGTTACGGGTCGTCGAAGGCTGGCTCGCTGGCTGGATGGTTTGGCTGGCTGGCCAGGCACATACCTCTAAATTGCATTTGGTAGTGCTTCGAAGTATTCTTGATAGAATGGCCAGTGTTATTATTTCCATAATAATAATAATAATAATAATAATAATAATCATTTCCTATTTTCATCGCATATATATATATATATATATATATATATATATATATAATATATACACACACTAGTATATGCAACCCGTCAAAATTGACAGCTAAATATTCAGATATATATACATATATATATATATATATATATATATATATATATATATATATATATAATATATATATATATATATATATATATATATATATATATATATATATATATATATATCCAAACACACGCACCCACGTCTCACTATGGTATGACTACTCCCTCTCCCCCAACACCAGGAACGAAGAGAGCTGGTGTGCTCAAAATATATATATATATATATATATATATATATATATATATATATATATATATATATATATATATATATATATATATATATCTGGAGACAGGTTCTTTGTCTCATGAGAGAGAGAGAGAGAGAGAGAGAGAGAGAGATGTTTTGTAAACAAATATTCAACTCTTAGATTTAAACTGCCTTTTCTCCCTTACAAAGTTCCTTTTGCCAAACACCCAATCCTTTCCCCTTGTACATGTATCCTTTCGGTTCCATTGGCGGATTTAGTAACGAAAAATCTCGTTTCTCAAAGACTCCCGCGGGAGAAGGACAGCCCCCTCTTCCCTTCAGAGGACCGCAAGGAATCATCCTCCTTCCTTCGGATATGGGGCGAAGAAAGAAGGACACGAAGAGCTCTGAAGGGCGGGCCAAAGCGACACCTTCAAAAGCCTTTATTTCTATTTACCTAAGGATGAGAGGGGCAGAGGAAGGAAGATAGAAAAACATCAAAAGGAGAGAACATCTATTCCTTCCCTTCCCGTGCCTTTAATAAACCCCCTGAAAAGTCTATTAGACCACTTTGAGGATTTCAACTATTCTTTATTTTTATTTTTATGGGAAGTCGAATTCTTCGTGTCTTCCAAATATTCTTGGATCTGAATCACCTGGATTACCGGTGTGTCCCCTTACATTACAACGAGCCTCCCTTTCTGCGCACCTTCCCACACGAGTCGCCCGTTTCTGCGCACCTTGTCACATGAGTCGCCCCTTTCTGCGCGCCTTGTCACGTTGAATCTTATAAAGAAAGTGGGCTGTTTTCAGTTCCTTTGACCTTCCCGAAGTCCTGTAGGGTAAAATGATTTCGTCTTGCTTCCTTCCACTTCAAGAAACGCTTTCCCCATATCCCGGTATTATTAAGAGAGCCTTCTTGTTAGGAAATAAACCTCAATTTATATATCTAGGCTCTAGGGGAACAGTGAAGAGTTGGTTATGGCCCTTACGACAACACCGGCTTTTTCTTTGCCATATCCTTCTTACTCTGAGACAGTCTCAACCATGTGTTTGTTTTTCTAACCGGCTTCACTCCTGACAAGTTAATATTAAATCATATTTCTTTAGTAAAACTAGCTTCATATCATTGTATTTTTCACCAAGATAAACAATAACTTCATAAATAAAATCGATTTGATAAGTATTAGGACAGTTTACGCCTGTCCCAAATATCTATTATAGTATATCCTCTTCTGTATGTTATTTTTTATAGTTTATATAGGAGATATTTATTTTGATGTTAATCTTCTTAAGATATTTTATTTTTCTTTCTTTCCTTTCTGCACTGGGCTATTTAACTTGTTAGAGCCCCTGGGCTTATAGCATTCTGCTTTTCCAAGTAGGGTTATAGCTTAGCAAGTAATGATAATAATCATTAATATTCATGACTTTTGTTATACATTCTACAAAGATTAGTTGAATCTTCACACACCAGTCATCAATAACAACTTATTTACAATTGTTCTAAAAAGCTAATTTCTTTCTTTACAGTCAATCAATTCGTTACTTCAATCATAGAAAAAAAATTATGATATTTTCTTTTATATAATTATTTACACGGGAAATTGTTCTTATTAAATGTGTATATGAATACTGCAATATAAAGGAATAAGTTTAATTGTATAATAACCTCGTTCCGGTATCATCACTGGCCCCCCCACCCCCCTACCCCAGCCATCATTTTCATTCAATCTCATTCTTTTTATTATAAACATCAATACATAAGGCCATCCTACCTTCGTTAAAGATCAATATAATTCTATTAATTATTCAAGTTGACAATTACATTACGACCTCATAAGTAAGATTCTAAATTATATTGCATATTTCCATTGAAAAAAGAAAAATTGGTTGATTTCGGGAATATCTTTATTTAGGTTCAAACAGACACTCATATTGGTTCATACTTATTTTTAAGGCTATTTGTTATAATGCTTAACTCTTCATTGTAGTGTGAGTGCTAATATATATATATATATATATATATATATATATATATATATATATATATATATATATATATATATGTGTGTGTGTGTGTGTGTATATATATATATAGATATATATAAATATATTGTAAAGTGATTCACTTGTTAAAAATAAAATGCAAGCTTGGATGTTATTAACAATTAAGTCATTCACTTTACAATATATATATATATATATATATATATATATATATATATATATATATATACATATATATATATATATATATATATATATATATATATATATATATATTTGCATTTAACTTGATTTTTCAAAAACTACAAACTATGGCTATAATCTTACGATAAACGTTTATTATGATAAACAATTTATTTCTTACAAAAGATATATTTGCTATGGTATTTTCTTTATTCGTCAAATAAAACATTCAAAAAAATTTTATTCATTCTAGTTTATGAATTATAATGAAAAAGTTTTCATTCTAACCTATATTCAAATCGTAAAATTATCATCACTAATACAGCATTGTGATTTCACCGCTAATCAAAATTTAGTTTTTAAAAATGCAATGCGTTTTGTTATGCTTTTAAAATTGCTCTCAAATAATTTTCAAATTAGGCTTGAATGTTAATAATTGAATATTAACGGTAAAAGATTTTTCGGTATAATTATATTCCAGCTCAAGATGACGTCATGTGCAATAAAGACTTCCCTGCACTTTTCCTCCCTAAGTATTGCATATTTTTTCAGACACTAATACAATACCTTATTTTTTGCAGGCACTGTTTCATAAAATACACTTTTTTGAAGGTGCTGTATCATACAATACACTTTTTTGCAGGCACTGTATCATGCAATACCCTTTTTTTTTGCTGAAACTGTATCATACATTACCCTCTTTTTTGCATATACTGTATCATACAAGACCTTCTATTTTGCTGACACTGTATTATACAATACCCTCTTTCTTGCTGACACTGTATCATACAATGCCTTCTATTTTGCAGACACTGTATCAAGCAATACCCTCTTTTTTTGCAGGCACTGTATCATACAATCTCTTTTTTGCTGAAACTGTATCATACAATACCCACTTTTTTGCAGACACTGTATCGTACAATACCCTCTTTTTTTTTGCAGACACTGTATCATACAATACCCTCTCTTTTGCAGACACTGTATCAAACAATACACTCCTCTTTTACAGTCAGTGTATCATACAATATCCTCTTTTTTGCAGACACTGTATCATAAAATACCCTCTTTTTTGCAGGAACTGTATCATGCAATACCCTTTTTTTCACAGATACTGTATCATAATATACCCTCTTTTTTGCTGAAAGTGTATCATACAACACCTTCTTTTTCGCTGACACTGCTTCATATAATACCCTCTTTTTTGCAGACACTGTATCATACAATACCCTCTCTTTGCAGACACTGTATCATACAATACCCTCTTTTTTGCAGACACGATCATACAATACCCTCTTTTTTGCAGACACTGTATCATAAAATACCCTCTTTTTTGCTGAAACTGTATCATACAATACTCTCTTTTTTGCTGAAACTGTATCATACAACACCCTTTTTTTTGCTGACATTGTTTCATACAATAGCCTATTTTGCAGACACAGTATCATACAATACCCTCTTTTTTGCAGACACTATCATACAATACACTCTTTTCTGCAGGCACTGTATCATAAAATACCCTCTTATTTTGCAGACACTATCATACAATAAACCTCTTTTTTCCAGGCACTGTATCATAAAATACCCTCTTTTTTGCAGACACTATCATACAATACCCTCTTTTTTGCAGGCACTGTATCATAAGATATCCTCTTTTTTGCAGACACTATATCATACACTACCCTCTTTTTTGCAGACACCATCATACAATACCCTCTTTTTCGCAGGCACTGTATCATAAAATACCCTCTTTTTTGCAGACACTATCATATAATACCCTCTTTTTTTGCAGGCACTCTATCAAAAGATATCCTCTTTTTTGCAGACACTATATCATACACTACCCTCTTTTTTGCAGACACTATATCATACACTACCCTCTTTTTTGCAGACACCATCATACAATACCCTCTTTTTCGCAGGCACTGTATCATAAAATACCCTCTTTTTTGCAGACACTATCATACAATACCCTCTTTTCTGCAGGCACTGTATCATAAAATACCCTCTTATTTTGCAGACACTATCATACAATACCCTCTTTTTTCCAGGCACTGTATCATAAAATACCCTCTTTTTTGCAGACACTATCATACAATACCCTCTTTTTCGCAGGCACTGTATCATAAAATACCCTCTTTTTTGCAGACACTATCATACAATACCCTCTTTTTTGCAGGCACTGTATCATAAGATATCCTCTTTTTTGCAGACACTATATCATACACTACCCTCTTTTTTGCAGACACTATATCATACACTACCCTCTTTTTTGCAGACACCATCATACAATACCCTCTTTTTCGCAGGCACTGTATCATAAAATACCCTCTTTTTTGCAGACACTATCATACAATACCCTTTTTTCTGCAGGCACTGTATCATAAAATACCCTCTTATTTTGCAGACACTATCATACAATACCCTCTTTTTTCCAGGCACTGTATCATAAAATACCCTCTTTTTTGCAGACACTATCATACAATACCCTCTTTTTTGCAGACACTGTATCATAAGATATCCTCTTTTTTGCAGACACTATATCATACACTACCCTCTTTTTTGCAGACACTATATCATACACTACCCTCTTTTTTGCAGACACCATCATACAATACCCTCTTTTTCGCAGGCACTGTATCATAAAATACCCTCTTTTTTGCAGACACTATCATACAATACCCTCTTTTTTGCAGGTTCTGTATCATAAGATATCCTCTTTTTTGCAGACACTATATCATACACTACCCTCTTTTTTGCAGACACTATATCATACACTACCCTCTTTTTTGCAGACACCATCATACAATACCCTCTTTTTCGCAGGCACTGTATCATAAAATACCCTCTTTTTTGCAGACACTATCATACAATACCCTCTTTTTTGCAGGCACTGTATCATAAAATACCCTCTTATTTTGCAGACACTATCATACAATACCCTCTTTTTCGCAGGCGCTGTATCATAAAATACCCTCTTTTTTGCAGACACTCTATCATAAGATATCCTCTTTTTTGCAGACACTATATCATACACTACCCTCTTTTTTGCAGACACTATATCATACATTACCCTCTTTTTTGCAGACACCATCATACAATACCCTCTTTTTCACAGGCACTGTATCATAAAATACCCTCTTTTTTGCAGACACTATCATACAATACCCTCTTTTCTGCAGGCACTGTATCATAAAATACCCTCTTATTTTGCAGACACTATCATACAATACCCTCTTTTTTCCAAGCACTCTATCATAAAATACCCTCTTTTTTGCAGACACTATCATACAATACCCTCTTTTTCGCAGGCACTGTATCATAAAATACCCTCTTTTTTGCAGACACGATCATACAATACCCTCTTTTTTGCAGGCACTGTATCATAAGATATCCTCTTTTTTGCAGACACTATATCATACACTACCCTCTTTTTTGCAGACACTATATCATACACTACCCTCTTTTTTGCAGACACCATCATACAATACCCTCTTTTTCGCAGGCACTGTATCATAAAATACCCTCTTTTTTGCAGACACTATCATACAATACCCTCTTTTCTGCAGGCACTGTATCATAAAATACCCTCTTATTTTGCAGACACTATCATACAATACCCTCTTTTTCGCAGGCACTGTATCATAAAATACCCTCTTTTTTGCAGACACTATCATACAATACCCTCTTTTTTGCAGGCACTGTATCATAAGATATCCTCTTTTTTGCAGACACTATATCATACACTACCCTCTTTTTTGCAGACACTATATCATACACTACCCTCTTTTTTGCAGACACCATCATACAATACCCTCTTTTTTGCAGGCACTGTATCATAAAATACCCTCTTTTTTGCAGACACTATCATACAATACACTCTTTTTTGCAGGCACTGTATCATAAGATATCCTTTTTTTTTGCAGACACTATATCATACACTACCCTCTTTTTTGCAGACACTATATCATACAATACCCTCTTTTTTGCAGACACTATCATACAATACCCTCTTTTTTGCAGACACCATCATACAATACCCTCTTTTTCGCAGGCACTGTATCATAAAATACCCTCTTTTTTGCAGACACTATCATACAATACCCTCTTTTTTGCAGGCACTGTATCATAAGATATATTTTTTTTTTGCAGACACTATATCATACACTACCCTCTTTTTTGCAGACACTATATCATACAATACCCTCTTTTTTGCAGACACTATCATACAATACCATCTTTTTTGCAGACACCATCATACAATACCCTCTTTTTCGCAGGCACTGTATCATAAGATATCCTTTTTTTTGCAGACACTATATCATACACTACCCTCTTTTTTGCAGGCACTGTATCATAAAATACCTTCCTTTTTTGCAGACACTATCATACAATACCCTCTTTTTTGCAGGCACTCTATCAAAAAATACCCTCTTTTTTGCAGACACTATCATACAATACCCTCTTTTTTGCAGGCACTGTATCATAAGATATCCTTTTTTTTGCAGACACTATATCATACACTACCCTCTTTTTTGCAGGCACTGTATCATAAAATACCCTCTTTTTTGCAGACACTATCATACAATACCCTCTTTTTTGCAGGCACTGTATCATAAAATACCCTTTTTTTTGCAGACACTATCATACAATACCCTCTTTTTTGCAGGCACTGTATCATAAAATACCCTCTTTTTTGCAGACACTATATCATACACTACCCTCTTTTTTGCAGACACTATATCATACAATACCCTCTTTTTTGCACACACTATATCATACACTACCCTCTTTTTTGCAGACACCATCATACAATACCCTCTTTTTCGCAGGCACTGTATCATAAAATACCCTCTTTTTTGCAGACACTATCATACAATACCCTCTTTTTGCAGGCACTGTATCATAAAATACCCTCTTTTTTGCAGACACTATCATACAATACCCTCTTTTTTACAGGTGCTGTATCATAAGATATCCTCTTTTTGCAGAGAAGACAATGGATTGACGAGCTATAAAAGAAAAATGCATAAAAAGACCATAAACAAACGCCAGTGGACGGGCATGTCTGAGGTTTTATTTCTGCAGAAGATTGTCTACGGATAATGATTATAATATATATATATATATATATATATATATATATATATATATATATATACAAATATATATACATATATGTACATAAATATATATAAATATATATATATATATATATATTTATATATATGTATATATATATATATATATATATATATAATTTTGTTTTATATATATACACACACATAGAGAGAGAGAGAGAGAGAGAGAGAGAGAGAGAGAGAGAGAGAGAGAGAGAGAGAGAGATTACTTGTTACATATAGAATGAACAATGGCCGAGCAAAAGCAAGCATAATTCAGAGAGAGAGAGAGAGAGAGAGAGAGAGAGAGAGAGAGAGAGAGAGAGAGAGAGAGAGAGAGAGAGACTGGTTTTTATATAAAGAAAAGTAGGTAACTTTTCACCAATCTATGAGCAAAGGCAAGAAATATTAATTAAGAGAGAGAGAGAGAGAGAGAGAGAGAGAGAGAGAGAGAGAGAGAGAGAGAGAGAGAGAGAGAGAGAGAGAGAGAGAGAAATACTGCTTTTAACATATGGAATGAATAATGAACGTGCAAAAACAAGAACAACTGAGAGAGAGAGAGAGAGAGAGAGAGAGAGAGAGAGAGAGAGAGAGAGAGAGAGAGAGAGAGAAGCAGACGGCTCCGAAAGACTTTGAAGACGTGAAGTTTCTTTCGGGAACTCGGAGAGCAGGTTTCAACCCGTTTTAAAGGTCTAGATGTCTTCAGTATCTCTTTCTCTCTCTCTCTCTCCTCTTTGTATTTTCTAAATAGAAAAAAATATAAATTTTTGCAAGAAAACTAATGAAGAGATGCTAAAGACATTTGACTCTTCAACATGTCTTCAAAACCCTGCTCCCAGACTCAGAAAGAGGCTTCATGTCTTCAAAATCTTCCGGAGCCGTCTCCTTGTCATCTATCGATTTTTTCAAAATATAGCTAATACGAGATGAAGAAGTCGGTATATACTTTGAGAATGCATCCTACATTGTCAAAAGTGCTTACAACCAGCTTTGGAATGTTTTTGTTAACCGTCGGAGCCCTTTTCGGAGGACTCAACTTGGCTCACGGAGAGAGAGTTCTTCAGGAACGAAGCTCTCTTTGTGAGGATTATCTGTTATATCTCAACGGGAAGTTGAACACTTTCCAAAAATCTTGGACCTTCATGTTGTTCTCGTGGCTTCTACCAGAGGTGCCGCGTTTGCAGAACTGCTTTGGAGGAGGAGTTGGAACTAATGGCTCGCAGACTTCACTTCTACGAAGAGCGATAAACTTCTTCCCATTTGTTGGAAGGATGTGGAACGCCTTTGAAGATGCTCAACAATGCGAAATGACTGCAACTGGAATGAAGACTCAAATCGACCAATTCAACGAAAACCTGAAATCCTATTGGATACTCCCAAGACTGCTTCCGGATTTGAATACAGAAAAACCTTTCTGTATACTCGAAAATGGAGCGGTTAGTAACCTCATGTTGGCAGGTGCTGCAGGTTGTTTTTTCCTTGGAGGAGCAATCATTGCGGTGAGTGTTATGTCTTCTAAGAAAGAGGAAAAAAGAGCAAATGCCCAACAGGAGGAAGCTAACGATATTGAAGAAACCGGTGACGCTTATGGATCAGAGGAGAAGACAGAAGAAAACTTTGACTCTTTGGAGATCGAATTGGAAGACACGTCAAGTGAAGAAGAAATTTCCGAATTTTCTGAAGAAACAGAAAATGGTGAAGAATTGCAAGGAAATTATCAAGTAGAAATTAGGGAAGCAGCGGAGGACAATGAACCAGAAGAAGAATATGAAACTGTGGAAATCGTAATTGAAGAATCTTCAGAAAAGGAGGAAAATTCGGATTCTTCCGAGAGCGTAAAGGAGGAAGACATTTTGGGCTCATCCGTTCAAAACCAATTTAGTTTCTTGCCTGACGAAATGGGAGAGTCAGTGGAAGAGGATGAAGATTCAGACAAAAGGGAGGAATCTGAACCAAATACTGAAGATTCAGAAAAGGAGGAAGAATCAGTTCAAAATACTGAAGATTCAGAAAAGGAGGAACAATCAGTACAAAATATTGAAGATTCGGAAGAGGAGGAAAATTCGGATTCTTCGGAAAGCGAAATGGAGGAAGAATTTTCGGGTATTTCCGTACAAAACCGATTTAGTTTCTTGCCTGACGAAATGGAAGAATCAGAAGAGGATGAAGAATCAGAGAAAGAGGAAGAATTAGAACAAATTACTGAAGATTCAGATGATGAGGAAGAATTAATACAAAATACTGAAGACTCAGAGGAGGAGGAAAATTCTGATTCTTCTGAGAGAGAAATGGAGGAAGAATTTTCAGGTATTTCTGTACAAAACCGATTTAGTTTCTTGCCTGACGAAATGGAAGAATCAGAAGAGGATGAAGAATCAGAGGTAGAGGAAGAAGAATCAGAGAAAGAGGAAGAATCAGAATAAATTACAGAAGATTCAGATGATGAGGAAGAATCGGAACACAATACGGAAGATTCAGAAGAGGAGGAAGAATCAGAAAAAAATACTGAAGTTTCAGTAAGTGATGAGGAATCAGAGGAAGAAGAAGAATCAGGGGAAGAATCAGAGGAAGAGGAATCAGAAGAAGAGGAAGAATCAGAAGAAGAGGAAGAATCAGAGGAAGACGAAGAGTCAGAGGAAGAAGACTTAGACGAAGAAGTAGAATCGGAGGATGAAGAAGAATCCGAGGAAGAGGATGAAGATTCAGACGATAAGGAAGAATCGGAACAAAATACTGAAGATTCAGAAGGGGATGAAGATACAGAAAAAGAGGATGAAAAAACCGAAGGCGGCCCCTGCAAAGGCAAAGGTCATCATCTGCCAAAACAAGAGCGTGCTAAAGGAATGCCCCGCAGAGGATTCCAGGGTCGTCAAAAGCCTAAAAGACAAAATCCAGGACCAAAAAAGACCGGCAAGAAGGACACAAAGGCCAAGAACCGAAAGAAGCAACATGTTGAAAAATAGCCCAAGATGCACATTCCCAGGAATCAGTTCCAGAGGAACAGAAGGATGGTGTAAATCTGACGCGTCTTGCTTGGAGGATGCTTGGACCAGCTTACAATATCTGAGCTGCTTCTAGTATGCTATGTTCCCTGGTGGGGTCGTACAGGGGCTTCGTCAGGTGAACAAAAGGTCGGATATCTAGGTCTATTCTTTCGGATACTAACCTTCGGGTGGTCCTGGGGGAATAACCTAGAAGACCGGCTATGCAGAGGGAAAACGTTCGGCTTTTTCTACTATGCAGTCAAGTCCTTATAGGATGGCCCAAGAGAGTTCCTCTACTAAAAAAAAAAAAATAGATAAAAAAGACTTGTAAATCCAAATAAATTGTAAAAGCTAAAAAATAAAAAAAAAAAAAATGATAAAAAAAATTATCAAAAATGGTATAAATATCCAAAAAAAAATACTTAAAAAATTTAAAATATCCAAAAAAATACAAAAAATTAAAAAATCCAGAAAATACTAGAAAAAAAATTAAAAGGTAAAAAAAAATCCTCCCCCAAATAAAAAAAAAAAACAGAAAAGCAGAAAAATATAAAAAGAAAGAAAGTAGGGGAAGAGGGTCGTGGGAACCAAACCTGCAAAAATGAGATGGCCAAACCCACCTGATGAGCACTTTGGTAAGGGCGAAACCCTTAGGTCTTTCACAGTAGTAGTAGTAGTAACAACATTATATATATACTGTATATATATATATATATATATATATATATATATATATATATATATATATATATATATATATATACATATATATATATATATATATAAATATATATATATATATATATATATATATATGTATATATATATATATATATATATATATATATATATATATACATATATATATATATATATATATATATATATATATACATATATATATATATATATATATATATATATATATATATATATATGATAAATTTTGCAGATTTAGACATGATTTTCATATTCAAATAAGCCATATATTTTTTATACATCAATGTCTGGATTCTCTTAACGACCTCGGGATCAGAGCCCCAGGCGAAATCATACAAAGACAAGAGCTTGTGACCAGCCGGGTATGTTACTGTTTATACAAGCTTCCCAAACAAGGATTCGACTCCCGGCCGGTCACAAGCTCTTGTCTATGCGTGATTTCGCCTGGGGCTCTGATCCCGAGGTCGTTAAGAGAATCCAAACATTATTGTATCAAGAATATGTGGCTTATTTGAATATATATATATATATATATATATATATATAATATATATATATATATATATATATATATATATATATGTATATATATATATATATATATATATATATATATATATATATATATACATATTTGTCATGTCAAGGGCCTCAATATTTCAGATAGGTTTACTGAGGGGAATACATTTATCACTACTCTTCCCAAAATTATCGGGGCCAACTGTCTCCCTCTTCAGGTGAGTCGATATACTTGAAGAGGGAGGCAATTGCTCCCCCCCCCCCCCCCCCAACCCTTCTGAAGAATGATAGATAAATACATTTGGTACTTTCCTGTTATTGCCCCACCACTAATTTCCTGATATTAACATTATTATTTTTTCCACATTTTTTAAATTTCATTTCTGAACAGTTTTTCTATTTTTCTTTTTCAGATAAAACAAGCCCACAAATGGATAATTTAAAGACACTCATTCGAAAACTTGACAACGAAGAGAAATGCATAAAATGGTTAAAAGAGGTTGGAATCATGCATTGTTATTATTATTATTATTATTATTACTAGCCGAGCTACAACCCTAGTTGGTAAAGCAAGATGCTATGAGCCCAAGGGCTCCAACAGTGAAAATGTGCAAATGGGCACTCAATGAATCTAGGAGGAAACGTGAATGGGTGGCGTTGTTCTAAAAGGGACTGTAGAAGAAAAAGGAGTACGAACGAATATTTGGCTTGTTATATCAAGGCTGCCTTTTGAGGATATAACTCTTCGTTTATTCATGGGCTATGAGCTGACTTCAATAGAATAATGCGAGAGAGAACTTGGAATAAATAAAAACACAACGGTTGACTGGAACAATTACATGCGAGAGGTATGTCTTTGGAAGCTTCTTAGATATCCTGATGTAATTGGAGGACCAGGTATGAGCTAATGATGGGGGGTTTCGGGGAGACTATAGGTCTACCTGTTGAGTCACCAACAGCCAATGCCTCGCCACCCTTGGCTCTAGCTTGGGTGGAGAGGCGGCTTGGGCGCTGATCAAATCTGTATATGGTCAGTCTCAGGGGCACTGTCACTGTCCATTGCCTCTGCCATTCATGAGTGACCTTTAAACCTTTGAATTTAATTACGAGTTCTCTTGCTTGAGAGTACACTTGGGCACACTATTCTATCTTATTTCTCTTCCTCTTGTTTTGTTAAAGTTTTTATAGTTTATATAGGAAATAGTTATCTTAGTGATGTTACTGTTCTTAAGATATTTCATTTTTCCTAGTTTCCTTTCATCACTGGGAAATTTTCCCTGTTGGGGCCCGTGGGCTTATAGCATCCTGCTTTTCTAACTACGGTTGTAGCTTAGCAAGTAGTAATAATAATAATAAAAATAATAATAATAATAACAATAATAAAAATAATAATTATCATCATTATTATTTTAATGATGTTACTGTTCTTAAAATGTGTTATTTTTCCTTGTTTCCTTTCCTCACTGGGCGATTTTCAATGTTCGAGCCCCTGGGCTTATAGCATTCTGGTTTTCCAACTAGGGTTGTAGCTTAGCAAGTAATAATAATAATAATAATAATAATAATAATAGTAATATATGAAGCGACACTAGGATTACTGAGACATCATGAGAGAGAGAACATTCCTCCTGTATTAATTGAATCCTACAGAGCCATGAGAAAGGTGTTACACTATTGCTTCAGAAGGAAATTCTCTTAACGCACAAATAAATGAAAAGAACTGACAGCTTCAGAGACGCAGAGCCCTTTTGTCTCTGACACAGAGGCTGCTTGAAGTGGAATTCACTCCGCAAAGAAATATATTGAATGCTATGAATTCTAGATCTATGATTAGCAAACTTTAGAGGTTGGTTTTCTAAGTGGGATGCAAGAGAAGAAATGTAAAATGAAATGATGGGAGATCATAGTTAACAATGGAAAAAAACGTTGTATAGACACATACAGAAATATATATATATATATATATATATATATATATATATATATATATATATGTGTGTGTGTGTGTGTGTGTGTGTGTGTGTGTCTGTGCGCGTGTATATGTATGCATGCACATGAAAGTGTGTACATATATATATATAATATATATATATATATATATATATATATATATATATATATATATATATATATATATATATATATACTTTATATATGTATGTATATAAATATATATTCTATAATATATATATAAATCATACATATACATATATATATATATGTGTGTGTGTGTGTGTGTGTGTGTGTCTGTGCGCGTGTATATATGTATGCATGCACATGAAAGTGTGTACATATATATATATATATATATAATATATATATATATATATATATATATATATATATACTTTATATATGTATGTATATAAATATATATTCTATAATATATATAAATCATATATATATATATATATATATATATATATATATATATATATATATATATATATATATATATATATATATAATTTCACAGTAACTCATCAGCCCCATGTTGTGAGATTACACGTCTCCACAAAAAGATATGACAAAAAATTTAACTACTTTGAAAATAAAAAACGAAATTACTTAAATGATGATTATCTATACATATATATATATATATATATATATATATATATATATAGAGAGAGAGAGAGAGAGAGAGAGAGAGAGAGAGAGAGAGAGAGAGAGAGAGAGAGAGAGAGAGAGAGATTTAATATAATCCATCCATGGTCCCTGCCACAAAAATAAAAAAAAAGGAAAGAAGGTAAAAAGACAAGTCTTCACCGTACCCCATAATTACAAGCAAAACACGAAACCAAAAGCCCCAAAAACTCTCGAATGATCTTTCCTCTCCTTCAAAAGTCCACAACTAGTCCATGGGAAATAGCTTTTTAGGTCAAACAAATTGTAATATTTTGTTTTATTGCATGAACATGTTATATGGACTCTTAGAAACACCATATCCAAAATGGGACAAATTCGGCCATTTTGAAGTTGTGAAAATCACAATTTTAACGTTTTCGGAGGGTACATTTTTCCGTATTTTCCCGTTTTTCTTCAAAACGGTTCATCGAACGGGTAAGAGGTATTAGTACAAAAAGGTTAGAAAATTAAATTTTGCACATGTTTGTCTATAAGTATTTACCCTAAAATTGAAAGTTTTTGCGCAAACAAGCCCGGAATTGGAATTCACACATTTTGGAGAAACTGAAAAAATCGACTTTGTACTCACATTTTCCTAAATATCTCTTAAACTACTAACTTTACGGTAAAATGTCATAGAATTGCTTATTTAGAGTGAAGATTTTTCTTTATTTTGGCGTATTTACTTTCCATCATATCTTGATATTCTGCAAAAAGAAAAAAAATGATACTCATGCTCAACTAGTGCAATGAATCTTTCCAAAGGTATCCCATCATCAAGGAAGTCAACGAGTCGTTCTTGGGATCTACCGTCAAGTCCACTATACAACTTCCTTTTCCTTTTCACAAGATTGTCAGCTTTTGGCAAGGTATCCTTAGGGAATTTCAATGCAAAGGCAGATATAGTCCATGGGAAATAGCTTTTTAGGTCAAACAAATTGCAATATTTTGTTTTATTGCATGAACATGTTATATGGACCCTTAGGAACACCATATCCAAAATGGGACAAATTCAGCCATTTTGAAGTTGTGAAAATCACACTTCTAACGTTTTCGGAGGGTACCGTTACCCAACGTAAAGTTTTACCTGTTCATAATTCCCATTCCCTTCCAACACCTGCAGTAAATAGTAGTGCACAAACCACATCAAAATTGGAGGATCTAGAGAAGCAGATTAGTGAGTTGTCCAACCAATTAAAAAGATTAGGTAAGAAAAAGGGAAACAATCAGTATTGTGCTTACTGTAAGGTTAGAGATCACAAGCTTTCTGAATGTCCACATAATCCTCCGAGAGATGTTTGTTTTGATTGCCACAGACCTGGTTGTAAAAGAGGTTCAGCACAGTGCCCAGGTCCTGTCCGAAATGAGTGACTAACGGCCAGTCACAGGTCTCCTTCTATCAATTTGATGATAAATCATGTAATGTGCCATGCCTTAATTGATACTGGTAGTGAAGTATGTGTAGCACAGAAGAGGCTTATAGAAAGTTTATGTTTACATTGTAATCAAATGAGGAATATCCCACAACTTACTGGAGTAACTCGGCATGTTCTCCCTGTTCTTGGTACGGTGTATTTGGACGTTCATATTGGTTCCAGGGTGATTACCCATTTATTTTCTGTAGTGCCAGATGGTTATTTGGACACAGACCTATTGTTAGGAGCAGATTTGATTAGGTCCGCACCGATGACATGGGATGATGCAAAGAAAATAATTGTTTGGGATAGATTTATTTATCCGGTAAGGTATTTGAGACCCAGACCATCTAACAAAAGGGTCAGGCAGATTAAGGTACTTCACCCTAATAAACCTCAAAAAGCTCAGGTTAGACTTAGAAAGAAACTTATTCTACCCCAGTTTACTGCTGGTATTTACCCATTAGCTGTAGATGAACCTCCTAACACATTGTTAGAATTTGTACCTGAACTTAAAGTGTGTCAAACCCAATCTGTGTTGTGCCTTAAGGTTAATGATGTTCAGGAAGTGTTATTACCATTGGTAAATAATACAAAAGCTAGGATGACGATGAAGGTTGGAACTTTATTAGGTTGTTATAGGATAATCAGTGAAGATGATATTGATCAGCCAGATCCAAAGTGCCGGAAAACTAGAATTCAGAATGATTTAGTTCCTCCAGGTGTTGATGTTAGCATCCAATCAGGCAATACTAGAGAAGAAAAGATTAAATATTTGTATTCTCAACAAGATAATTCCCATCTTAATGCTGATCAACAGGCAGAATTAAGTGACATGTTAGTTGCAAATCACTCCATATTCATTCTTGAAGAAAAAGAATTGGGAAAGTTTAAAGATGTTTAAGCTCATATTGCAGTAAGTGATCCACATCCAGTTAGATCTCCCATGTTTCGATACCCAGAAAAGGCCAAAACTCTTATTTCCACCATATTAGAGGATATGGAAGAAAGAGGGATAATAGAACCATCTAATGCAGCATGGTTAAGCCCAATTGTTCTTGTAAGGAAACCCAATCACACTCAAAGGATGTGCCTCGATTACCGTAAAGTCAACACACACCTCCAGGTTGATATTCACCCTTTACCTAGATTAGAGGAAATGGTAGATACAGCTGCAGGAAACCATTACTATGCTTCTTTAGACATGAAAGATGCCTATTATCAAGTGGAATTAGATAAAAAGAGCAGGGATTTAACAACTTTTAGTGATGGAGTTTCACTTTATAGATTTAAACGCCTTCTTTTTGGATTAAGTTGCAGTCCAGCTATATTTTCACGTATCATGTCTAATATCTTGGCTCCTCTTATTAAAAAAGGGTGGGTTAAGAATTACTTAGATGATATAGTTGTTTGGGCTCCCAGTTTTCCCATCTTGTTAAAAAGGTTAGAGCAACTATTCAAACTTTTCAGTGATGAAGGAGTGAAGGTAAACCTAAAGAAATGTCAGATAGGCCAAAAGGAAATAAAGTTTTTAGGTCATATAATCTCCAAGGACGGTTGTAGACCATGTCCAGACAATATCAGTGCAATCAAAGGCATGAAACCACCTACCAATGTTAAGCAAACTAGGAGATTTCTGGGAATGTGTGGGTTTTACAGGAAACACATTAAGGATTATGCTAAAATAGCTGTTCTCATGACTAATCTCTTAAGAGAGAAAGAACCCTTCTTGTGGACAAAGAATTGTCAGTCCAGCTTTGAACAAATGAAACAAGCATTAGTCACTGCTCCAGTGTTAGTAAAGGCTCAAATGACTAAACCCTTTGAATTATTTACTGACGCTAGTTTAGATCATGTAGGTGCGGTTTTGATGCAGAGATAAGAGGATCAGTTGAAACCTGTTGGATATTTCTCTAAGAAACTGAAGCCAGTTGAGCAGCGCTACAGTACCACTGACAGAGAAGCACTTTCTATTGTCTTAGCATGTCGTAGGTTTCATCATTTTCTTTGGGGTGTTCCATTTACCATTCACACAGATCATCAGCCTCTAGTATCAGTGTTCAAGAGAAAGACTAAATCACCTAGAATGAGCAGGTGGGTAATTGAAATGCAGGATTACCGGTTCAAGGAAGAATATCGGCCAGGTAAAAATAATCAGGTGGCAGATCAACTAAGTAGACCAGTTAGAGCAGTTTTTCATCAGAGTAGGGACGATTATCTCGGTCTGAGCAAGGATGAGTTTAAAGAAAAGCAGTTAGAGGAACCAAGGTGGGCTGAGTTAATAACCTTTCTAGAGGGTGGCAAATTACCACGTAAGAGGTTCCCTAGAGCTTTGATTACACAGTTCCTGCTGTACGAAGGCTTATTATATCTCAGTGCAGATAAAGTTGATAACTCCATTCAGCTGAGATTAATAGTTCCTAGGGATTTAACCAAGGTAGCTTTGAAGTTCGGTCATGAATCGTTGTCAGGTCACTTAGGAATACGCAAAACAATTGATGCTATTGAAAACTTATTTTATTGGCCTTCATTGCGATCTGATGTTACCAAATATGTAAGTGAATGTGTCATGTGTCAAAAACATAAAGCTAGTAGTTCTTTACAACAACAGTTTCAGGAATTGCCTCTAGTAACTAAATCTTTAGAGAGAATCAGTCTTGATTTAACAGATATGTTATCTGGTGCAAATGGTTATAGATATGTATTGACTGTTTTTTATCATTATAGCCGGTATGTTAAGTTCTATCCCTTGCGAAGTAAGTCTACAGAGGAGGTAAGAAAAAACTTCCTTATGTATCTGAATGACTTTGGTGTACCTATGACTGTCATTCTGGATAATGGTGCTGAATTCACTTCAAATCAATTTAGAGAATTATGTCGCGAACATAAGATCAATACAGGTTATATTACCCCATATCATCCATAAGGAAACAGTGTTAGTGAAAGGATGCATAGAACCATGAAAACCGTACTCAATGTGATGTGCAAAGGACATCCTTATCAATGGCCAAAGTACTTAGGTGAAACCCAGCGTGTGCTCAATTCTGCGGTACATACCACTCTTGGTGAACAACCTCATTATGTATTTTTCTCTCGCAGGGCACCTAGGCAAGTAACTAGTGTGTTACCCACAATAAATGATGGTGTAGAAGAGACTGCTATTGCAAAAGCACATGAAATAATTCAGAAAACTCATAGGGAGATGGCCAGCAGGTATCGAACAATAGCCAATCAAAAGAGGAAGAATGAGAAAGTGGATGAAAACTGTCTCGTATGGGTTAAAAATTAAAGTGTGATTCCCAGCACAAGTAAGAAACTAAACCCAAGATGGTCTGGTCCTTATGTAGTAACCAAAGTGTTTAGGGATAGTGCTAAATATGAGTTAAAAAATTTGTTTGACCACACCATTATTGAACGTGCTGCTGACAAAGTAAAACCTTTTGTAGGACAAGAACAGTGGTTAGTAAAAATGCAGGAAATGGATATTATCAATCCGGATGTGAACGAAAGAGTACAAACCAGAGGTGCTTACAATATTGTTCCTCCCTCTAGATTATTTGAGGAAATTTGAGATCATTATATTTTTTATACGGTATTTTGTATTTTTGTACTTTTATATGGAAATGTATTTTATTCTGTGCCTTAGCATTGTTCATGCATATAACAATTATGTTAATTTCCCAAGTGTCTTTATGGGTTATGTTCATAGATTATGGATCTGATAATAACACTTCGTTACCATGAACTTGTACTCGGTTGAGGTTGTGTATCAAGAGTAACCCCATCCAAAAGCTTTACAAACTCTGGTGGAGTTGTTCAAGTTTTGTAACTGATGTGTAAGTTGGTCATTAGGATGCTTTAAGAGGTATATTATCTTCAAAGGTATTTTTCTCTTGCTTAGGGTTATTGAGTGCATGAGACTGAATGACATGAAGAGGTTGTTTGTAAGAAAAATAATCCTAAGTGATTATACCCTTAATGAGGAGTGACTGGGTCTTAATTGAATTTAAGATCACTCTTACATAGGTGATTTAACTTGGTAAGGTTATTAGGATGGTTAGGCAGAAACGCACCTTAAGGGTGGCGTCCCACAACTTGCTCTGTATGTCTGACAGCAGACCTTGAAGATTAAATGTTGCGGCCTATATCCGGCTGAGAGATGGCTACTATTCATGGCGCATAAAACTTGTTGTTGTTAGATCTGTTTTCTACCCTAGGTTTTGCAGTTAGTTGATAGCTCTTGATAAATGAAAACCAATTTCCGTAGGGGTAAAGTGATGTAATGACAGAAATGCTTCATTTAACTGAATGGTAATTCCATTTACGATTTTTAGACTTAATAAACGAATTGGTTTTCATCTCATCAAAATGTTATGTTAGCCACACGTAGTTGAGATGGTGTAGGATCGAGTGTGCATACGCCGAGGTAGAGAGGCGTAACAAAGGAGTAGTTGTGTCTATGGTCGAGAGTTTGTGATTGAGTGCCAAGGTAAACAGAGGCATAGTTGTGTGAGCCTCGGGCGTAGCTGCGCTAGGTAAGCTCAGAGCGCACTCTTCGAGCCGACAGCGACCAGTGTAGAGGGGAAACGGTGTTGCTCCCCCTTATTATTATGTGAAATTCTTACCTTCTCCCTTGTAAAAGGTATGCACTTGTTCTTGTTATCATGTATGTGTTGTAATAACACTTGACATTGTCTGTTGTGGTTATCTTTTTCTTCAAATGTATCAAATAAAGTACAATAATTTTGCCAGTATTGAAACTGCTTTATGCTGTGCTTGCATGTGGTTGGAACTGTGCCACCAACCGTAAGTTAAGATTTGTAATATTATTCTCAGATTTATCAAGTTAGTCTTTGAGTTGCCAGGCTAACTGTGCAGTGTAACCAGTAGGTTAGGTATGAGTACAGTGTAGCCTAGGCTACGAATTGTCTGTTGTTTGACATAGGATCGCTGTCCTAAACGAAGACTTTGTATTACAGGGTACCAGTTTGGAGTACCGAGCATGTACTAAGCTTTTTGTAAGAATAAAAAGACCCCCGGGAAACAGCCTTTCCCTCAACCTCCACTGCAAATGAAGACCCGTCCTTCTCCACAGCAAGAGTCAAGTTACCTTAAGCAAACACTCAGATTATTAGCCTATACCTATGATGTACACGGCGTTAGCCTATGTCAAGGCTTGGTTTGTTATAGATAGGCTAGCCAGGAGTAAGTCGATTGTCCTAAATTGAATGGTGCCTCCGAACTTAGGTAAGGACAATTGACGAAGGTAAGAGTTTAGTGAAAAGTCATGTGTGAAACGGCATGATATAAAGAAGGTGATGAATGAAAGAGTTGATGGGAGAAGTACAAGAGGAAGGCCAAGGTTTGGGTGGATGATTGGAGTGAAGAAAGCTCTGGGTGATAGGAGGATAGATGTGAGAGAGGCAAGAGAGCGTGCTAGAAATAGGAATGAATGGCGAGCGATTGTGACGCAGTTCCGGTAGGCCCTGCTGCTGCCTCCGATGCCTTAGATGACCGCGGAGGTAGCAGTAGTAGGGGATTCAGCATTATGAATCTTCATCTGTGGTGGATAATGTGGGAGGGTGGGCTGTGGCACCCTAGCAGTACCAGCTGAACTTGGTTGAGTCCCTTGTTAGGCTGGAGGAACGTAGAGAGTAGAGGTCCCCTTTTTTGTTTTGTTTCATTTGTTGATGTTGGCTACCCCCCAAAATTGGGGGAAGTGCCTTGGTATATGTATGTATGTACTCAGTAAGAACAGATGGATTTGGAAGAGAAGGGGAAGGGATGACAATGACACCAAGGGCAGAAAAGGCATTAGCGGAATGGAGAGCTGTAAATAATAAATTGTTACTTGCAAACTAGCAAAGTTTAAATCAAAGTAGTGCAAAATTATTTTTATAGTTTTCTATGCACCGACAAATGATTCTCCCGAAGAAAGGACATATGAATACTATTAAGAACTGCAAATTGTAATAGATGAAATCCTGGAGAGAGATATGAAAATTGTGATTGGTGATATCAATACTAAAGTTGGAAGAAAAAATGAAGGTATAGGGAACATAATGACTGTTGAGGGCCTTAGTGAAGTTGTAAATGAAAATAGAGCACATTTTATAAGTTTTTACTCAACTAACAATCACGTTATTGGAGGTACTGTTTTCCAGCACAAGGACATTCACTAATATACATGGACTTCAACATGTGGCAATTATAAAAATCAAATAAATCCTATAGCTATTAATAAAGAAATAAGAAGAAATCTGATAAATGTAAGAAGCTATAGAGGTGCAAATATTGGTAGCGATCACCAGCTCCTCATTGCCACACTGAGATTAAAACTGAAGGCACCCAACAGAAAGATAGATAGAATACCTAGGTTTGATACAACTAAGCTTCTAGAAGATGAGCACAGAGAAACATTTGCAGTTGAATGTAGGAATCGATTTGCAGTCTTAGAGACTTTAATAGACGAAGAACAGAAAATAATGAAGAATGGTGTGAAATTAAGAACATATATCTGTCCGTTGGTAGTGAAGTTTAGGGACATACAGTTACAAAGAGAAAACCATGGATATCAGATGATACGTGGTGTACTATAAAAAGGAGATAAAAACATAAATCATTTGTTGAAAGTTTGCTAGGTGGTAATGAAAATTACACAGTAGAGCATGTATTCCAGTTTTCCAGTATTGCTAGTGAAGTCAAAAGAAAAGCCAGAAACGGCTGGAGAAAATCTTTAGATAGGAAAGCAGAATTATTAATGAAATCTCTACTGGGGCAAAGAAGAAGAATATGCCCATCAAAAAGAGAGATGGATCTGTTGTAAGAACAGAGGATGGAGAAAGGCAACGTTGGATGGAGCCCTTTAGTTGGATCATGATTAGGAGATATGAAGGGAGTAATTTGATTGATATACCTGAAGCTGAGGAAGACCTTGATGTGCCCATGAATGAATTCACCGTGTCTGAGGTCAAAGATATCATTAAAAAAAAAATAGAGATGGAAAGCCCCTCGATACGATGGAATAACTGCTGAGATGATACTAGCCAAAAATGAAGTGACTCCCAGAATGCTTACAAGATTATTTTGTACAATGTGGCATGAATAGGCAAAATCTAATGAATGGGAGCTCGGAGTATTGGTGAAAATGTCAAAATGAGGAGATCTGACTCATTGCAGTCACATTTACGTTAGTTATGAAAATATATAGTATGCTCATTCTAAAGAGACTAGAGAGAAAGATTGATGAAAAGCTAAGAGATGAATAAGCAGTATTTAGAAAAGGTTGAAGATGTACTGACCATATTTTTATTTTAAGGTATGTGGTACAGTAATGTAAAGAATATAGAAATCCATATTTTATGGCATTTGTGAACTATAAAAAAGCCTTGACAGTGTACATCGGCCAATTTTCTGGAGAGTCCTGCGTTATTATGGAGTTCCTCGTAAATCTGTTGATTTGATTAAGTCTGTTCATGAGCATAGCAAGTGCAAAGTTTATGTTAATGGAGTCCTATCAACTGAATTTCTAGTGAACAGAGGAGTACTCCAAGGGAATGTGTTGTCACTTACGTTGTTTATCCTTCTCATGGATTGTATAATGCATAGAACAATAATTGGGGATGGCGGAGAAGGGTTGGACTGGATTGGTATCAGGAAATTGGCCAACCTACCGTATGCTAATGACACTGTCATTAGCAGAACAACACAAGACTTACAAACCTTGCTTAACAGAATGCATTAAACATCACATGAGGTTAGGCTTAAGATAAACAGAAGAACGACAAAGATGATGAGACAGGAATATGCAATGGATGAAGAAATATAATTGGAAGGAGAATGGATGAATGAGCTGACATAACTTAAATATCTAGGAGCTATGATCTTTAATACAGGATCTTTAGAATTTAAGTTTAATGAAAGATTGAAAAAAAAAATCAGTCAATGGCTAGGTTAAGTAAAATTAGGAAATCAAATCGCCTTGAATTACACATAAAAATCAGGCTATATATCAGTTTAGTAGGTTCAATGTTACTGTATGGAAATGAATCGTGGTATGACCATGAAACCATATCCAACAGATTTTGTACATTTGAGAACAAAGCCCCCAGAAGGATATTGGGAGTTGAATGGTAGGACAAGATTAGATGAAACTATAAGAGAGATTACTCGAGTACCATATGTGGATGAGATCATGATGAGGGATAGATGGAGATGGTTTGGGCAAGCTCTTCACACTCCCCAAGAGATATTAGTTCACCAAACTCTCAGCTGGGCTCCACAAGGCACTAGAAGAATTAGAAGACACAGGCCTACATGGCTGAGGACTATGAAACGTGAAGTAGGAGATGATGTATGGAGAAGTTTTGAATTAAAAGCTCGAGATAGAGACGACTGGCGAAATCTAACTGAGGCCCTTTGCATCAATAGGCGTAGGAGGAGATGACGATGATGATGATGATGGTGATGACAAAGGAAGCGTTTACAAATGTAGTCTACTAATTCTTATGTCTGGAGATGTGTGAAAAACACACTTTATAACATTGCTTTGAAGTTTGGCAATCAAGCTTTGACGATGAAAGGAAAATTCCCATACATTAGATAAATATAGAAGGTTTTTTATTTAGTTATTGAACAATAAGATTTTATATATATGTCAAAATTTAGAATCGAATGTCATACTATGAGTTAACTGAAGGAAATAACATGGACGAAGAGCTGTTCCTGGAGATCTGATAGTTTGTGTGTCTGCAACCTCACCATCCTTGTGAAATATGGATGGAAGCTTTTGAAGGAACTCATAGGCCTACCTGCTGAGTCATCAGAAGCCATTGCTTGGCCCTCCCTGGTCCTAGCTCTAGAAGGAGAGGGGACTTGGGTGCTGAACATATTTATATATGGCCAGTCTTTAGGGCAGTATCCTGCTAGGGTATTGTCACCGTCGCATGACTCTGCTACCTGTGGGTGACCTTTGACTCATTTACATTTCAGAACGAGGAGAAATATTGAGCTCAGAAACCGATATTACCGTCTGACCGATGAGGATCACGAGGAACGCATCCTCCCGTCACTCCTCCAAGACCTATATCAATCTGGCCGTATGATCGTATCATATATTACAGATTTACTATGTTGCAGTAATGCAATCTCACAATAGGTAATAGCGGTGTAGCACATTGTTAAATTAGTAGAATTTGGAGAGACTTTTGCAGATTTTCCAGCTCAAGTTTTATGAATGATTAATTTTACAATCATGGGTATGAAATGACTTAAATCATATGAAAAAATTACTTCTGTACAGATTGATATGGTAAAATGGCAACCAGATTATTATTTATGACATTGCAGTAATACAGTCTCAACCTAGCCACTGAGGGGAGCAAGCCAGCCTTAACTTGGTGCCGGTCCTAAGCCCTTGTAAATGGGGAGGGTTGGTGGCAGGAAAGGGATCTGGTCATGAAAAATTAGACAAAACCAATATGGCCAGTGGAGATTGTGAGATTAGAATTAATGCTAGAATACAAGTAGGATGGAAGAATATGAAAAAAAGTGTGTGGAGTACTATGCGACAGGAAAATAGGGGTTAATTTGAAAGGTAAAGTACACAGGACAGTTGTGAGACCGGCAATGATGTATGGAACGGAGATGTGGGCAATAAAGAAGACAGAAGAGAAGAAGCTGGATGTGGTAGAGATGAGAATGTTGAGATGGATGTATGGGGTGACAAGATGAGATAGGGTACAGTATGAGGTAATTAGGGGTGCCACATGAGTTAGAGAACTATCAGATAAGATCCAAGAAAGAAGACTGAGGTGGTATGGTCATGTCATGAGAAGAGATGCACAGTATATTGGGAAGAGAGTGATGGAAATGGAGGTACAAGGAAGGAGAAGGAGAGGGAGACCAAAGCGATGATGAATGGACTGTATCAAGGATGACCTTCAATCACAGGGATTAACCGGTGATGAAGTGTGGGACAGAGGTAGATGGAGAACGCCGGCCAGAAACATCGACCTTACATAAAAGTGGGAAAAGATGAAGACAGAGAAGCAGTAATGCAGCCTCACAACAGGTAATAGCAGTGTAGCACATTGTTAAATTAGTAGAATTTGGAGAAACATTTGACACTTTTGCAGATTTTATAGCTCAAGTTTTATGAATGATTAATTTAACAATCATGGGTATGAAATGACTCAAATCATAAGAAAAAAATTACCTCTGTACAGATTTATATGGTAAAATGTCAACCAGATTATTATTTGTGGCATAGAATCCATTTTGCCGTAAAATTATGGTAATGTATTGGAAAGCAAGATTTATAGTAAAATGTACAATTAATTCTACATAAGTAAAACAATTATTTATACGATCAGACAAAAAAAAAGCTAAACTTTCTGATTATTAAAACAAACGAAGTATTTGCATTTATTTAAGAATAACAATAAAGCAAGTAAACTAAATGTAAAGTTAAACACATCAAAAGTGGACTTGAGGTGCGCCGTTACAGAGATTGTAAGTCCTGTACCTACAGCTTGAAGTTAACTTAGGCTTGTACGAAAGTTTACTGTTATATTGCCGTGGAACTTCGTCCTGAAAATCTGCGGAAAAATATGGGTCGCAATCGAAGACATGCTTCAAATGGTGAAACAAAATGTAAAACAAGAGCTTCTACAACTGTAGGACCAAATAACAGAAAGGATAAAGTAGAGATATTGGTACCAGAGGATGCGAGGAATATGCCAAGCACGAGTGGTTCGAATAACGTTGCAAGTGCCTTTTCTCCAAGTGCATTTTATAAAGGCCAGGGCTCTTCAAATAGAAGCGATGCCCCTCCTACCCAGGTAAAACCCAAAATTGTGTATTGAGTTACTTTAGCTGCATATACGTTTCAGAGCATAGCCAACTGTAGGACGAGACTATGACAATATAAAGGCCAGGAAGTCTGGAGGTTTGGGCTCGATTTCATTGTATAATAGTGCAATATTAGGGAGCCATTTTATATTAGCAGCCAGTTGCTCACGCTTTCATTAAAAAGACATTACCTAACCTAAACTTTCCCCCTTAATCTAACCTACAAGCCGTGCCCTTACCTACTTACCTAACGGTGGGGCTAACCTCGCCCCCCCCCCCCGCGACCTTACACTGTTGTTTTCCAAGTTAAACATGATAATGTATACAGGTGGCCGTTATCATACATACACCCCAATATTAGGACATTGGAACTCGCTAAATAGAACGGATCAGGGTAAAGTTACAGGTACGGACAGAGCAACATTTCAAGCAGAAAAAATGTCTTCTTGCAGTAAATATTATGCTTTCACCGAATCATTTTAACGGCAAATAAGCCAGTTCAACTACTTCCTTCACCACTACACACTCCTTACACTTCTTTAGGAATATAATGGTTTTTGCTCCGCTGTGTGTTCGCTTCGATTGAGGAAAAAGAACAACATCAAGCTCTTATTTACTGGAAAAGGGTATATGCTGAGCTGCGCAAGCTCCCCCCATTGATTATTATTTCTAAGGTAATTATTCCAGGTAAATTTTTTCTGAAAATCTAATGGTCTTTGCTTCGGCGTGCGCTCCCTTTTGCTCTGGAAAAAATAAAAACATTAAGCTCCTATGTACTGGCAAGCGGTACATGCCGAGATGCGCACGGCCCCCACCCCACAATTTGGTAATTATACAGACCCTAAAATTCAATAAAGATAATAATGACTAACTTTATGAGTGGGATGTCGAAGGTTGGGGATCATCTGGGTATTCTGGCAACTGCTGCTGTATCGGAGGCGACAGAGGGTTGCCCGGTGCTGTATCGGAGGCGACGGAGGGTAGAGACGACTGGCAATAAGGAAAAAGTGATGCAACACCATCTCCTTTGGGTAGTGGTGAGTAGAAAAAGCCTGGAAAAGGAATGTCTCAAATACTTATTTTCCAGGCCTTTTGATTCACTTCTTAGCTTCCCTCCAGAGACGTTCTATGTTCTGGGTGTGAAGGTCTGGGTCTAGGGGGTCGGCGAAAGTTTGTGAGTGGTTGACAGATCTGTGTTGACAACCCCAAGGGTATATATATGATACTTTAAGTACTAGCGAAACTGAAATTCGCTATGAGAAATGAACGAGTGCTGGCTAGTTTGGTATTTTTCTCTCCATGTTTAAAAGGGGCTGGGGCATAATAATTTACCAATCGGTCGATTAAAATGTGAGGTTTATCTCTCACTCTAAGTCCATTGTTTACATCTGGGAGACTGATAGGGAGTTACTGTACATGCATTGCTTTTATTCCCTTTTCCAGCTTTTCTGTTTTTTGTATGACGTAATCATTACCTGGCTTTTTTAACCAATTAGGGGCTTCCAAATATTTATGCCCAAGTTCCCGGATGTTGTTTTACAACAGTCGTTTTTTTCCCACCCTTCCTTTCAGTTTGAGTTAAACCACCAAAACATAAAGACGTCTCTAATAGGGAACTTAAGGGAAGTACAATCTATTTCGAAATTTAGTGTAATTTCATCTATGTCGACAATTGATTATAATGGAAATGCTCTTCGTTCAGTGTAAAGCTATTGTTACTCATGTAAAATAAAAAAATAACCTTGAAATAATGTCTCAAAGGTCTACCTTTGACTTGATTTTTGGGAAGACCTGCACATTTCTACTGCAAAGTTTCTGTAAAGATTGTCAAAAAAAAAAAAGATGTAAGGATTTATTTGTGATTTACTTTATCATTATGTGAGGATTTATTTATGAATTACTTTTAGTTTATGACCTGAGAAGGGGGTCTTGCTCCCCTGGCAAGGGATTGTGACCTGGGAAGGGGGTTGTGGGGCTTGCCTCCCCCAGCTAGGGTTTGTGACCTGGGATCTACTAGGTTAGGTTAGGTGGGTTGATTAGGTTCTGTACCCTTTTACAAATCTAAAGTGTTAAATGATCATGTTTTGGCCTGTTTTCAGCCATTTACATGAACCATATATTTTTCCAATTAATTATCTTGTGCTTATTTTGCATTTCTGACTATTATTATTGTTGCAAATCACTCGTTTATGACATTTTCCCACCCCAAATACCCCGGTTTCCCACTGGGGTCCCCCATAATTGTCTTTATATAAGGGGGTCCAAACACTCATGAACGGATGGTTTTCCACAATAATCATGGTCAGAAATGCATAAAACACAAAGTAGCGAGTAGGAAAAATATATGGTTCATGTATTTGGCTAGAAATTAAAGTATCATATATTTACCTAACCAAGTTCAGGTAAAGAGTTGTAAGCACCCCACTTATCACTTATAATTATACTACCTACTGTAATGTATTGTTGAACTAACGGTATATATAAGTGTTGCAGCATCACGTTTACTTGGTAGTGGTTCAATTAATGTAATTAAGAAAAATTCCTTTGAAACTCGCTTTTTTCAATATTAAACTTACCCGATAATCATGTAGCTGTCAACTCCGTTGCCCGACAGAATTCTATGGAGGGATACGCCAGCTATCACAATACTAGAAAGGGGTGTACTTACAGCGCCACCTGTGGCCAGGTACTATAGTACTTCTTGTTGACACCTCTTCAATTTTTCCTCTGTCGTGCTTCCGGCAAGACGTTCTGGGATACGCTTATGATCTTCGAGTATTTTCACGGCTTTTGGTGAAGTATTCTCTCAGATTTCGGCTGTCGCTTTACTGGAAACCTTCTTATATTAGCTTAGATAGCTTTTATTTAGTCCTGATTAACGGTTAACGATCTTTTGCTTGATTTTGAAACCCCACTTGGCTAACTCTTTGGATTCAAGATGTCTGACATTTCACAAGCCCCCACCCATAGACGATGTAGGTCTTGTAATAGGCGTATTCCGAAGGCCTCGGTAGATCCTCACACCGCTTGTTCTGACTGTAGGGATAGGCCCTGTCAGTTAGAAAATCGATGTGAGGAATGCGCCGGTCTTTCGGAACTTGATTTTGTCCGTCTTCTGAAGTATTCAACCAAGTTAGAGAGAGGGAGAGTTAGGAGGAGTTCTTCTCACTCATCACTTTTTTCCTCACCTCATGATCCCCTACCTTTTCCTACCCCTGTAGTGGCTACCCCCGAACCTACTGTTTGCCCTCAGCCTGATATGTCTGTTGTTTTGCGTGCTATTCAGGCCTTAGGCGATAAAGTAGAGTCAGTGGTTAGCGATCATAAGTCTCTTATGGCCGAAGTCAAGGAACTTAAGGTCAAGAGTGCAGTGGGTGGTATTAGTGCCAGTGCTGTGACGAGTGCTAGTGTCAGTGCAGTGCCAAGTGCTAGTGTCAGTGTCAGTGTGGTGCGTGAGGATACTTCTGTGCGTGCCAGTCGTCCTCCCAGTCCGGGACCTCTTGCAAGCTCCCAAGCCCAGGGGAGAAGCAATGTCGAAGGGCAAAAGGGTTCGGCAGGCCTTGATCGGCGCACGGAAGTATCCTCGGTGGTTGCGGGCGTGTCTTCCAGAGACCGTCACTCCCACCTGCAGACGATTGAGCCCGTCTTTTACTCGTCTGCTGATCAATTGTCAGGGAAGAAACGCTGGACTCAGGTCTCAAGACCACTCAAACGCAGAGTCCAGTCCGCAAGTACTCAACCGGGCTGCAGTCATTGGCTCAGCTCCGACTCGCCTCAGTCATCCGACTGCACTCCGCCTAAGAGGAGTAAGGTTCTGCCGCAACAGATCTCTGCTGTTAAGGCTTTACCTCAGCAGACCTTAGTGTCTGCCGACCCTAAGTTGACTCTACTGCAGTCCATGCAGTCACAACTTTCGGTCTTGATGCGTGAGTGTCAGACTGAGAAGGTTGCGCCTCCGCCTGCGCTCCCTCCGCCTGCGCTCGCTCCGCCTGACCGCAGTACCACCTGCCAGGCGTACGATGTTGAGCCTCGTTCTGAGTTTTCTGTTCCCAGTGGTGTGCAGCTCCCTCCGCCTTCCTTAAGGCAACCTCAGCAATGGGAACAGGAGGCTTTTACCTCTCTTCCTCCGCTTCCACTTGCTGTTCCACCAGTGAGGCAACACTCGGTTGAGGTACAACAACCTCTCCCATCCATGAGTCAGTCTCCTCAGCTCTCGCTGCAGCGAGCTCAACCCTCCTCAAGGCAAGCACAACACCTTAGCCTTGCGCCTCAGGAGCCTCAACTCGCGAGACATTTACTGCATTCTGCGCAGCCACTACCTCATCGCTCTCAGCTCACACCGCAGGAACCTCAACTCGTTCCTCAGGAACTTGCTACTCCGCTTCCGCCAACCACTCAGCAAGCGCAACCCTTGAGTTCAGCCACTCATGCCAGGAGTCAGCCTCCTCCACCCATGCGCCTTCCTTCTGCCTCTTCTTTTGTTCAGCCTTTGCAGACTGTGCCTCAGGTGTCCCCTCAACAGACTCTTGAAGAGGAAACCACTATTGTTACTGTTCCAGCTCATGCTGACTCTGCTGTTCAGCATACCTTACCTATCTCTTCGCTACACTCTGGTGATGAGGCGTCTGATGATGAGGCTGCACACCTGGATCCCTCATCAGACGTGGATGAATCCAAGTCTTCTCCACCTTCTATTGACTTTCGTAAGGTCTTGGCTCTTTTTAGGGAGGTTTACCCAGACCACTTTGTCACTGCTCTCCCCCGATCTCCGCCATCTGAGTTTTCGCTGGGCTTGCAACCAGCTAAGTCCTCTTATACTAAGCTCGTCTTAGCAAGGTCCTCTAAGAGAGCGTTTAGGATTTTAGGGGAGTGGTTGCAGTCTAAGCAACAACTTGGAAAGACGTCGTTCATGTTTCCTCCGACTAAGCTCACTTCTAAAGCGGGTGTTTGGTATGCCACAGGAGAGGAACCAGGCTTGGGAGTACCTGCCTCTGCCCAGGCTGACTTCTCAAGTCTGGTAGACTCTCCTCGTAGAACAGCAATGAGGCGCTCAAAGGTTTGCTGGACCCTCTCAGACCTTGATCATTTCCTGAAGGGTGTTTTTAGAGCATTTGAGATGTTCAACTTCCTAGACTGGTGCCTGGGGGCCCTCAGCAAGAAGACCTCCCCTGCGGACAAGGATTCTGCCATGCTCTTAATGTCCTGCATGGATAAGGCCATTAGAGATGGATCTGGCGAGCTTGCTTCGATGTTTGTGTCAGGGGTTCTTAAGAAAAGGGAGCAGCTTTGTACCTTCCTCTCCTCCAGCATCACACCTTGTCAAAGGTCTCAACTCCTTTTCGCTCCGCTCTCGAAGTTCCTTTTTCCCGAAGAGCTTGTTAAGGACTTGTCTGCTGCCCTGATACAAAAGGACACACATGATCTTGTGGCCTCATCGGCTCGTAAGACTAAGGTTGCTACCTCAGTCCCCAGGACTTATCGCACCCCAGTGGCTGATACTCCTGCTACGAGGTTCATACCGCCCTTTCGTGGTAGAGCCCCCAGCCGAGGAAGCTCCCGTCCAGACTCTTCCAGGAGCAAGTCTAGGAAAGGTTCCAAGGCCTCTAAAGGAAAACACTGACTCTCCGCATCTCCAGACAGCAGTAGGAGCCAGACTCAAGATCTTCTGGCAAGCCTGGGAAAAGAGAGGTGCAGACACCCAGTCTGTCAGTTGGCTGAGGGAGGGTTACAGGATACCATTCTGCCGCAAACCCCCTCTGACCACATCTCCCATCAACCTCTCTCCCAACTACAAAGAAGAGGACAAGAGGCTAGCGTTGCACCAGGAGGTGTCGCTCCTTGTACAGAAGAAGGCAGTGGTTATAGTCCGGGACCATCAATCCCCGGGCTTCTACAACCGTCTCTTTCTGGTGGCCAAGAAGACAGGAGGTTGGAGACCGGTGCTGGACGTCAGCGCGCTCAATGCGTATGTCACCAAGCAGACGTTCACGATGGAGACGACGAAGTCGGTCCTAGCAGCGGTCAGGCAGGAGGACTGGATGGTCTCGTTGGACCTGAAAGATGCATACTTTCACGTTCCTATTCATCCAGACTCCCAACCTTTCCTGAGATTCGTTTTTGGAAAGGTTGTCTACCAATTCCAAGCCCTGTGTTTTGGCCTAAGCACAGCTCCTATGGTGTTCACGCATCTGATGAGGAATGTAGCAAAATTCCTTCACTTATCGGACATCAGAGCCTCCCTTTACTTAGACGACTGGCTGTTGAGAGCCTCCACGAGTCGTCGCTGTCTGGAGAATCTCAACTGGACTTTGGACTTAATCAAAGAACTGGGTCTTTTAGTCAACATAGAAAAGTCTCAGATCATTCCCTCCCAATCCATTGTGTACCTGGGAATGGAGATTCGGAGTCAGGATTTTCGGGCTTTTCCATCGGCCCCAAGGATAAGCCAAGCCCTAAATTGCATCATGAGCATGCTGAAGAGGAACAGTTGCTCGGTGAGACAGTGGATGAGTCTCACAGGGACCCTTTCATCGCTGGCCCTGTTTGTCGAGCTAGGGAGACTCCACCTCCGCCCTCTTCAATTCCATCTTGCAGCTCATTGGGACAAGGGTTTGTCTCTCGAAGCAGTCTCTATCCCAGTCACCCAAGAGATGAAGACCACTCTCTTGTGGTGGAAGACCAATCTCCTTCTCAGGGAGGGCCTATCGTTGGCTATTCAGACCCCCAACCTTCATCTCTTCTCAGATGCATCGGACTCGGGCTGGGGTGCGACCTTGAACGGACAGGAATGCTCGGGAACGTGGAACGAGGAACAGGGAACACTCCACATCAACTGCAAGGAGCTACTAGCAGTTCATTTAGCCCTGCTGAACTTCAAGTCCCTCCTGCTAGGCAAGGTAGTGGAGGTGAACTCAGACAACACCACAGCCTTGGCTTACATCTCCAAGCAAGGAGGGACCCATTCGAGGAGCCTATACGAGATCGCAAGGGACCTCCTCATTTGGTCAAGAAGTCAAAACCTCACCTTAGTCACGAGGTTCATTCAGGGCAACATGAACGTCTCAGCAGATCGCCTAAGCAGAAGGGATCAGGTCATTCCCACGGAATGGACCCTCCACAAGAGTGTGTGCAACAGACTCTGGACCTTGTGGGGTCAACCCACCATAGATCTGTTTGCCACCTCCATGACCAAGAGACTTCCGCTGTACTGTTCCCCAGTTCCAGACCCAGCAGCAGTTCATGTGGATGCTTTTCTGCTGAACTGGTCCCATCTCGACCTTTACGCATTTCCACCGTTCAAGATAATAAACAAAGTCCTTCAGAAGTTCATCTTGCACGAAGGGACACGGCTGACGCTGGTTGCTCCCCTTTGGCCTGCAAGAGAATGGTTCACAGAGGTACTTCAATGGCTAATCGACGTTCCCAGGACTCTCCCTCTAAGAGTGGACCTTCTACGTCAACCTCACGTAGACAGGTTGCACCCAAACCTCCACGCTCTTCGGCTGACTGCCTTCAGACTGTCGAAAGATTTGCTAGAGCTAGAGGCTTTTCGAAGGAGGCAGCCAGCGCGATTGCCAGAGCAAGAAGGGTTTCCACTCGTAGAGTCTACCAATCTAAGTGGGAAGTCTTCCGGAGCTGGTGTAGAGCCAATTCAGTATCCTCTACCAATACCTCTGTGACCCAAATAGCTGACTTCCTTTTACATCTTAGGAATGAGAGATCCCTTTCAGCCCCTACGATTAAAGGGTACAGGAGTATGTTGGCTTCAGTTCTCCGCCACAGAGGTTTGGACCTTTCTTCCAACAAGGACCTTCAAGACATCCTTAAGTCTTTTGAGACTTCTAAAGAGCGTCGCCTATCCACTCCAGGCTGGAACCTAGACGTAGTCTTAAGGTTCCTTATGTCACCTAGGTTCGAACCTCTCCAGTCAGCTTCCTTCAAGGACCTTACCCTCAAGACTCTTTTTCTCGTCTGCCTTGCAACAGCTAAGAGAGTCAGTGAGGTTCACGCCTTCAGCAAGAACATTGGTTTCACGACCGAATCTGCAACATGTTCTTTTCAGCTCGGATTCCTAGCTAAGAACGAACTTCCTTCACGTCCTTGGCCTAGATCGTTTGAAATACCTAGCCTCTCCAACATGGTAGGTAACGAGCTAGAGAGTTCTTTGCCCTGTCAGAGCTCTCAAGTATTATCTTAATAGGTCTAAACCTATTCGAGGACAGTCAGAAGCCTTATGGTGTGCCATCAAGAAACCTTCGAGACCCATGTCCAAAAACGGGGTTTCGTATTATATAAGGCTTCTGATTAGAGAAGCCCATTCTCACTTAAAGGAGGAAGACCTTGCGTTGCTGAAGGTAAGGACCCACGAAGTAAGAGCCGTAGCTACTTCGATGGCCTTTAATAAAAACCGTTCTCTGCAAAGCATAATGGATGCAACCTATTGGAGGAGCAAGTCAGTGTTTGCATCATTTTATCTTAAAGATGTCCAGTCTCTTTACGAGAACTGCTACACCCTGGGACCATTCGTAGCAGCGAGTGCAGTAGTAGGTGAGGGCTCAGCCACTACATTCCCTTAATCCCATAACCTTTTTTAACCTTTCTCTTGAATGCTTTTATTGTTATTTTTATGGTTGTTACGGTAGGCTAAGAAGCCTTCCGCATCCTTTTTGATTTGGCGGGTGGTCAATCCATTCTTGAGAAGCGCCTGGGTTAGAGGTTGTGTAGAGGTCCTTTAGTAGGGGTTGCAGCCCTATATACTTTAGCACCTTTGAGTTGATTCAGCCTCCAAGAGGAACGCTGCGCTCAGTAAGGAAGACGAACTTAAAAAAGAGGCAGAGTAACGGTTCAATTCGACTTCCTTACCAGGTACTTATTATTTCATTGTTATTTGAGATAACTGTTATATGAAATATGGGATACTTAGCTATCCTTTAATCTTGTACACTGGTTTTCACCCACCTCCCTGGGTGTGAATCAGCTACATGATTATCGGGTAAGTTTAATATTGAAAAATGTTATTTTTATTAGTAAAATAAATTTTTGAATATACTTACCCGATAATCATGATTTAATTGACCTTCCCTTCCTCCCCATAGAGAACCAGTGGTCCGAGGAAAAATTGAAGAGGTGTCAACAAGAAGTACTATAGTACCTGGCCACAGGTGGCGCTGTAAGTACACCCCTTTCTAGTATTGTGATAGCTGGCGTATCCCTCCATAGAATTCTGTCGGGCAACGGAGTTGACAGCTACATGATTATCGGGTAAGTATATTCAAAAATTTATTTTACTAATAAAAATAACATAATTCCCGCAAACACCCATATCGAACTTAACTTATGAGGGCTTATAAGAAAACGAGTTATCCTATTGGTCAAAATAAAGGGGGTCCATGGTTTATGCGCATAATTTCTAATACTAGTTAACTCACATGTACCTACGTACGAACAGGAGCGAATACAAATGTTTCGTTGAATGTCAACAAACAAATGAAAGATATACCAGTACAGTAGTATAGTAAATAGATAATTTGTGCAGTTTTCCATGGATTTATTATATGTCCCAGAAAATAATGTATAGGGAAGAAAAGGTTTATTTTACCATCATTTACTGTTTTCCCAGTATATTTTCCCCACCCAGAACCCCGGGTTCCCACTGGGTGTCCCCCATTATTGGCTTTGACTTTTGACCCAATCACTCCCAAAATCTAATCAAATTGTCCTTGGATCACAGCAAATCATCCCACCAAATTTCATGAGATGGTTAAATAGTTTTTTGAGTTATGTGAATCACAAAGACACATACAAACAAATGAATACACGCCTACCAAAGCATAACCTTTGCCGCAATGAAGTTAACGAAGGTAGAAAAGTAAATTTGTGCTCTCCTTCCTCCTCCATCAACTTTTTCCCCATCCTAATCTCTTCTTAAGATACTTCCTCCTAGAAGGAAGAAACAGGTGCAATAGTACTGCAGGAGGCCTCTTGCAAAGTTCCTTAGGAGTTCTAGAGTGCACACTTCTTAGGTAGTAACTGATCTCCCTTCACAACTGTTCCTTAGGGTTTGGTTAGTTGGACCCATGGGCCAGGTGAGGGTGAGCATTGCCCTTACCTTTATGATTCCTACTTGCTTTCTTACTTCCAGATGGAGTATTGGCTCTCCTCCTTTGAATGGTACCTTGGCGGTTGGTTGAACAGTTGTGAGCCCAATATGACGGTCTTCTTTGTGGCAGTTGGTTGAACAGTTGTGAGCCCAATATGACGGTCTTCTTTGTGGATTGGATGCAGGTGAACTGTTTCGGTTAGGACCCAGCACTGATTTTATAGGCCAGGCAAAGTTGAGTAGTTTTGCACACTTCCCCATCCTTTCCTTTAGGAGCTGCTCTTAAAGGCAAGGAAGTAACAAAACTCATCTGCAGACTGATTCCTTTGGGGTCCTTCAAGTGGAGGTTGAACCTGTTGTGACAGGTACCGCTGTGGCACTGTGAGTAAGTGAGTGGTCTCACGTGCGTGACACCAGCACAGTAGGCCTGGTTAAGGTAGAGCATAGCTCTTTCTTCTCCATCGCTCATGGGGATGCAGCAGTTGCAACTGTTACATGCTTGTTGGCTGTCTGAAGCTAGTGAATTACTCGAAGAAGTACCTTTCTTGCAGATTACATCTGCCAAGAAGCACCTCTTTCTTTGTCCTGATAACGAACCAAACATTTCTCTTAATATGCCTGGTATGAAAATGCTGACTCCATCTTCTTTTAAACCACTACTGGCCAAGACCCTGTCAGCTTCTGCATCCCAATGATTAGCTGTTAGGAGGTTGTTGGAGTCCCCTTCATTCATGTATGGGACCAAGAAGGATATGTCCAAGGAAGGAAAGAACCTTCCAGTTTTAGTCTAGGGGGCTTTCTCCAACCAGTTAGAGAGTCCCTCTTTTAAAGGGCATAAGGTTTTTTTAGACATGTAGGAACAATTAACAAATTACAAAAGTACTTTATATTCAGTAGATCCTTGCTGTAAAAACCTGAGTCTTTAAAATTAAATTTCCCACCTCAACCATCCCTCTCTGACCTAGGCCTAAGGAAAAAAGTGGTTAATCTATGTCAGACAGGTGGACGGTGCTTCTCTCGCACCTCCTGTCTTTTAACTACCGGTAATTACTGTATCTTTTTAATGATCAATGGCCGTTTCAGTGCCGTTGAAAACATACCCCAATTTAAAGGACTCGGAATTGTGTTTTTAGGAAAATTGCTTATTGAATTTAGAACATGTTTTACAGTACAGTTTGTTCCGGCGTAAATACAAACCTTCCGCTATTTATAGGGGTATACTTTCGGCGTAGCTGAAAGACGAGCCATGATAATTTTAATGAGGGATAACTACCCCATCTGCTAGTTAGCGGGTGGGGTGTGGGGTAGACTGGCTACCCCGCTCACTCACACTTCTCGGCTTAGTAACCACTTTACTTTTTGGCTCAGCAGAGAACGGACATGCTGCCATTCTCTCCCGCAAAGACTTGCCTTGATTGTTTTTCTGTCATTTTTTTTTCTCGTGTGTGTTTTCATTTATCTTATACATATTTGTTCCGTAACTGGAATACAAACCACGCTATTTATTAGGGTATTATTTTCAGCGAAGCTGAAATGAAGAGCCATTAAGATTTAATGAGGGTTAACTACCCACGCCGCTAGTCAGCGCCGGGTAGGGTGGTTAGCTTGCTACCACTCCCACTCACACACCGGTGATTTAGCTCACTTTACTTTTGGCTCGGATGGTGAGTGGTTGTTTCCGCTCTTCATTTTCAGTCTTTGTGCTGTGCGTGTGATACATATACGACAGATTCTCAAGACTCTTGTGCAAGGCCAGGGAACCTTCCCTTCCAACCTCTCCCCCCCTTGTCCATCGGTCTTCCCGTCGGCATATAACTACCGTTGACTTGGCCGCCACCGCAGGGGAATCGTCATTGTTTGGACCCTCCTTGTTCAACTGTTGTCCTGCCTTTCCCTCTTCTTACGGGAAACATGGATTACTGAGTGAAGGGAGTGTGGCCTCTCAGAGATTGATTACGGTCTTTCCCTTCTCAAGACCGTTCATCTTTCATGGTTCTCCGACAGTGTACTAACGGGGGAAGTACCTTCCCGTTCGCGGGTTAGGTTGTGCTTTGGATTGTTTTTCTCAATTATTTAAGTGAAATTATAATTGTTTGTAATTTTAACTTTTCAGCTTCTTTTCCGTGTGGGAACACTTCCCTTCGGAGGATCAGTGGTTTTCCCAATTCAGTGAATAATTTTAGCTGATTTAAATAATTGTAATTCTTGTTTCTTCCGTAACTGGAATACAAACCACGCTATTTATTAGGGGTTATACTTTCAGCCGAGCTGAAATGACGAGCCATTAAAATTTAGCGAGAGTTACCTACCCACACCGCTAGTTAGCGAAGGTAGGGGGGGTAGCTTGCTACCACTCCCGTTCTCACACCTGTGATTTAGTCACTTTACTTTTGGCTCGGATCGAGAGCGGTTGTTTCCTCTCTCCCTCCTCGCCTATTCTGGACTGCCATTAATTTTTGCCTTTTACTTACTTTTTCTTATACTTGTATATATATGAAAACTTCTTAATGTTTATGTATATATATGTATATAGAAATGTGGTAAGTTAACTTTTCATTGTTTGTGCTGTGTGTGATACATATACGACAACGACACTTGCTTAGTAGCAAGGCCAGCACAGTTCCACTTCGTGGGGAACGACCTCTCCCTCTCTGGTCCATCGATCTTCCCGTCGGCATATAACCGTTAACTCGGCTGCCGCAGGGGAATCGTCATCGCCTGGACCCTCTTCATTCAACTATTGCCTGGCCCTCCTTGGTCCTAGCTTGGGTGGAGAGGAGGCTTGGGCGCTGATCTTATAATATATGGTCAGTCTCTAGGGCATTGTCCTGATTGCTAGGGCAATGTCACTGTCCCTTGCCTCCGCCATTCATGAGCGACCTTTAAACCTTTATTGTCTTCGCCTTTTCCTTTTTTCCTACGGGGAACATGGATTCTGAGCGAAGGGAATGTGGCCTTTCAAGGATTGACTACGGTCTCTCTCTTCTCGAGATCGTTCACCTTTACAACAACAGCGTACTATTGGGAAAGCTCCTTTCCCGTGCGCGAGTTAAGTTGCCCTTCCGACTGTTTTTATTACAGTTACTTTGCTCCCCCCTTCTCCCGTGGATGTCGACAGGAGAAGGAAGGGCGCAATACTTAATTTTATGCTTTCCCCTCTTCGGAGTTCCTCCTGGGAATTTGTTAAATAATTAATTTTTTGTCGGCGCAATACTTATTTTATGTTGTTCCCTCGGAGTTCATCCCTAGGGAATTTCTGTTGATTATTTAATTTTAATTATTTAATTTTTTTCCCAGTTAACTATGCAATTTTTCTTCGTTCGACTAAAGAATCCCAAGGAAGCAGAGCTGTTCTGTTCATGCGTGGGGAGTCTGCTGTCACTGCCATCCCTCAGAGGACGTCGTCATGGGCGTCATCCCTTCTCTTAGAAGTATTCCCGTGGCAACATGACCAGCACTGAAGATCATCTTAGAACGCTAAAGCGCTAAAGGAGGTTCGCCTCCAAGGGTTGGACAATTTCCCTTCTGAGGGAAGTTTCCTCCCCAGGTGTGAGGTTGTTTCTCCCTTCAGAGGAAGAACTTCCCACATCTTAATAAATTCATCGTCTCCGGCTGCTGTTGCTGCCTTCGCCCAGACTTCTCTCCCCGCTTGCTGAGTTTCTCTTCCTTCAGGGGCGGAGCACGGTCTTGGCAAGTCTCTTCTACGAAGTGTTCACCTCTCTCGTTCGCGAGAGAGACCACTCATAGAGACTCCTCTTCGGAGGATCGCTACTGTTAAGGTCAGCTTGCTGATCTACCGGCCCTCAAGGGGCTTCATCATGGGCGTTTTCTAGTCTCTTCTACGAAGTGTTCACCTCTCTCATTCGCGAGAGGGGCCACTCATAGAGACTTTTCTTCGGAGGATCGCTACTGTTAAAGGTCAGCTTGCTGATCCACCGGCCCTCATGGGCGTCATCACGGGTGTCTTCAAGTCTCTTCTACGAAGTATTCACCTGTCTCGTTCGCGAGAGAGGCCACTCATAGACACACCTATTCGGAGGATCAAGCAGACCCACCAGGACCTCATCGGTGGATGCTTGCCCTTCCAAAGGGCACATCTCAGTTCCTGATCGTCCTGCCAGCTGACCTACCGATCTACCAGCGCAACCTTGTGCTGCAACGTAGTCCTTTGGACTTCGTTCCTTGACTCTAACACGGACCTTTTTTATGGTCCCCATCGGTGGATGCTCGCCCTTCCAAAGGGCACATTCCAGTTCCTGATCATCCTGCCAGCTGACCTACCGATCTACCAGCGCAACCTTGCGCTGCAAGGAAGTCCTTTGGACTTCGGTCCTGAACTCTAACGCAGGCCTGCTTTCGGTTCCCATCGGTGGATGCTCTCCCTTTTTAACCTGTTAAGCGTCCCCCCTGGACCAGGTTGCCGCTAACGTACCGTCGCGCTTTTTTTGCTCTGAGCGGTCATTTCACTAATGATAATTTTTCAAAGTTAATATCATTTATTTATGCTTATAATTCGTATTTATAGTTAAAAGTAGGGATATTAATAAAATGGCAGAGTAAAAGAACAATTAATACTACTGTTATTTCATTTCAAATGGCTACATAATACTGAATATTCTAATGGGTTCTTTTTATCTTCAATCGTAAATCTTACGCCTGGATAAGCAACAAAAGCAAAGGGATAAGTCTCTCACTCTCTCTCTCTCTCTCTCTCTCTCTCTCTCTCTCTCTCTCTCTCTCTCTCTCTCTCTCTCTCTCTCTCTCCATATCGTTTCCTGTATAGTTTTCAAATATGTTCGTCATACATTTATACATTATTTATCCACTTTACTCTCTCTCTCTCTCTCTCTCTCTCTCTCTCTCTCTCTCTCTCTCTCTCTCTCTCTCTCTCTCTCTCTCTCTCTCTCGGCGTTTCCTTTCCTATATAGTTTTGTGAAATCTCGTTGTCCAGTCATTCGGTAATGAGAAGTCATTTTCACTTTCGGCATCGAAAGAAAACTTTGTTTCTTCAATATACTCATCACTGGAGGATTCAGAACTAGTGCTCTCATTATCAAACAGGTTATCATTATCAAATTCCTCAACAAGAATATCATTTATTTCATCGAAAGAAATAACCTTCCTCTTTAGACCGTTCATTACAAAAGGAACACCAAACAACCACTTCCGCATGAACGCCCGAAGCGCACTGATAGGAAACCAGTTTTCGAACATCAAACTACCTTCAGAAAAATAGTTGCCAGACATCATATAAGTTTCTATTTACAGCCCCCATATGCTGAGAGTGTTGCCAAGTGGTGATCCTATACTTACTATACGAGTAAACGTAATATCACGAGACTGACGGCTTGAAAAAGGCAATTAAAGTCATGAACGGAATATGCAGTTGAAGGCGGTACCGAGTAGATCGTGGTGAACGGTTTATCACGTGGGTGACGCTTAACAGGTTAAAGGGCACATCCCAGTTCCTGATCGTCCTGCCACTGGTCATCCTACCAGCTGACCTGCCAACCTACTAGCGCTTCCTTCGCGTGCGCTCTCTGACAGTCTTACGCGCGCTAGCGCTGACGATCTTCCGCGCGCGAGTGCCGATGGTCTCCCACGCACGCGACGATGGTCTCCCGCGCGCGCCCCGATGATTTTCCGCACGCATGCCAATAGTCTTGTGCGCGCACACCGACGATCTTCCGCACGCGGGTGCCTATGGCCTCCCGCACGTGCCGACGATTTTTCGCGAGCGCCAATGCTTTTGTGCGCGAGTGCCAATAGTATTGCGCGTGCACCAACAGTCTTCTGCTCGCGCACGCCGATGGTCTCCCACGTGCGCCGACGATCTTCCGCGCGCGCCCAAATGATTTTCCGCAGGCATGCCAATAGTCTTGCGCGCGCACTGGCGATCTTCCGCGCGCGGGTGCCTATGGCCTCCCGCGCGCGCCAGCGATTTTCCACGAGCGCCAATGCTCTTGCGCGTGCACCAACAGTCTTCTGCTCGCGAACGTCGATGGTCTTCCGCGCGCCCCCCAATAACTTTCCAAGCGCGCAAGCGCCAATGCTTTTGCATGCGTCAATAGTCTTACACGCGTGCGTGGCAACAGTTCCGCGTGGGGGCCGACTTTCTTCCCCGCGTGGGCGCCTATGGTCTCCCGCGCGCGCACCAACAGTATTGCGTGCGTGCGCTCCGACTTTCTTCTGCGCGCGGGCGCCGATGGTCTCCTGCACGCGCGCCAACAGTCTTGCGGGCACGTGAGCTCACCAACAGTATACCGCGCACGCGCGCCGACGGCCTTACGCGCGTGCGCGCACCGATGGCCTTACGCGCATGCGCACTCCAATAATCTTGAGTGCGCGCACGCAGCCTTGCGCGGGCGCCGACGGTCTTCTGCGCGCGGACACTGATGGTCTTCTGCACGCGCGTGCCAACAGTCTCCACGTAGTTCTCAGGCATGCGCCAATGCACCCACCCTTGCGTAACCAGTCACATGCTTTGGCGCATCCTAGGTAGAATGCACAAAACTACACAGTGCCTTACTGCGCGCCAGCGCTCTTCCTCACTTTCCTGCGCCCTCCTGCGCAGTTACGGTCCCGGGTCCAATGCGCCAGCGCTTGCCAAAGAATCAAGGCTCGCAGATCCAATGCACGAGCTCTTGCCTAAGAACAAGCGCTTGTCTGCTCTACAGGCAGATATTAAGCACCAGAATTATCATGTGTGCCATCGCTCCAGTACTCTCCTACACACTTGCGCAATTGTCAGTAAAAAGGAATAAAACTTTATGGACAGGTCACCATTGCCCCCTTCCTCCCCGCAAACATAAACATTGCCACCGGAAAAAGAGGAATAAGGCTTCACAGAAGGATTCAAGATCCCGAAGATTCTATCCTACAAGGGGAATCAAAACGGGGAATCCTTGGTCCCTGTCTCTTCTGAAGTTTCTTTTTCCTTGACAGACCACCGTCAGCAAACAGGAAAGCATCAACAGACTGATCTCTAGATCACTGTTTGCTGATGGCTAGTTCACAGTTTACTGATCGTTAGGTCGCCAATTGCTAGCTCAATGCTGATCTTGGACATTTAGTCTCTCAAATGACTAACGATCTCTAATTGCTAGCGTTTCCAATCACCGATTGCTAGTCAATAACCAGTCATCAGCTTGCTGATCACTAGATCACCGATTGGCAGCTCATCTTTCTTCGATCATTGAACTCAGTTCGCTGATCTCTGACCAGCCCATCTTCAGTTTGCTCATCTCTGACCAACCAGGGGGGACCATAATCAGCTTGCTGATTTCGAGCTCGCTATCGGCTCACAGACAACCGATTAATCGGTCATCGGCAATTTGCCAGCAGTTCGTGACTCGAACTTACTAGTCAACCGCTTCCTGTAGTTCCTAGATCAGAAGGTATACAACATACTTCTCGCTATTGGCCATTTGCCATCACACTAAAGTGATCGGCAAATGTTCGACAACCCTCATCAACGGCTTGCCGACAGGGAACTACTTGCGAGCACTCAACAACTGCACAGTAACCACGATACCCAACGGTTAACCATTGATTAACATTCGCCAGATTGATTCTATTCTAAGGAATAGCATCAATCCCATCAGGGCGCATGGTAAGGCTAAGCGTTGCCTTCCTTCTGTTAGTTAAAGAAATTCTCTCTCAGAGAAGGATTCTTACACTGGGTATCGCGCCTGATCCTTTACGACACGAGTCAAGACTCCAGCGTCGACAATCTTCCATGCAAAAGGATCAGCAAGGAGCTGTCCCTTTGGGTCAATGTCCAGACCATGTTGGAGTTCGAACAAGGGCTAAGACCTCAGGTCTTCATTTGCACACTGGACCTAAAGGACACTTACTCCCAGGCCCAAACCATCCATCTAGGAAGATTGGAAGATTCAGTCTAGACAAACAAGAAACACCAGTTGAAGGCACTGTGCTTCGGTCTTTCCACTACACCCATCCTAGTCTCATAGTATCGGCTTCTGTCTCCTCTCTCCCGGGACGACTGACTGACCTTAGCAGACTCAGTGGCAACTTTGCATTAACACTGGAACTTCTGAAGTCTATTTTACCAAGATCCAGTGATCAGGGTAAACCTATGGAAGTCTTCCCTACTTCCCTCCTAGGAGACTGGTGTATCTGGGAATGATTCTAGACACCAATCCCCACAAAACCTTCTCGAAACGAGAACGACATCCATTCCAAGAGACTTGGGTCGGAAAAAAGAAAAAAGGAGGGACCATAGTGCTGCACCACACGACCTCAGCCCTCTGGACAGAGCCTGAAGGTACCTTCACTTAAATCTCGACTTTCCGGTCCTTTAGCAGCCTCATCGGTTCCTAACAGACCACTCAGTGATGTGATGGATAACACACCACACACCACATAGAGACTCACATCGACAAGCAAGAAGGAACTTGCTTGTAGCCTCTTCCCATCTAATAGTATAAACACTAAGATGGACCAAAGTCCGTTCGGTACCACTATCAGCCCGCTTCATTCCAGACTGGAAGAACGTTTTCGCCGTCAATCTGTGCACAGCATCTCAGATAAGGTATACCGAATGGACTTTGGATCGCCATATAGCCAACAAAGTCCCGACTTTACGAGGTCCTCCATCTAGGGGGTCTGCTCGCAACGCTCCTGAGTCTCAGGCTACCGTTGCTCACCAGCCCTGGACCCCAAGGCTCTCTGGCAACAACGGTGGGTACAACAATGACGTTTACGTCTCGTCCCTGTTTTATCTGAAGAAGGGCACTCAACAAGGCTAGAACATTGGTCAACCTCTCAAGGACTCTCCTAGCTCCGCTATGGCATTATGCAGAACGGTCTTCAAACCTTTTGTAGCTCCTGATAGAGTCTCTTAAGAGAACCCTCTCCATATGGCAGACAACCAACTTCAACACCTACCACTAGCTATAGCTTTGCTATGATTGTACGCCTGAATTCTACCCAATACCTCTTTGCGAAAAGGCTTTCTAGATATCTGAGGAATTCCTCAGCATCAGTCTACCAGGCAGTATCGTGTCTTGTGTGGTTGGTGTCATGTGAAAGTGTCTCACCACTCGATACCTCGATTCCAGCAATAGCGGAATCCTCGAGTATATACAAGAGGAAAAGGCCCCCTATTCAGTTCCGACAGGTAAAGATGATCACTCAATCTTGATACTTCACCTTCAAACTGAAAGAAAGGGACACCCTCTGATTGATAGACTTTTCCTAACTCATACGGACTTACAACTTGCCTTTCCCCAGTCGGAATTGAGACCTTCCTCTTAGAACATGGTTCAAATCTCAGATCCCTAAAGGGACCTCCTTATGTTCCACTTTACCAGGCAACAAATTTTCTCCTGATTTAAGAACACAATGTTCCTACACACTCGGACAGCAACCATACGAGTCAAGGAACTTCATGGTCTCTCTTTCAACATCGCCCATTATTGAGAAGGGCGAAAGACAATGTTCAGTTTCGTACATGAGTATGTCGCCAGACACAGTCTTCAGAGGTGACGGATCCTACACAAGTCTCAACTAGGTAACGGACGATCCAGATCATCCGTTACTGTTCCCAGGGTAAGGTATGAGACTTTACCTAAAGAAAACGGCAACAGCCTGCCCGGGTCCCTCCTCATGTCAGCACTGGGAGAGACTAGAGGAGGATCACCGAAACATCATTTCGACATAACGACTGACAGTGTCAGGGGCATTATTATGCCCCTGGTCCTTCTTAGCAGATTACTCTGTGACGCAGGTTTTACAAGAAAGGATGTGATTGCTCCATGTGACGTTCACAACCTTTCTCCTGCAAGACGTGACCCACAGGAACTCGATACGATCTCTATCGGTCTGGTGGTGGCTGCACAACAGCTGGTTGTATACCTCAAGCTCCTTATTGGACAAGTAGCAGAAGGTTGAGGGCACTGTTACCCGGTTTCAGTCTGCGTGAATGAAAAGATTTGACTGGCTCTTATTCTTTTCTTCATCCTACCCTCTCGTGGGGAAAGCAGCATCCTGGGTTCTCTGCATAAGCTGACCTCAAACCACTGCAGGTAAACCATGCTCCCTTGTGTACCTAGTATTAAGCTAATACTGTTGCGTCTCCATACCCTGGCGAGGTGGTATTGGGAAGTCTTGGTTATGTCAGGTTTTTCCTACATAGACTCAGAATGTAACTTTACCTAGACAGTCACACTTCTGCACGTCTCAACACAGCTTGCGCATGCTGCGGACATTGAGTACTAACATACTCAGATAAGGAGTCCCCGGGCAAAGCCAAAAGCCAAATGGGCAGGAACGTCCACCTTTCCTAATGGGTGAGTCACCCCTAATCAATAGCGTGGTTTATATTCCAGTTACGGAACAAATGACAAATTCGTAGATAATTTGTATTTTTCCTAACTATAGAAACCTTAGCTATTTATACAAACTTGGCCGCCATCCCTATCCCCCTTGAAGTCCTACCTCCAAGCAAAGTGACTATATCACATGTGTGAACGGGAGTGTTACCAAGCTACCCCCCCCTACCCCTGTTAACTAGTGGTGTGGGTAGTTAACCCTCGCTAAATTTTAATGGCTCGTCATTTCAGCCGGTGTCAATGACCTTAGATGTCAGGATGCCTGAAAACTTTAAATCAATCAATCAATCAATCGTCATTTCAGCTCTGCCGAAAGTATAACCCCTAATAAATAGCTAAGGTTTGTATAGTTAGGAAAAATACAAATTATCTACAAATTTGTCATTTGATTACAGTTACTCCCACCCCCTTCTCCCGTCGATGTCGACTGGGGGAGGGAGGGCGCAATACTTATTATTGTTATTACTAGCCAAGCTACAACCCTAGTTGGAAAAGCAAGATGCTATAAGCCCAAGGGCTCCAACAGGGAAAAATAGCTCAGTAAGGAAACGAAATAAGGAAATAAATAAAGGATGTGAATAAATTAACAATAAATCATTCCAAAAACAGTAACAACGTCAAAACAGATATGTCCTATATAAACTATTAACAACGTCTAAAACAGACATGTCATATATTAACTATAAAAAGACCTATGTCAGCCTGGTCAACATGAAAACATTTGAAGTTTTGAAGTTCTACTGATTCAACTACCCGATTAGGAAGCTCATTCCACAAATTGGTAACAGCTGGAATAAAACTTCTAGAATACTGTGTAGTATTGAGCTTCATGATGGAGAAGGCCTGGCTATTAGAATTAACTGCCTGCCTAGTATTACGAACAGGATAGAATTGTCCAGGGAGATCTGAATGTAAAGGATGGTCAGTGTTATGAAAAATCTTATGCAACATGCATAATGATCTAATTGAATGACTGTGCCAAAGATTTATATCTAGATCAGGAGTAAGAATTTTAATAGACTGTAAGTTTCTGTCCAACAAATTAAGATGAGAATCAGCAGCTGACCACCAGACAGGAGGACACTACTCAAAACAAGGTAGAATGAATGTTTGTTCCCTCGGTAGTCACTCTTCCCGTCGCTGACTAGGTGTTCTTCCCTAGGGAATTTTCTGTTACATAATTTATTTTATTTTTCCTCAGTTAGCTACACAGTTTTCTTCGTTCCACGAAGACTGCCGACGAAGCAGAGCTGTTCTGTTCATGGCTAGGGAATCTGCTGTCACTGCCGTTCCTCAGAGGACGTAATCATGGGCGTCATCCCCTCTCTTAGAAGTACGCCCGTGGCAACACCTGATCAGCACTTCATCTTCGAGGAAAGGTTGTTTCCCCCTTCCGAGGGAGTACTTCTTGTTTTTCAATCACTAAATGGACTCCGACTGCTGTTGCTCTCTTCGCCTAGATTACACTCCCCCCTTGCTGAGTCTCTGTTCCATCGGGGTCGAAGCATAGTCTTAGGCAAGTCTCTCCTGCGAAGTGATCACCTCTCTCGTTCGCGAGAGGGGCCACTCGTAGAGACTCCTCTTAGGAGGATCGCTACTGCTAAAGGTCAGCTTGCTGGTCCACTGGCCCTCATAAGTGTCGTCTGTCATCTGTTCCTGTGATCGTCCTACCAGCTGACCTTCTGACCTACCAGCGCAACCTTGCGCTACAGCTAGTCCTTGGACTTCGGTCCTGGACTCTTCTGTGGACCGTTCACAACCTCCATCGGTGGATGTTCGCCCTTCCCAAGGGCACAGCCCAGTTCCTGATCGTCTTGCCAGCTGACTTGCCGACCTACCAACGCAACCTTGCGCTGCAGTTAGTCCTTGGACTTCGGTCCTGGACTCTTCTATGGATTGTTTGCAATCCCCATCGGTGGATGTTCAAAGGGCACATCCCAGTCCCTGACCGGCCGACATACCAGCGCAGATCACCGGCGCATCACAACTTCGGTGTCCTGCTTGCCAACGATCTTCTACACCTGCGCGCCAGCGCTCTCCTGCACCTGCGCGCTAGTGCTCTTCTACTCGCCCATGCTCTCATGCGCGCTAGCATTCTCCTGCGCACCATCGTTATCCTACGCTCTCCTGTGCGCCATTGCCTCCGCGAGTGCCAGTAGTCTTCCACGCGCGCGCCATAATTGTCTTGCACGCCAACGATATCTGCATGCCAACGATCTCTGCTCTCCAACTCCCTCTTCCGCGCGTGCCATCGCTCACCTGCAATCGCGTGCCCAGGCACCCGCCCTTGCGCGATCAGTCACACTTTTCTGCGCATTTTAGGGAGGCTGCACAAAACTCTACACAGTGTCTTACTGTGCGCTAGCGCTCTCCTGCGCACCTGCGTTCTCAGATCCAGCACTCTCCTGCTCACTTGCGCTCTCAGATCCAGTGGTCGCCAATGCGCCAGCTCTTCACAAGGAGCGAGCGCTTGCCTGTTCCCCAGCGTTCTCGGCGCTCTCCTGCACTCTCAGACCCAGCGCTCTCCTGCGCAGTTGCGGTCTCAGAACCAGTGCACCAGCTCTTGCCAAAGTGCCAGTGCTTGCAGATCCAATGCTCGCCAATGCGCCAGCTCGTGCCAAAGAACCAGCGCTTGCCTGCTCTCCAGCGCTCTTCTGCGCATTCACCGAAAACTGCGCTTCAGCAGACACTGAGCACCAGCATCATCCTGTGTGCCATCGCTCCAGTACTGTCCTGCACACTGCGCAATAGGCAAAAAGAATAAAAACCTTTTGGGCAGGTCACCATTGCCCCATTCCTCTCCCTGCAAACGCATAACAGCATGGCCGCCGGGAAAAGAATAAAGAGGCTTCACAGAAGGGTTCAAGATCCCGAAGATTCCATCTTCCAAGGGGAATCAAACCGCTTTTACCATCGGTCGAGACTTCTCACAGGGAATCCTTGGTCCCTGTCTCTTCTGAAGTTTTTTCTTGACAGTACCACCGTCAGCAAACAAGAAAGCATTAACAGACTGATCGCTAGATCACTGTTTGCTGATCGCTAGCTCGTCGATCACCAGATCGCCAATTGCTAGCTCATCTTTCTCTGATCATTGACCTCTAGTCCCTCCAATTACTAATGATCTCCGATTGCTAGCGTGCTGATCGCCAATTGCTAGCATGCTGATCGCCGATTGCTAGTCAATAACCAGTCGTCAGCTTGCTGATCACTAGATCACCGATGGGCAGTTCTTCTTTCTTTAATTATCGACCTCAGCTCACTGATCTCTGACCAGCCCATCGTCAGCTTGCTGATCTCTGACCAACCAGGAGGGACCATAGTCAGCTTGCTGATTTCTAGCTCACCAATCACCGGTCCGCGATCAATCGCTGATCATCAATGGCTTAACATCACCAACTGACTATCATTAAACCATTCTGCTGTCTCTCAGGGCTCTCAAAGCATATTACCAACTCATACATTGCCAACCTACCTTGGCTGACTGACCAGACAGCCTTCATCTGCCTGTCAGCTACCATCTTCGGCTCACAGACCGCCGATTCACCGATCATCGACAATTCGCCAGCAGTTCGTGACTCGTACTTACTAGTCAACCTCTGTTTGTGGTTCCCTAGATCAGAAGGTATACAACACACTTCTCGCTACTGGCCGTTCGCCATCACACCAATCCACTGAAGTGATCGACAAACGATCGACAACCCTCATCAGCGGCTTGTCGACAGATGACTTTTGCGAGCATTCTCCAACTACACAGTAACCACGATACCCAACCGTTAACCATTGATTAACATTAGCCAGACTGATGCTACTACACCCATCCTGGTCTCTTAGGATCGGCTTCTGTCTCCTCTGTTTCTGGACGACTGACTGACCTTAGCAGACTCAGTGACAACTTTGCATTAGCACTGGAACTTCTGAAGTCTTTTTTTTACCAAGATCCAGTGATCAAGGTAAACTTGTGGAAGTCTTCCCTACTTCCCTCTCAGAAGACTGGTATATCTGGGAATGATTTTGGACACCAATCTCCACAAGCTTTCTCAGAACGAGAAGAACTCCCAGTCCATAGTGACTTGAGTCTGATTGGAATCAGGCCCTTGATCCCCCAGACATTCTGACCCCCATGGGACCAGAAGTTTGGACGAACCTTAAGGGATGGGTGTCAGTCGAGAATCTACGAAGTGGTATAACCTTCTCATCCTTCCCCACCCCTCAGACTTGATGCTGTGCTTAGAACACATCAAAAGAAGAGAGGAGGGACCATAGTGCTGCACCACACGACCTCAGCCCTCTGAACAGAGTCCGAAAGTAGCTTCACTTGAATCTCATAAGAGATGAGGGCCAACTTTTTGGTCCTTCAGTAGCCTCATCAGTTCCTAACGGACCACTCAGTGATGTGATGGGCGACAACACCACACACCACATAGTGGCTCACATTGACAAGCAAGAAGGAACTTGCTCGCAGCCTCTTCCCATCTAGCAACATAAATACTAAGATGGGCCAAAGCCCGTTAGGTACTACTATCAGCCTGCTTCATTTCAGACTAGAAGAATGTGCTCGCCGACAATCTGTGCACAGCATCTCAGATAAGGTATACCGAATGGTCTTTGGATCATCTTGTAGCCGACATACTCTTGACTTTATGGGGTCCTCCAACTAGGGATCTGTTCGCAACGCTCCTGAACCTCAGGCTGCCGTTGCTCCCCAGCCCTAGATCCCAAGGCTCTCTGGCAGAAAAACAGGCCAACAACGGTGGGTACAACAATTACGTTTACGTCTCGTTCCTGTTTTATCTGGAGAAGGGCACTCAATAAGGCTGGAACATCGGTCATCCTCTCAAGGACTCTCCTAGCTCCACTATGGCATTACGCAGAACGGTTTCCAAACCTTTTGCAGCTCCTGATAGAGTCTTCAAGAGAACCCTCTCCACATCACAGACAACCCACTTCGACACCTTCCACAAGCTATAGCTTTGCTATGATTGTACGCCTGAAGACTACCCAGTACTTCCTCTCCCACAAAGGCTTTTCGCAATAAGTTGCCAAAAGGTTGTCTAGATACCTGAGGAATTCCTCAGCATCAGTCTACCAGGTAGTATATCATCTTGTGTGGTTGGTGTCATGTGAAAGTGTCTCTCTCCACTCGATACCTCTATTCCAGCAATAGTGAAATCCTCGAGTATATGCAAGAGGAAAAGACCCCCTATTCAGTTTCAACAGGTAAAGATGATCACTCAACCTTGATACTTCACCTTCACTCATCGCTAGACCTTTCCTGACTCATACGGACTTACAACTTACTTTTCTCCAGTCGGAATTGAGACCCTCCTCTCGGATTATGGTTCAAAATCTCCGATCTCTAGAGACCTCCTTATGTTCCACTTCACCAGGCAACAAATTTTCACATGGTTTAAGAAGACAATGTTCCTACGCACTCTGACAGCAACCATACGAGTCAGGAAACTTCATGGTCTCTCTTTTGGCATCGCTCATTAATGGGAAGGGCGAAAGGCAGTGTTCAGTTTTGTCGCCGAGTATGTCGCCAGACACAGTCTTCAGAGGTGACGGATCCTACACAAGTCTCCACTCGGTAACGGACAATACAGATCATCTGTTACTGTACCCAGGGTAAGGTATGAGACTCTACCTTATGAGAATGGCAACAGCCCACCCAGGTTCCTTCTCTTGTCATCAGCACTGGGAGAGACTAAAGGAGGATCACCAAAACATCATCTCAACATGACGACTCACGATGTCAGGGGCATAGCTGTGCCCCTGGTCCTTCTTAGCAGATTACTCTATGACACAAGTTTGTTCCATAACTGAAGTACAAACCACGCTATTTGATATGGGTAATTACTTTCGGCGTAGCTGAAATGACGATCCATTAGAATTTTAATGAGGGTTCACTACCCCACTGGTAGTTAGGGGGTGGAGTATATTACCTCCCCATCCTCACACACACCTGTGCTGAGCTTCACTTTGCTATCGGCTCGGGTGCTAGACAGACGTGTCTCCTATCACCCTCGCCTACACTGTCAGCCATTAATCTTTGTTTGCTTTTTCTTTTTGACAGAGTGTTTGGAAGTTGGCCTCTGTGATGTGGAAGTGTCCCGGCTTACCTGACCGCCCTTGTGGGACTTTTATGTCAGCGGTCGAAACAGATCCACACACCTTATGTCCTTTTTGTAGGGGCCAACGGTGTGACAGAGGTAAAGTATGTGGTGAGTGCAGGGAGTGGTCTACCTCCCAGTGGGAGAGGTTTTCCCGGCGCCGGAAGAAGAAGCCGAAACGGGATATTTCTCCTTCAAGGGCTTCCTTGAAGAGAGAAAACCCCAAGGACTCTTCTTCCGTAGCCCAAACCTCCTCCGAAGCTCCCACTCGATCGGCTTCTTCCGAGAGGCCGGCGAGTGGTAGCGTAGGCCGCATTTCTGTTAACCAATCTCAGGGTTTGGGAGAGGGAGTTGCCTCCCATAGCGAGGCAGCTCCTCCTCCTCCCCCGGGGGAGGATTTAATTTTTAATGTTGCTAATGATGATTTGTTACAGCTTTTGGCTTCCTTGGGGCCTCAGGGCTCGCCCTCCAAGGAAGCCCTGTTTGACATAATCAGGTTAGGGGCAGCTGTCGAACAGTCGTTGACGTTAGCAGAGGTTGATCCTCTCTCTATCGTCGACGTTGTTGTGGCAGAGGCTTCTGACGAGTTATCTCAAACCTCTGCTCCTGTTGCTGATGTAGCTGAAGGCTTAGCTCCCCCCTCCGAACACTCTTCGAGGGAGGAACTAAGTCCAACGGTCTCTCCTGCAGGGGATTCTCCCCGTCGGGGGAGTTCACTGACAGAGACTCTTCTTCGGAGGACTGCCGACGGTCTACCTGCTGCCCCCAGAGGGCGTATAAGGCGTAAGGCCCGCCTTCCCCTCCGCCGTAGAGGCCTTCCTTCACCTCACAAGGGTGTTAGGAGGCGCCTTTTCGGCTCGTCTTCGCCGCAGTCCGCTGCAGAGGAACCTCGTCGCCGTTCACCTGGCTTCCAGCTACATCCCTGGACCTGTCCGCTGATTGTTCGCTATCTCCTACTCCTGCCAGACCTGCTGACCTGCTGTCACCCTTCCTAGCGGCCGACGCGCTGTGGGCGCCCACGCATCCTGTGATCAAGCAGGCCATGGTCCCTTCTGGGCAAAAGGGACTTGCTCACATTGTAGCAAAGTCCCTTAAGCGCCAGGTATCACCTGCGCGCCAACGTTCTCCTGCGCGCCAGCGCCCTACAGTTGCTGACCCAGAGACATCGAACCAGCGAGCACCTGTTCCTGGGACTTTGCGCCAGCGCTCACCTGCGTGCCCTCGATCCCCTGTGCGCCAGCGTTCTCCTGCTTGTCAGCGTGCCACTGCGCGCCCGTATCCTGATGCATGCCATGCACGCCCACGATTTCCTGCGCGTCCTATATCTCCTACGCGCCAGCGCTCACCTGCGCGCCAACGTTCGCCCGCGCGCCCACGATCTTCAGATCTGGGCGCAGGAGGGAAGATACCATCTTCCCCTGCTCGCCAGCGATCTCCTACGCGCCAGGAGACACCGACGCGCCATCAGACCCCTCCTGATCGTCAGCATTCTCCTACCCCCCATCGCGCGCAGTCACCAACGCGCGCCACGCCCGTTCGCCCATCGTAGATTTGCGCCCTCGTGCGCGCCCGCGCGCAGGGGAAACCTCCCTTGCGCGCGGGCTCAGAAAGATCCTGCGCGTCCACGTGCTCGCGTGCAATCGCCTCCACACACGCGAACGCTTGCTCAACCTGCTGCACGCCCTAGGCTTTCTCCAGAACGCACCACTGCGCGACACCGATCGCCTACACGCCCACGCGCTCTATCGCCCCTGCGCGCTCCATCTTCTGCGCACCATCGCTCGCCAGCCCGTCAACGCGCTCCCTCTCCTGCGTGCCATTGCTCGCCTGCGCGTCAACGCGCGCCATCACTCGCCCACACGTCATTGCTCGCCTGCGCCCCTACGCGAACCCTCGCCATCTTCCCCGCGCACCCGCACGCGCGCGCGAACTGGATGAGAACCTATCGCGCGAGCGCCAGCTCCATTTGCAGCGGGATTACCAGCGCGATCCCACGTGCGAGGCTGCAGGACCGCGAGCAACCAGGTAGTCTCCTTCACGTTCCCCCCCGCCCCCCCCGTAAGCGCAGACCAGCGTGCTCGCCGGAGGGCGGGAGAAAATCGGATAGGTCCAGGAACTTGCATTCTTCCCCTTCTTTTCAGGAAGACCCTGATGTGGTTTCTACTCCTAAGGATCGTACGATCCCCTTCCCTCCAGAGGGAGTCTCTGACAGCGCCGCTGTCAGTAAGCAGCCATGGTTTGGGTCCCTTGTCAGAGCCGTCATGCAGGCCTTTAAGCCTGCCCTCTTCGAATTGGGCCTCAAATCAGCAGCAGTACCGACCCCCCTGAAGAGGAAGAGAGGAGTAGACGACGTGGTGACTTCCCCAAGGGTTAAGCTGGCTCCTCGGAAGTCTTTGAGGAAGGCTCCCTCCCCCCCAGACTTTGTCTGCTTCTTCTTCGGACGAAGATTTCCCGTCCTTAGGGGATTCTCGTGAGGCGAGGCGTTCTCCCATCGCACCAACGGGAGAAACCCCACCTCGCGTAGAGAAGTCTTCTCGGGTAGGGGTGGAGAAGAGCCTCACGCCATCGCTGTTGGAGTCCTGTATCCCTCCCAGGAGGGAGTCAAAGGACTTTAAGACAGTTCCCAAGTCATCCTCGAGGATGAGACCAGAGCCAGCCAAACCCGCGGAGAACGTCCACGAGTCCCCCCAAGAAGAGCCTTTGGGGACAGGAGACTTTGCTGCCAGCCCTACAGGAGGAGAGCTACAGGAGTCGGAACATGCGTTCTGGCAAGTTCTGACTCTGATGAGGAATCTCAACGGGTTCTCGGATCCTGAGATTCCCCCTCGAGAGGGCAAGGACACGGTCCTGGACCGAGTTCAGCACTCAAAAACCCCCTAAGGCCAGTGCGGCTTTGCCTTGGTCCCTAGGGGTCAAGAGTGCCAGAGATAAGGTTGAGGGCCAGCTCTCCGAGCTTTCCTCCTCCAGCCGTTCCAGCGCCGGCAACAAACTCCTCCCGCCTCCTCGGGTCCATCAGAGGAGGTGCTTTGAGATCATGGAGGAGTCTTGTTTAGCTCTTCCATTACACCACTCTGTGGAAGAGCTTACCAAGGGATTCCCTCTAGAGAGACTCATCAGTCGGCAAGTGTCTTTCTCGGCCTCGGAGGTCCTCGATCAGGAGAAGGTAGCGAAGTGTGCCATGCAGGCAACTTCGTGGTTGGATATCTGGCTGGGGTCTCTCGGCATCCTGCTACGATCCGAGGACCTGTCCAAGGAGAGTACCAGGAAGGCCTTGGAGGCCTTCCTTCTATCAGGCACACGTACCATCGAGTTTCTAGCACACCAAGTCATGAACGTGTGGGCTAATTCCATCTTGAAGCGTCGTGATGCTGTGTCTGAGAGATTTCACGCGAAGGTCCCCAGCACCGAGGTCAGCAGATTCAGACATTCCTCCATCTTGGGGAGGAACTTGTTTGAGCTGAAAGACGTGGAACAGGCAGCTGAGAGGTGGAGGAAGTCCAACCAGGACTCTCTCCTACATAGGTCTCTTACATCGAAGCCCTATAAACCACCTCCAGCACCCCAACAACCTCGCACGTCCAAGACAATGAAACCGGCAGTGGCAGCAAAGGCAACAGTGTCGAAGCCCTTTCCTGTCAAGGACAGGAAAGGCAAGAAGTCCTCCAGGGGAGGGAAAAATCCTAGGGGAAGTGGCTGGGGCCGCAAACGCTAGGATTGGCATGTCCACCAGTGGTGGGATGCCTACAAAGTTGCGCGATCAGGTGGCAGCAACTCGGGGCCGATGCCTGGACGAATTCTGTAATCAGTCAACGTTATCGCGTCCCGTTCACAACATCTCTACCTCCCCTGACAGCGATTCCAGTGTCGTTGAGCTCCCTTGCCATGGGATCGGCAAGGGGGCAAGTCCTTCGGGCAGAAGTCGTGACCATGTTGAAGAAGGGCGTTCTCCAGGAGGTCGTCGACGGCTCCCCAGGCTTCTTCATTCGACTCTTTCTTGTAAGGAAGGCGTCTGGAGGCTGGAGACCAGTCATCGACCTCTCAGCCCTGAACAGGTTTGTCAAGCAGACCCCGTTCAGTATGGAGACGGCAGACACGGTCAGACTCGCAGTGAGACCCCAAGACTTCATGTACAGGTTTGTCAAGCAGACCCCGTTCAGTATGGAGACGGCAGACACGGTCAGACTCGCAGTGAGACCCCAAGACTTCATGTCTACACTGGATCTGAAGGACGCGTACTTCCAGATCCCAGTCCATCCGTCTTCAAGGAAGTACTTAAGATTCAGCCTAGACAACAAGATCTACCAGTTCAAGGTGCTGTGTTTCGGTCTCTCCACAGCACCCCAGGTTTTCACCAAAGTGTTCACCCTGATATCATCGTGGACACACAGGATCGGCATCCGTCTCTTCCGTTATCTGGACGACTGGCTGATCCTAGCAGACTCGGAGTCGACCCTTCTTCGACACCAAGACAAACTTCGCGGACTTTGCCAAGATCTAGGGATCATGGTAAATCTCGAGAAGTCCTCTCTGCTTCCTACTCAAAGACTGGTGTATCTAGGCATGATCTTAGACACCAATCTCCACAAAGCCTTCCCATCAGACGACAGGATAGCAAGGCTGAGGAGGGTCGCAAGTCCTTTCCTCAGACGAGACGAACTCCCAGCCCAATCGTGGTTACATCTTCTCGGTCACCTCTCATCCTTGGCCCGTCTAGTTCCCAATGGTCGCCTCAGAATGAGATCTCTGCAATGGCGACTCAAGTTTCGGTGGAATCAAGGACACGATTCCCCGGACGTCATGGTCCCTATGGGGCTCGCGGAACGGACGGACCTTCAGTGGTGAGTGACAGACGAGAACCTACGAAAGGGAGGGGATCTTCTCGTCCTCCCCCCGGATTTGATGCTGTTTTCGGACACCTCAAAGAAAGGCTGGGGGGCCCACGTTCTGAATCACAGGACCTCAGGCCTGTGGTCAGAATGAGAAAAGTGCCTCCATATAAACCTGCTAGAAATGAAGGCTGTATTCCTGGCCCTTCAACAGTTCCAACAATACCTGGCAGGTCACTCTGTGGTGGTGATGAGCGACAACACCACAGTAGTGGCTTACATCAACAAGCAGGGCCCTCTTAATGAGAGAATGCCTTGATGAAGTCATTGAGCTTTAGCACGACATTTCATTCCCGTGCTGAAACTTGGTGACGGGCAAGAGGGCTCTCGAACTTGGGGAAATTGCTCCCCCAGTTCAAATCTAAATTTCTCTCTTTCACCTTTTTCTTTTTCTCAATATTACTTCGACCTTATCCTAATTTCATAAACTTTCTTTCGTCCTGCTTCCCAACCTCTATGAGAAAAATTTCCCTCATTATATATGTGTATATATTATGTACATATATATTTTTTTTTTTTTTCTATGGCTTGGATGTTTCTACATCCATTGTAGCCCCGGCGGGGATGTTCATACATCCTTTATTGCTGCCTGCTTTGATGAGTGGGAGGAGGTATTACGGTTTGGAGGTGTTTGCATTCAAAGCTATATGTGAGAGTATTGGATGATTTCAGTCATCCCGAAGATGGTTTGGACCTTTTTGGCGGAACTATTCTCAAGTGTTGGGTCTTCGAAATCCAGGGGATCCAATGCTTGGGGTAGGACTCTCGGCTTTTGGCCGGAAGCCCGTCATTACAGATATGGGGAGGATGATTCCATAATTTCTTGGTCTCAGTCCTAATAGGCGGGTTCAGCTTACACCTGTGCCTCTATATCTGTTTTGATGCTATCCTTCGGGTAGGGTATGGAGTGGACCATCTGGGAAGTATACTCTCATTGTGCCGATAGTGGAGATGCAAATATCCTTTCTGACGTGTGATGGCCTAACATTCTCGAGCAGGTATATCAAACTAACCCTTTTCTCTCTCTCTCGTCTAATGGATTCTTTAAGTAATGAACCCCCATCCCCTGGATACGCTGACTCTCCCCCGGCACTGTTGACGACCTCTGCTAATTCAATTAAGGAAAATTCTGTTGACGACCTAGGAACAAAAAAGGACCCCTCTATTAATGTTTTAAAACCAATTAAGTCGGGTAACAAATGGAAACTTTGAATCCTTCATGTTACCCAAATTCCAATAAATACTGATTATGATATGATATATAAAAATTTTAGATGATATGGAGTGATAAAAGAAATTAGAATGAAACTTGAAAATGAAAAATGGCATTCATGGATAACTTATAATAATCATGAAGAAGCCTTCAATGCAATATGTAACATCAATGATATCAAAATTAATAACTTTAATGTCATGGGTGCCCTATGTGATAAGATACCAAACAGTTTGGATGTATATAGACCTGCTGACTGGTTTAAGAAAGATATCGATTTAACTATGCTCCCCCAAAGAAAGCCAAAACCACCAATGTGGCTTGTTGCCGAGCCTAAAGGGAGTAATGGGAATTATTTTAAATTTAGCAAATTAATTCAGAAAAAGGTAGGAACCATTGCACCAGGTGATGTATCTCACTTTGGGAAAAATAGCTTCCTAATCCATGCAAAATCATACACGAAATCAGTAATACTGTCTAACCTTATGACAAGCAGTGATGAGGATATGTTAGATGTCAAATCCCACCTAAACTTTAGTTACGGAAGGGGAGTAGTCTTCAATAAAGATCTGTATGAATTTACAGAAGAGGAAATACTAGCCATGTGCCTATTGACAGTGTGGAAAGTGCATAAGATTCCTGGGACGTCAATGATTATCCTTACTTTCCAGGATGCTGATGTGCCTTTCCACATCGATATTGAAAATGAAAGAATAAAAGTTTGACCTTTTAAACAAAAGCCCTTACAATGCTTCAAATGTTTCAAATTTGGACATCCTTCTAAAGTTGGTAAAAATGAAAAAATGTGTAGCATCTGTGCCAGTCCTTATCATGGAGAGTGTACACTTAAGCCCAGCTGTTTGAGTTGCAATTCAAACCATAAATCCACTGACAGGAGCTGCGAGATTTATAAGTTTGAAGAAGCAGCCCTCAACAAATCCAGTGTAGAACACATAAGACTACTGAAAAAACCAAACAGCTATGCAAAGGCACTGAAATCAAGAGAAAATATACCACAGGAGACATCAAACCCACATAGTGCTGCCAGTAATTCCAAGAAAAGAAATACATCATCTAATGATAGTAAAGTTTTACGTGACAAGGTAAGCATATTGCCTTCCAAGGCTTTGCCACTGTGTATTAAAACTGCGACACTGCCCACTTCTATACAAACTTCATCCCCCATTACTAGCAATAGTACTAACCTCTCTCAGGCCATGTCCTTGCCTGATTTGACGGAGATTCCACCCGAAACAAAGTTACCAGGTGCACCTGTGGTAGGGAAGGTGCAAAAACCTGGTAGATCCTCACCACCTATAAATAGGAAAAAGAGAGAGACCTCCATCTCTCACCCCCTTCCATAAGAAATATTAGAGTTATGACATCAAATAAATATGATGTTTTGTCTGTTGATGTTTCTGATCACCCAGAAGACAATTTAAATAAATCAGAAATTCAAGTTGAGGTCCACCATCCCCCTCAACAATTGGATCAGAAGGACAACAAGAAAAGCACAAACAAAAAACCATATTTATCAAGACCCTCTAATAAAACCACCAGGAAATAGCATTAGATCAAAAATTGCTAATGGGAAGACTTCATCTAAAAGCTCTTCCAAAAAAATAAACCATAGTTTTTTCCTCCATTTTGCAATGGAATTGTCAGGGTTTAAGGGCCAAATATGAAGAACTTAAGCTCTTAGTTTACGTGCATTCCCCCATAATTGTAAGTCTACAGGAGAGCAGGCTTGATGCTAATACCCCTTGTCCTCGCGAATATATTAGTTATAGGACACCATATGATCACCAAGTGGGGAGCCATGGCGGAAGTCTCATATACGTTCGTCGAGATGTTCCCCAAGTTTCTCTGTCTATTCGTACACCTCTGCAGGCAGTGGTTGTACAGATTGACATAGGGAGAAGATATACAATTTGTTCTCTGTTCTTGCCTCCAAATGATAACATTTTGTATGATAACTTAGTGGAGGTGATTCAACAACTCCCTCAACCTTTGAATGGTAGACATCCTTTGTGGGGTGATGTTTTAGCAAACACGAGGGGAAATATCATATCATCAATTGTGGAAAATGAAGATGTGGGACTCCTTAATACAGGAGAGCCCACACACTTTCATGTCCAGACAGGTACCTTGTCATGTATTGACCTATCAATCGTAAGCTCTAATTGCCTTCTCGACTTCAATTGGAGGACATTAGATGATTGGCATACTAGTGAGCATGCACCAATCATTATAAACACCAATAATGGTCCACCTTTACAAAGATCGCCACGATGGAATCTTGACAAGGCGGACTGGGAAAAATTTCATGAGCTAAGCGAAATTGAGGGGGATGCAGAATAAGTTGAAAATATCGATGATGCCATAAACTTACTGAATGGAACTCTCCATACAGCAGGAGTCAATTCAATTCCCAAAACAACAGGGTTATTCAAACGACGACCAGTCCCGTGGTGGTCTTCAGAACTAACTGCCCTCCACAGAGCCACAAGAAGATCTCTAACACGATTGCGTAGACGCAGAACTGATGAGAATATAGATTATGTACAAGAAATGTAGAGCACAGTTCCGTCGTGCCATGAAAGAAGCAAGGCGCCAGTCATGGATGTCGTTTGTTTCCTCCATTAACAGTAGAACACCACCATTTGCTGTGTGGAGGAAAGTAAAAATGATAGCTGGCAAATTCACCCCCAACCCACCACCAGTGCTGAAGGTGAATGGTCAGTATGTAACTGAAGCAAATGATGTTAGCAATGCCCTGGCTAATCATTTTTCAAATGTATCCAGCAAGTATGTAGGAGCCCCTGGTCACCAGTATAGGAGCGTTGAAGAAAAGAAAATTTTAAATTTTGCAACAAGAAGGGAAGTCGTATAATTCTCCTTTCACTGAAAGAGAATTTGATTCTGCACTTGCTCATTGCAATGATACAGCCTCTGGACCTGATGGAATTCCATATGCAATGATTAAACATGTACATTTTAATACAAAGTTATTTATTTTAAGCATTATTAATAGAATATGACATGATCATAGTTACCCAAGTGTTTGGGAACTAGCCATTATTTTAGCCTTTTTAAAACCCAGTAAAGACAAGTTTTTAGCAGCAAACTATCGTCCTATTGCATTGACATCTTGTTTATGTAAAATCATGGAGAAGATGGTCAATGCAAGGCTGATGTGGTACCTTGAAATGAAAGGTATTTTATCACCGATTCAATGTGGATTCAGAAAAATGCACTCAACGACTGATGTGTTGATACAACTTGAGTCTTCTATTTGTGAAGCCTTTGCTTCCAAACAGCACCATGTTACAGTATTTTTTGACCTTGAAAAGGCATATGATACCACATGGAAATATGGTATACTTAGAACCATTCATGAAATCGTATTGAGAGGAGAGCTGCCACTATTTATTCAGGCATATCTTTCACATAGAGTTTTTCAAGTGAGAGTTGGGGAAGCTCTATCAGAGAGTAAGTGCCAGGAAGAAGGAGTCCCTTAGGGTAGTGTGCTGAGTGTAACCCTTTTTGCACTATCAATTAATGGGATATCCTCAGCAATTCCCCAGGATGTTCTCTCAAGATTATTTGTGGATGATCTCCATATCATTTGCTGGAGCCAGAATGGCAATGGTTGAGAGAAAACTACAGCTCTCAATTGACAAAATTATCCAGTGGGCCGATATGAATGGATTTAAGTTCTCGACAAGTAAAACTACTAGTGTTCATTTCTGTCGTATCCGGGGAGCACATCCAGACCCGGATACAGTATATACATTAAAGGTCAACGGATCCCATGTGTATCGGAAACCAAATTTTTAAGTTTGATATTTGATTGTAGACTTACATGGGTTTCTCACCTAAAAGCACTAAAAGCTAAATGTGCTGAAGCTCTGAATATTTTAAAAGTATTGTCCCATACATCATGGGGGCCAGACTGCAATACTATTTTAAAATTATACAAGGCTTTGATTTTTTCCAAAATTAGTTATGGATGTGAAATATACTCTTCAGCCACCCCAAGCCGGTTAAAAATATTAGATTCAATACATCATGCTGGTATTATAATAGATTGTCCACGGGAGCATTTACAACCTTGCCTATCCCAAGTCTTCTTGTTGATGCTGGAGAGTTACCTCTAGACCTTTACCGAATGTCTTCCATTGTTCGGTATTGGTTTAGACTGCAAAGACTCCCCAACTCTTTAGCCTTTCAGACTGCAAGCCTTGTGAGACACACATCATACTTTGAGAGTTGCACCCAAAATCTCCTCAACCTTATGGCTTTCGGGTGAAACGATTATTAAACAGTCTGGATATGATTAGAAGTAAAGTACTTCTATTCAAGGTATCATCAACACCTCCATAGAAATTCCCAGAGATAGTTTTTTGTAAATACTTTATTGGAGTTAAGAGGAATATGACTGACCTAGAAGCCAGGTCTCTTTATGGAACATGTAGAAGAACATAGAGGATCGACTTTTATATATACTGATGGGTCCAAATCTGATGCTGGCGTTGGTTTTGGAGTACATAGTAATGATTTTAATTGTAGAGGTGCACTTCCTCTAACAGCTTCCATATTTACTGCCGAACTTTATGGCATATTAACCGCTATTGAGAAAATAGCATTGGAGAAGGAGGGTAACTTTACAATTATTAGTGATGCAAGGAGTGTCCTTCAAGCTTTAGAAGTTTTTAATACAGTACTAATAACCCTCTAGTTTTAAAGATTTTAGAATGGCTCTTTATTATTGGACGCAGAGGTATAATGGTTTGATTTTGTTAGGTTCCAGCACATGTAGGTGTGCCTGGGAATGAGAAGGCAGATTCACTGGCAAAGAATGCTGCATCCGAGTTGCTGCCAAGAAGGTATCCTAATCCGTGTAATGATTATCTACCTAACATCAAGAAATAGCTTTGCAATAAATGGCAACAGCACTGGGATAGTCTAGATGGCAATAAAATGAGAGGTAACAAATGTCATAACTCCTTGGAGGTATAACATGATGCCCCGAAAATGGGAGACTTCTCTTTGTCGTCTCCGTATTGGTCTCACTTGGTTAACACACGAGTTTCTGCTGAAGGGCCAACACCAACCGTATTGTGATGACTGTTTGGTACCTCTAACAGTGAGGCATCTATTGACTGAATGCCCTAATTATAATAACTTGCGGAATATGTCAAATTCGTAGATAATTTGTATTTTTCCTAACCATACAAACCTTAGCTATTTAATTAGGGTATTACTTTCGGCGTAGCTGAAATGACGAGCCATTAGATTTTTAACGAGGGTTTACTACCCCCTCGCTAGTTAGCGAGGGGGTAGGGGAGGGGTAGCTAGATACCCCTCCCCCCCTCACACACCGGTGAGTAGCTCACTTTGCTTAGAGGTAGTACTTCCCGGGGGACAGGGCTGGCAGGCAAGTTTGATTAAATAGCTAAGGTTATATGGTTGGAAAAAATACAAATTATCTACGAATTTGTCATTTGTTCCGTAACCGAAATACAAATCACGCTATTTAATTGGGTGACTTAACCCTTAGGTAGGGTGGTAAGTCCCAGCCGTACTGGCTTTGGCTTTTGCCCGGGGACTCAGTATCTGAGTGTGTAGAACTCGAGATAAGGGGTCCCTGCACCTCGCAAATGCCTTGCTCTGCAAGGACCGCGGCCTACGTAAGCTAGTGTGTGAAGGAGTGAAGTGTGACTCGTCCTAGGAAATTGACCTGTAGTCCTTTAAATGGAAATCTAGGTTAGGACAATTCCAATAACATCTCGTAAGGGTATGGGGACGTGACAGTATTAACTTTATACTAGGAACACAAGGAAACATGGTTTACCTGCAGTGGTTTGAGGTCAGCTGTGCAGAGAACCCAGGATGCTGCTTTCCCCAAGAGAGGGGAGAATGAAGAAAAGAATAAGGGCCAGACATAGGCCTACCTTTTCATTCATGCAGACTAAACCCGGGTAACAATGCCCTCAACCTTCTGCTACTTGTCCATTAAGGAGCCTGAGGTTTAAACTAGCTGTTGTGCAGCCACCACAGGGCCGATAGAGAACGTATCGAGCCTCCTGTGGGTCACGTCTTGCAGGTAGTGGGCTGTGAAGGTCGTTTGACGTTTCCAAACCCCTGCTTGTAGAACCTGCGTCACAGAGTAATTTCTCTTGAATGCCAGGGACGTAGCGATGCCCCTGACATCATGTGCCCTAGGGCGACGTGATGGAGGAGGGTCAGGATTCAGGGAATGGTGGATAACCCTGCGAATCCAAGCTGAGATCGTATTCTTAGTGACCCTCCTCTTTGTCCTTCCTGTGCTCACGAACAATGCTTGCACCCGAGGACGAATTGCAGCTGTTCTCTTAACCCTTTCGCTGCGGATATTCAAATAGGATGTTGCACAGCTCTGTGCACATTTTCACCAAAAATTCAAAATGCTCAAAATTTAATGAAACTAAGTTTTTATGAATAGTACTTACCTGGCAGTTATATATATATAGCTGATATCTCTAAATCGGCAGAATTTTTCAAAACGAGGCAACCGCCTTGTGGTGGTTGGGAGGTAGGTGGTAACACCCGTCACAGGGTGGTCCAAGGAATCATTCCCGTGTCCAAGACTTCAGTTCATCTCTGCCGGCTGGATCGAGAACATCGTCGGTCCACTATTGAGAGTTTTTCGAATCATTTTCCCTTCTTCGCTTTTTTGGACTTCGTTTGGTGAAGTACACTGATTTAGGGTTTTGGCAATCGTGTTTTATTATTATTATTTACTTTGTTTATCATGAGTGATAACTTAATTTTCGTGTTTGTGCGAGTGATGTATGCAAGGTGAGGTTACCGAAACTGTCGGTTGATCCTCACAGTTTGTATGCAGAGGTTTTGTTTGTGCACTATATTTTAGGTGCAAAGTTTTTAATCCTGATGACGGAAATACGTTCCGGCAAATCTATGACGTCACAGTCGTGTGACGTAATCTTCATGTATGTCTTGCAAATTCTCTTTATTTGTTTTATGCAAAGAATGGGAGGAATTCCACTTATATAAGTTTTTTAACTTTTAATGTAAAATTTTAAAGAAATATTTGTCCATTTGGTATTCGTTCTTTAAATCATCGATCTAATTTCATAAATTAAATAGAACTAGCGTATGGTTAATTTACGCTGTTACTCGTTACTATCGGTGCAGTCCCAACATGCCTTGGTAGCGTTCTTTTCGATATGGGAATTAAAGTGTTGGCTATTATTCTCCAACAACAACTATATGGGAATTTTAGTTTTAGTAGCATTTTCATTTATATGTTCCTATTGTTTACATTTATATATATAGATACGTTATTGCTATATCTGTTCTTTTTATTATTACAACTCGCTTGTTTTTGAAAACCCTTTGAATTAATTGTGGATTACATTTGTTTTCCCTTTTTTCTGTTCATTTTAATCTTTAATGTATAACTTTCCCGGCGTTTGTATGTAACTACCGGGTAGGTATTTATGACATTTAATTTTACCGGTGGTTATATGTAACTACCGGGTGAGTGTCTTCAACATCTATTTTTAATCTCAACTCTTGCCCGGTGGTTTTTTCTTTTTGTGACCGCCGGGTAAGTATGTTTGAAAGTTTATTTTATTATGGAAATGTCTGTTTAATATTTTATAAAAATATTTTGTTACAGTTTATATAGCAAGTACTAGAGACGATTTTGCTTTCTCATTCAAGCCCGTGGCAGAAGAATAAGTTCTCTCACAATGGGGAGGACTAATTATGGTTTTTTTTGTGTAAGAGTTTAATAGTGCAAGTTTTCAGTGCTAAATTAGGCATTGGATTCTTTCAGCACAGGGACGTTGTTTTCCTAGCCTTAGACCTCTTCCAAGCTCCCCGGCCCATGGGAGAAGGAACGTCGATCGGCGAAAGGAAACGAGAGGCGTTAGCTCACGAGCAAACGCCCTCGCGAGCGTTCCTGTTAACGTTCCCAAGAATGCTCGCCCTTGCCATGGGAAAGCAAAGAGCGTTGAACGTTAAGATTCTTACACTGCTTTAGAGTTTTGCATTGCATCACTTTTGATTTTAATGGCAATACTTTAAGTCATAGATATTCGCTGCTAATATCAATGCTTACAAACCATCATTGACTCGGTTTTTGTCCCAGAGCGCCAGTCGGCCTTATGAAAACTCTGGTCGGAACCGAACGCGCCGAGCGGCATAATGAATATCATTTTGCCTTAACGCTCGGCGCTAAGTCTTTCAAGACAGGACGAATGCAGCCTCGTCTTTCAGGGCAAATGCAGCCTCGTCTTTCAGGGCGAATGCAGCCTCGTCTTTCAGGACGAATGCAGCCTCGTCTTTTAGGGCGAATGCTGCCTCGTCTTTCAGGGCGAATGCAGCCTCGTCTTTCAGGGCAAATGCAGCCTCGTCTTTCAGGGCGAATGCAGCCTCGTCTTTCAGGACGAATGCAGCCTCGTTTTTCAGGACTAATGCAGCCTCGTCTTTCAGGACGAATGCAGCCTCGTCTTTCAGGGCGAATGCTGCCTCGTCTTTCAGGACGAATGCAGCCTCGTCTTTCAGGGCGAATGCAGCCTCGTCTTTCAGGGCTAATGCTGCCTCATCTTTCAGGGCGAATGCTGCTTCATCTTTCAGGGCGAATGCTGCCTCATCTTTTAGGACGAATGCAGCCTCGTCTTTCAGGGCGAATGCTGCCTCGTCTTTCGGGACGAATGCAGCCTCGTCTTTCAGGGCGAATGCAGCCTCGTCTTTCAGGGCGAATGCAGCCTCGTCTTTCAGGACTAATGCAGCCTCGTCTTTCAGAGCGAATGCTGCCTCGTCTTTCAGGACGAATGCAGCCTCGTCTTTCAGGACGAATGCAGCCTCGTCTTTCAGGACGAATGCAGCCTCGTCTTTCGGGACGAATGCAGCCTCGTCTTTCGGGACGAATGCAGCCTCGTCTTTCGGGGCGAGTGCAACCTCGTCTTTCGGGGCGAAGGCAGCCTCGTCTTTCGGGGCGAGTGCAACCTCGTCTTTCGGGGCGAGGGCAGCCTCGTCTTTCAGGACGAATGCAGCCTCGTCTTTCAGGGCGAATGCAGCCTCGTCTTTCGGGTCGAGGGCAGCCTCGTCTTTCGGGACGAGGGCAGCCTCGTCTTTCGGGACGTGGGCAGCCTCGTCTTTCGGCACGAGGGCAGCCTCGTCTTTCGGGACGAGGGCAGCCTCGTCTTTCGGGACGAGGGCAGTCTCGTTTTTCGGGACGAGGGCAGTCTCGTTTTTCAGGATGATAGGACGATTGCCGCCTTGTCCTTTCAGGGCGACGCCACGTCTTATAAGATCTTTGTCAAGGATGACTTTAGTGATCACTTTTCTCCTGTTGAATTGTTTGAGGTTAACAGAATGAGAGGATCCTAAGTTCTGTTGCTCCATGTTCCCCACCCTCTGAGTTTTCACTTGGTCATTAATGGAGCTTTAAGAATATTTTAATTTTTGTTTCTTTGTTTCTTTGATGACTAACAACAGTAGGAGCCAGACTTTGCTACTTCTGGCGAGCCTGGGAGAGGAGAGGAGCAGACCTTTGGTCCGTGTTTTTTACTAAGGATGGATGCGAAATCTTTTTCCTAGTGAATCCTCCTTTGTTAGTTACTCCGATAAGACTTTTCTGCCTAACGGACGTTGCAACTTCAATGTCTCTCTTTTGGGAGAGGGAGTCTTTTGTCCGGTCTTGGACGTAAATGGTCTTTACGCCTTCGTTCAGAAGTCAAAGTTCTCCATGGAGACTTCAAAATCTTTGGAGAAGAGAGGAGCAGACCTTTGGTCAGTACTTCTTCTGAAGGAGGATTACTTTTTTTTTTTTTTTTCCTTTTATAGGGAAACCTCCTTTAGTTTTTAGCTACAACGATTCTCTCTCCCAGTTCTAGAGAGGAGTCTAAGTGGCAGGCTATGCAATCAAACTTTATCTGAGGTTTGTTTACAAGGAAGAACGGGTGTAGAATGGGTCAGTTTCGGGCGTGTGTTTTGGTCTCAGTTCCGCCCCTCTCATGTTCAAGTTACTTTTGCTTTATGTAGCGGAATACTGCTCTCTGGAGAAATCAGAGCGTCCCTGTATCTGGATTTTTAGATAACGTTGAGCCTATCAAATAATTAGGTCTTCCTGTCAACAAGAAGAGTCTCTTCTGACACCAGGACGCTCAGCACCTTGTCTTTTAGAACGTTCAGCGTCTCGCTGTGTTAACCTCTCGGCTCCACGTCTTACAGGCTCCACGTCTTACAGGACTTTTGGCACCACGTCTTACAGGACTATCGGCGCCACGTCTTACAGGACGATCGGCGCCTCGTCTTTCAGGACGCTCGACGTCGAAGTTCTAGCATGAGGCATGACTTTGAACATGAGAAACTAGGACTTCGTGATGACACTAGTTGAATCGTGTGTCGAGATCAAGGACGCCTTCGTTCTGATTTCTTGGATCTAGGAAGGAGGTTTGTTCTTGGGCAAGAAACATCGGGGCAATCTTGCTCAGCAGGAAGAGACTTGTTTTTTCCCTCAGAATGGTCTCTCAACCCGCAAGTCTGTCAGTCTCTGGATGTTGTGGGGCAGACCTGTAACAGACCTTTTTGCCTCCAACTGGAAGAAGAGGATCCCCTACTGCTGCTTCCTAGTCCCGGACGAGGAAGCTGTAGCAGTGGACTCCTTCCTGATGGATTGGACGGGGGTGGACATGTTTGCGTTGCTCCCGTTCGAGATCATCAATCTGGTCTTCAGGAAATTCGCTCTCCTTGATTCGGGGCGAACGATCCTAGCGGCTCCATTCTGGCCTGCTAGGGAATGTTTTTCGGAAGTGATGGGCATGTTGATGGACTTCCCAAGAAGACTTCGGCAAGTCCAGATCTTCTCAAACAGCCCCACTTCGAGAGGTATCATCTTACCCCCCTTGCTCTCAACTGACTTCCTTCAGACTGACTAGAAGCTTGTCAGATCTCGAGGCTTTTCGGCACAAGCGACGAAATCTATCGCCAGAGCAAGGAGGATCTCTTCACAAAGAGTCTACCAATCTAGGTGGGAGACCTTTAGAGCTTGGTGCAGGCGGCACAAGTTTCCCCATCCACTACCTCTCTGAGCCAGATTGCAGACTTCTTCTTGTACCTCAGACAGGATGCTAAGCTGGCTGTTTCTACCATCAATGGATACAGCAGTATGCTCCCCGCCGTCTTTAGGCATAGAGGCCTAGAGTTGTCCCAAAATCAAGGTTTGCAGGACCTCATTGGGTCTTTTCAGACGACGTAATAGGTACTCTTAAACCTGGATGTGGTGTTTAAGTTTCTGTGCTCCAAGAAATTTGAACCTATCTCGCTAGCCTCTCTTCGAGTTGTAGCGAAGAAAACCCTCTCCCTTATGACTCTAGCGAATGCCAAGAGGTCAGCGAAGTCCAGGCGATTGGGAAGAGGGTGAGCTTCAATTAGGATAGGGCAGTTTGTGCCTTAAGGTTCATTTTTCTCGTAAAGAGCGAGAACCCTTCGTAACCCTGTCCTACAACGTTTGATGTCATTAACCTCACGAACCTAGTGGGTCGAGAGAAGGAAAGACTCCTCTGCCCAGTTAGGTCCCTCATAGTTTTTTTGGCTCACACTATGAATGTGAGCTGTGCATCCATCTTGTTATGGTGTTCAGTGAAAGATCCGCCAAAAACCCGTCTAAGTATGCTTTGTCCTTTTTCCTTAGGGAGAAAATTAGGGAAGCCCACCTCTTATGTGAGGAGGAACACTTCGCCCTGTTGAAATTACAGGCTCACGAAGTGAGAGCCATTGCTACCTCTCTGGCATATCAGGAATATATGTTAGTTAGGCTATTCATGGATGCTATTTTCTGGAGGAGCAACTCTGTCTTCGCTTCTCATTAACTTAGAGAGGTGAGAGTAGACTTTGGCTAGTGCTATACCTTGGGCCCATACATAGCTGCGGTTTCTGTATTAGGCAAAGGAGTTAATAACCCCACTCAACCTTGGTTTATATGCATGTATGAGGGTTTGTGTTTTTATGATAGTCTGAGGACTTCGTCTTGTGGTGCGGTTCCCTCAGTCCAGATAGATAGTTTATGTCTATGTTGCAGGGTTAGGTGGTTAGTTTTAGTAAGGTTGCAGTTTTTATTATATGGGGCGAAGGTAGTTTCTGAAGTCTAGTCAAGTTGTTGGTCTTATCCCTTTGACAGACTCGATTGAGTTTTTTGCAGTCTTGCAGGCTTACTCCTGGATAAACTCTCCTAAGGGAAAGCCACTCTGAAGGCTGTACCTTTGAATCAGCTACCTTAGCAGGCAAGGAATCAAGGTGTTTTTATCTCCTACAACTCTTTTGTTGTTTCCTCAACGATGTTTACTGTCTGTTTCCCTCCTCCAAATGTGTGAATCAGCTATATATATTTATAACTGCCAGGTAAGTACTATTCATAAAAATGGAGTTTTTATGATAAAACAAAGTTTTATGAATACTTACCTGGCAGTTATATATATATTCGAAGGCCCACCCACCTCCCCTCAGGAGACAGGTCGGGCATAGATGAACTGAAGTCTTGGACATGGGAATGATTCCTTGGACCACCCTGTGATGGATGTTACCACCTACCTCCCAACCACCACAAGGCGGTTGGCTCGTTTTGAAAAATTCTGCCGATTTAGAGATATCAGCTATATATATATAACTGCCAGGTAAGTATTCATAAAACTTTGTTTTATCATAAAAACTTCATTTTTTGTGTTCTATAACCTTTCTGTTTTTAGGATTTAACAATATTTTCACCTGAGTTTATCTCTTTATGCCTTAAATTCTTCGATAAATAGATAAAAATCAAGAAAAATCTCAAAAATTCCTTTCCAAAGATGATTTTATCAATTCCACTAATAATCCTTCACTCAATTTATCATTGACTCATACATTTATTGTCTACATTAGTAATGCTTTTTGTACACTTTATGGGTATTATATGTCTCAAAACATGGAATGATACAAAGAGGGGGCTTTTCAACAATTTGATCACAAAAATAAGTTGTTTGCTTTCTTTTACATTCGCCTTACCTTTCATCAAGCAATTCTTTGAAAAGAAAGAGCATATAATACATTGGGGTTTGTGGTTTTTGTCAACATATTGAGCTGGAAAATGCCTTTCAGTTAGTCTAGATTCCATTGCATTTGAAAATCTACCCTTTCTTTGAGTTTTGCTCCGCTTATACCCTCCTAATGTACTGTTAATCATTTTTCCCTTAATTTTTTTTTTTTCTATTCATCTTAGCAGTGGGATTCTGAATGTTGTAGCATATGTTTGAGTCTACTTATGCTGCTTCAATGATAAAATGCCAAATTGGTTGTTACCATTTCTGACTCTTTCTTTCGTATGCATATGTTAAGCATAGCTGACCAAAATTATCAACTTCCCTTATATACTTATTGTATTCCACATGAACACATGGATTGTCTATTTCTGTCCCTTTTTTTTGTAATGAAGTTTCACTTTATATGTAACTACTGTTTCTTTTAAAGATACTTGTCGAGAAGTAGAGGCCATATCACACATATAAAAGAAAAGAAATAAAACTAATTCTTTAACCCAGAGTTAAAGGGAAAAATTAAAAGGACAAAGTCAGCTGACTGCTAAAAGCAGAGCCATATCGAATGTTTTACTAATAGTATAATAATACCATAATATACAATAATATATGAAATTTATGATACTGTGAAACAAGCCTTTATTAACAAATTATATCTTTATTAACAACTTGTATCACTAAATTATGCTGTTAAAAAAAAAAAGGGACCGATAGGCAACTAACAGACTGAACGTCAGCTGACGAATGTAAACAAAGCTTCGGATATAAGACACGAAACTTCTTTTCTCATGAATGTGTTTGTTATTTGACTATTATTCATTTAATTTAGTTAATTTCTATATTGATTTCTGAAAACACCATTATCTGTCACATTTTGAACATCCAATACTATGAAATACATTTTTATGTGTGTAGTTGTCATGGCAACTGTTGAGCTCTAATGTAAACAAACTTTTACTTACGGTAAACGAACTTGGAAAGCGTGATATTACGATAACTCTATGAATAATATTGATTTATATTGAAAAAAATGCATATTTATCATAATTTCATGTTGGCACAACGTAAAAATAACAAAAAAATTACCAAAATCATAGAGTAAATAGGAGAAGAAAGACGAGAGCTTCAGAGAGTGAGTAGTTCATAAAATCGGCAACAGATGGCAGCATGTAGAAGCCAGATAAATCGTCAACTAAAGGCGCTAAGCTTAAAATTTCTTACGCGGTGTGGAGTAAAGTCGTTCTCTGCAGTGAAAGGTTATGAATCTGAGTAAACTAAAGTTGTTCTCCACAGTGAAAGGGTTAAGATAGAGCCTCAGACTCCTTACTGGGCACAGTAGGAGATGGTCTGGGTCATCTGTTACAGAACAGAGACTCGAAATCCGGAAGGAGTCGAACCGGAGGTCCGGAACTCCTGGATTCTGAGTCTTAGCTACAAACTCGGGGACGAATCTGAACGTTACCTCCCCCCCATCCCCTTGAATGGGCGATGTCATACGAGAGACCATGAAGTTCTCTGACTTGCTTGGCCGAGGCTAGAGCAAGCAGGAACACCGTCTTCCAAGTCAGGTGGCAATCAGAAGCCTGGCGTAATGGTTCGAAAGGAGGTCTCTTCAGAGACCTGAGAACTCGAACCACGTTCCATGGAGGAGGTCTCACTTCCGACTGGGGGCAGGTAAGTTCATAACTTCGTATAAGTAGAGAAAGTTCCAGCGAAGAGGAAATGTCCATTCCTTTGAGCCTGAAGGCAAGACTTAAGGCTGAGCGATAGCCTTTCACTGCCGAGACTGAAAGGCGCATTTCTTCCCGCAAATACACGAGAAACTCCGCTATTGCTAGAATAGTGGCATTGAGTGGAGAGATACCCCTTCCACGACACCAACCACAGAAGACTCTCCACTTTGCCTGGTAGACCCCTGCGGATGACTTTTGCAGGTGTCGAGACATCCTTTCCGCAACTTGTTGCGAAAAGCCTCTCTCTGTGAGGAGACGCTGGATAGTCTCCAGGTGTGAAGTCGTAGCGATGCTACGGCTTTGTGGAAGATGTTGGCATGTGGTTGTCTGAGTTGCTCATGTTGAGGAGGAAGTTCTCTCGGGAGTTCCGTCAGGTGCTGCATAAGGTCCGGGAACCACTATGCGTGATGCCATAGCTGAGCTATTAAGGTCATCGAAAGGTTGACTGATATTCTGGTCTTGTTGAGTACCCTTCTCATCAGACAGAACGGGGGAAAGGCGTAGACGTCGATGTTGTCCCACCGTTGTTGAAAGGCATCTTGCCAGAGTACCTTGGGGTCCGGGACTGGGAAACAGTACAGCGGGAGCTTGAAATTCAAGGCTGTCGCGAACAGATCCACCGTCGGGGAACCCCACAAAGTCAGGACTTTGTTGGCTACTAGACGATCCAAAGACCACTCGGTACTCACTATCTGAGATGCCCTGCTCAGACTGTCGGTTAGCACATTCCTCTTGCCTGGAATGAAGCGTGCTGATAGTGGAGTCGAGTGGACTTCGGTCCATCTCAGTATCTCTACTGCAAGATGGGATAGCTGCTGTGAAAAGGTACCTCCCTGCTTGTTGATGTAAGCCACTACCGTGGTGTTGTCGCTCTTCACCACTACGGAGTGACCCGCCAGGTACTGTTGGAACTGCTGAAGTGCCAGATACACGGCCTTCATTTCTAGCAGGTTTATGTGGAGGCACTTTCCTAATTCTGACCATAGGCCTGAGGTCCTGTGGTTCAAAACGTGGGCCCCCCACCTCTCTTTTGAGGTGTCCGAAAACATCATCAAATCTGGGGGAGGACGAGAAGATCCACTCCCTTTCGTAGGTTTTCCTCTGTCAACCACCACTGAAGATCCGTCCGTTCCGCAGGACCCATTGGGACCAAGATGCCCGGGGAATCGTGTCCTTGATTCCACCGGGACTTGAGTCGCCATTGCAGGGATCTCATCCTGAGGCGACCATTTGGAACTAGACGGGCCAGAGAAGAAAGGTGACCGAGGAGACGTAACCACGATTGGGCTGGGAGTTCTTCTTGTCTTAGGAAAGGCCTCGTGACCCTCCTCAGCCTTGTTATCCTGTCGTCTGATGGGAAGGCTTTGTGGAGATTGGTGTCCAAGATCATGCCTAGATATACCAGTCTTTTAGTTGGAAGCAGAGAAGACTTCTCGAGATTTACCATGATCCGTAGATCTTGACAAAGTCCCAGAAGCTTGTCTCGGTGTCGAAGAAGGGTCGACTCCGAGTCTGCCAGGATCAGCCAGTCGTCCAGATAGCGGAGGAGACGGATGCCGATCCTGTGTGCCCACGAAGAAATCAGTGTGAACACCCTGGTGAATACCTGAGGTGCTGTGGAGAGACTGAAACACAGCACCTTGAACTGGTAGATCTTGTTGTCTAGGCTGAATCTTAAGTACTTCCTTGAAGACGGATGGACTGGGATCTGGCAGTACGCATCCTTCAGGTCCAGTGTACACATGAAGTTTTGTGGTCTCACCGCAAGTCTGACTGTGTCCGCCGTCTCCATGCTGAACGGGGTTTGTTTGACAAACCTGTTCAGGGCTGAGAGGTCGATGACTGGTCTCCAGCCTCCAGACGCCTTCTTTACAAGAAAGAGTCGAATGAAGAAGCCGGGGGAACCGGCGACGACCTCCTGGAGAGCGCCCTTCTTTAACATGGTCTGGACTTCTGCCCGTAGGACTTGCCCCCTTGCTGATCCCATGGCAAAGGAGCTCAACGACACTGGATCCGCTGTCAGGGGAGGTAGAGATGTTGTGAACGGGACGCGATATCCCTGACCGATTATGGAAATCGTCCAGGAATCGGCCCCGAGTTGCTGCCACCTGTCTGCGCAACTTTGAAGGCATCCCCCCACTGGTGGACGTGCAGGCGGACTGCCAATCCTAGCGTTTGCGGCCTCGGCCGCTCCCTCTAGGACTCTTTCCTCCCCTGGAGGACTTTTTGCCTTTCCTGTCTTTGACAGGAAAGGGTTTCGACACCGTTGCCTTCGCTGCCACAGCCGGCGAGTTTGTTGAGGTGCCGGAGGTTTATAGGGCTTTGATGTAAGAGCCCTATGAAGGAGGGAGTCCTGGTTGGACTTCCTCCACCTCTCGGCTGCCTGTTCCAAGTCTTTAGGCTCGAACAGGTTCTTCCCTAGAAGGGAAGAATGTCTGAGCCTGCTGACCTCGAGGGCTGGGATCTTCGCGTTGAACCTCTCTGCCACCGCATCACGACGTTTCAGGATTGAGTTGGCCCACAAGTTCGAGACTTGGTGGGCCAGAAACTCAATGGTGCGGGTGCCCGAGAGGATGAAGGTCTCCAGGGCCTTCCTGGTGATCTCCTCAGACAAATCTTCGGATCGCAACAGGATGCCAAGAGATCCCAGCCAGATGTCAAGCCACGAAGTAGCCTGCATGGCACACTTCGCGACCTTCTCCTAGCTTATGATCTCAGTCGCCGAGAAAGTCACTTGCCGGCTAGAGAGTCTCTCAAGAGGGACTCCCTTGGTAAGCTCTTCCACAGAGTGGTGCAGGGGAAGAGCTAAACAAGTACAGTACCTCCTCTGTTGGACGCGAGGAGGCGGGAGGAGTTTGTTGCCAGCCGTGGAACGGCTGCAGGAGGCGAGCTCGGAGAGCTGGCCCTCGACCTTATCCCTGGCACTCTTCTCCCCTTGGGACCAGGGCAAAGCTGCACTGGCCTTAGCAGGTTTCTGAGTGCCAAAGACTCGGTCGAGGACCGTGTCCTTGTCCTCGCGAGGAGGAATCTCAGGATCGGGAATCCTGTTGAGATGCCCCATCAGGGTCAGGACTTGCCAGAAGGCATGCTCTGACTCTTGTGGCTCCCCTCCTGGAGAACTGGCAGCGAAGTCTCCCGTCCCCAAAGGCTCTTCTTGGGGGGACACGTGGACGTTCTCCGCGGGTCTTGTAGGTTCTGGACGGATCTTTGAGGATGACTAGGGGACTGTCTTGGAACCTTGGGTTCCCTCCTGGGAGGAATACAGGACTCCAACAATGACGTCTGAGGGCTCTTCTCTGCTCCCACCTTGGACGATTCTCCAGCGCGAGGTGGGGTTTCTCCCATTGGTGCGATGGGAGAACGCCTCACCTCGTCAGACTCCCCTGAGGACGGAAAATGCTCGTCCACAGGAGAGGGAGAAAAGTCCTGGGGGGGAGAGGGAGCCTTCCTCAAGGATGTCTGAGGAGCCAGCTTGACCCTCGGAGAAGTTACCACGGTTTCTATTCCTCTCTTTCTCTTCAGTGGGGTCGGAGCCGCCATAGTTTTGAGACCCATCTAAGTGAAGGCAGGTTTGACAGCCTGCACGACAGCTCTGATAAGGGATCTAAACCATGGCTGCTTATTGACAGCAGCGCTGTCAGATACTCCCTCTGAAGGGAAGGGGATCGGGCGATCCTTTGGAGTAGACACAACTGCTGGACCTGCCTGGAAGGAAAGGGAAGAAGAGGAAGGTTGGTTCCTGGACCCATCTGGCGATTTCCCTCCCTCCTGCGAGCGCGCTGGTCTGCGCTTGCTCGGGGGGGGGGGGGGGGGGGGAGGGGGGGGTGAACGTGAGGATGACCTGGCTGCTCTCGTTCCTGTAGGCTCGCGTGGTGGCTCGCGTTGTGCCTCCCGATGAGAAACGCGTTGTGCCTCCCAATGAGAAACGTGCTGGAGATCGCGCTGGCGTTCGTGCGATAGGCTAGTACCCTACTAGGATCGTGATCGGTCGCGCGGGGATGATGGCGAGGGCACGCGTGGGCGCACGGGCGAGTGTTGGTGCGCAGGAGAGCGATGGCGCGTTGGTGAGCGATGACACGCAGGCAAGCCATGGCGCGCAAGCGAGCGATGGCGCGCAGGCGAACGATGGCGTGTAGGTGAGCGACTGCGCACAGGTGATGGTGTACGCGGGCGCGTAGGAGATCTCAGAGATGGCGAGAGGGCGTGATGGCGCGCAGGCGATGTAGTGCGCAGGCGCTCAGGAGATCGATGGCGCGCAATTGCGCAATCTGAAGAAGCAGGAAGCGCAGGCAGGAGTGCAAGCGATTGGACGCGCGATGGAGATTGTTGACGAGCGCGTGGCCGCGCAAGATCTCGGCGTGTTCTAGGCGAGCGCCCACGCGCAGGGGTGTTAGCCCTAGCGCGTGGGTGTGCAGGAGGGCACACAGCAGGATCTGGTGTCTGCGCGCGATGGCGCACGAGCTGGCGAGGTCCTATGGCGCGTAGGCGAACGCTGAAGAGGAGAAACTCGGTTCTTCCTTCTTGAGCCCAGATCCAGAGATCGTGGGCGCGTAGGCGAACGGTGGCGTGCAGGCGAACGCTGGCGCGCAGGTGAAGAGTGCTGGCCATCAGGAGATCGTGGGCGTGCGGGGCGCGCATCAGGATGAGGGCGCGCAGTTGTACGCTGGCGAACAGGAGAGCGCTGGCGAGCAGGAGAGCGCTGGCGAGCAGGAGAGCGCTGGAGAGCAGGAGAGCGATGGCGAGTAGTCTCAGCTGCAGAAGGTCTCTGGGGCGTTGTCTCCGAGGATGAAGTTCTGAGTAGAGAGGGCTTCACCGTGGGCGAGCGCTTGCGCGCAATTGCGCGCGAATGTGCAGGAGAACGTTGAAGCGCAGGGGATGCCTGGCGCTTATGGGACTTGCTCACATTGTGAGAAAGCCCCTTTTGCCCCGAAGGGACCGGTGCTGTTGGAATACGGGATGCGTGGGCGCCCAAACCGCGTCAGCAACCAGGAACGGAGACGGCAGGTCCAAAGGTCTGGCAGGCGAAGGAAAACGATCGGCAGAGAGGTCCAAGGATGCAACTGCAACGGTCGGTGCACAGCGAGGAGGATCCTCTGCGGGGGACTGCGACGGAGAAGAGCCGAAGAGGCGCCTCCTAACTCCCTTGTGAGGAGAATGAATGCCTCTACGTCGAAGAGGAGGGCGAACCTTCCGACGGATACGTCCTCTGGGGGCGGCAGGCAGACCATCATCAGTCCTCCGAAGAGGAGTCTCTGTCAGTGAACTCCCCCGAGGGGGAGAATCACCTGCATGAGAGACCGTAGGACTTAGCTCCTCCCTTGAAGGATGTTCGGAGGGAGGAACTAAGCCTTCAGCTGCATCGGGAACCAAGGCAGGGGTTTGACCTAACTCGTCGGAGGCCCCTGCCACAACAACGTCGAAGATAGACAGAGGGTCAACCTCTGCTACCACCGGCGACTGTTTGACAGCAGCCCCCAACTGGATTAAGTCAAATAGGGCTTCCCTGGAGGGCGAGCCCTTAAGCCCCAAGGAAGCCCAAAGCTGCAACAAATCATCATTAGCAACAGTGTTAAATGATAAATCCTCCCCCGGGGGAGGAGGAGGAGGAGCTGCCTTGCTATGGGAGGCAACTCCCTCTCCCGAACCCCGAGGTCGGTCAACAAAAGAACGGCCTACGCTACCACTCGACGGCCTCTCGGAAGAGGCCGCTCAAGTGGTAGCTTCGGAGGAGGTTCGGGCTACGGAAGAAGAGTCCTTGGAATTTTCTTTCTTCAAGGAAACCCTTGAAGGAGAAAGATCCTTTTTGGACTTCTTCTTCCGGGGCCGGGAAAACCTCTCTCACTGGGAGGTAGACCACTCCCTACACTCACTATATACTTTGTCTCTATCACAACGTTGGCCCCTGCAGAATGGACATAAGGTGTGAGGGTCCGTTTCGACCGCCGACATATATGTACCACAAGGGCGATCAGGAACCCGTGGCACTTCCGCATAATGGTAGAGGCCAACTTCCAAACACACACTGCAAAGAAAAAGCAAAAAAGATTTAAGGCTGTCAATAAGCGAGGGTGGGAGCAGACACGTCTATTCATCACCCGAGCCAAAAGCAAAGTGAGCTACTCACCGATGTGTGAGGGGGGGGGGGGGGCAGGGGTAGCTACCCCTCCCCTACCCCTTCGCTAACTAGCGAGGGAGTAGTAAACCCTCGTTAAAAATCTAATGGCTCGTCATTTCAGTTACGCCCAAAGTAATACCCTAATTAAATAGCGTGGTTTGAATTTCGGTTACGGAACAAAGATATATGTTAGAAGCTCGAGGTGAGGGTGGCAGGTTCATCCTTGCCAAGATTCTTGGACATGAATCTTGGCATTTTTAGATTTGTTTCAGAAGCGGGTCTTTTGAAAACTATCTAACTCTTATAATGACTTGTTAACTTTTATGGCTTTAATTGAATATTCTTTAATTTTTTATATACATAGTCTAAATGATATCGGCGTCAATGACCCTAGATATCAGGATGCCTGAAAACCGTAAATCAATCAATCAATCAACAAGCAGGGAGGCACCATTTCGGAGCAGCTATCCCATCTTGTAGTAGAGATACTGAGATGGACCGAAGTCCATTCGATTCCACTATCGGCTCCCTTCATACCAGGCAAAAGTAATGTGTTCGCCGACAGTCTGAGCAGAGCGTCTCATTTAGTGAGTACCGAGTGGTCTTTGGATCGTCTAGTAGACAAGAAAGTCCTGACTTTGTGGGGTTCCCCGACTGTGGATCTGTTCGCTACAGCGTTGAACTTCAAGCTCCCGCTGTACTGCTCCTCAGTCCCGGACCCCAAGGCACTCTGGCAAGATGCCTTCCAACAACGGTGGGACAACATCGACGTTTACGCCTTTCCCCCGTTCTGTCTGATGAGGAGGGTGCTCAACAAGACCAGAACATCGGTCAATCTCTCGATGACCCTGATAGCTCCGCTATGGCATCACACGGAATGGTTTCCAGACCTTCTGCAACTCCTGACGGAGGTCCCGAGAGAGCTCCCTCCACGATGCGAGCTACTCAAACAACCACACGCCAACATTTTTCACAAAGCCGTAGCCTCGCTTTGGCTTCACGCCTGGAGACTATCCAGCATCCCCTCGCAGAGAGAGGATTTTCGCAACAAGTTGCGGAAAGGATGTCTGGACACCTGCGAAGGTCATCCGCAGGTGTCTACCAGGCAAAGTGGAGAGTTTTCTGTGGTTGGTGTCGTGGAAGGGGTATCTCTCCACTCGATGCCACTATTCCAGCAATAGCGGAGTTCTTCGTGTATTTGCGAGAAGAAATGCGCCTTTCAATCTCGGCAGTGAAAGGCTATCGCTTAGCCTTAAGTTTCGCCTTTAGGCTCAAAGGGGTGGACATTTCTTCTTTGCTGGAACTTTCTTTACTCATGCGAAGTTATGAACTTACCTGCCCTCAGTTGGAAGTGAGACCTCCTCCATTAAACGTGGTTCGAGTTCTCAGGTCTCTGAAGAGACCTCCCTTTGAACCATTACGCCAGGCTTCAGATCGCCACCTGATTTGGAAGACGGTGTTCCTACTTACGTTGGCTTCGGCCAACCGAGTTGGGGAACTTCATGGTCTCTCGTATGACATCGCCCATTCAAGGGGATGGGGGGAGGTAACATTCAGATTCGTCCCTGAGTTTGTGGCTAAGACTCAGAATCCGGGAGTGCCAGACCCTCGGTTTGACTCTTTCCGGATTTCGAGTCTTCGTTCTGTAACAGATGACCCAGACCATCTTCTACTGTGCCCAGTAAGAAGTCTGAGGCTCTATCTTAAGAGAACAGCTGCAATTCGTCCTCAAGTGCAAGCATTGTTTGTAAGCACTGGGAGGACAAAGAGGAGGGTCACCAAGAATACCATCTCAGCTTGGATTCGTAGGGTAATCCATCATTTCCTGAATCCCGACCCTCCTCCATCACGTCGCCCTAGAGTACATGATGTCAGGGGCATAGCTACGTCCCTGGCCATCAAAAAGAACTACTCAGTGACGCAGGTTCTACAAGCAGGGGTTTGGAAGCGTCAGACGACCTTCACAGCTCACTACCTGCAAGACGTGACCCACAGGAGGCTCGATACGTTCTCTATCGGCCCTGTGGTGACTGCACAACAGCTGGTTTAAACCTCATGCTCCTTAATGGACAAGTAGCAGAGGGTTGAGGGCATTGTTACCCGGTTTTAGTCTGCATGAATGAAAAGGTATGTCTGGCCCTTATTCTTTTCTTCATCCTCCCCTCTTGGGGAAAGCAGCATCCTGGGTTCTCTGTACAGCTAACCTCAAACCACTGCAGGTAAACTATGTTCCCTTGTGTTTCTAGTATTAAGCTAATACTGTCACGTCCCCATACCCTGATGAGGTGGTATTAGGAGAGTCCTAGCCTTACGTTCCATCTAAAGAACTTCAGGTCAACCTCCTAGGACGAGTCACGCTTCATTCCTTCACACACATCTTATGTAGGCCGAGCCCTTGCAGAGCAAGGTGCTAGCGAGGCGCAGGGACTCCTTATTGTTGAATACCAACACACTCAGATACTGAGTCCCCGGGCAAAAAGCCAAAAGCCAGTAATGGCTGGGACTTGCCACCCTACCTAAGGGTTGAGTCACCCATATTAAATAGCGTGGTTTGTATTTCAGTTACGGAACAAATGACAAATTCGTAGATAATTTGTATTTTTCCAAACTATACAAACCTTAGCTGTTTAATCAAACTTGTCCGCTGGCCCTGTCACCCGTGAAGTCTTACCTATAAGCGAAGGGAAGCTCAGCACAGGTGTGTGTGTGAGGGGGGGGGGTTAGTATACTACCCCTCCCTACCCCCAAGCTAACTAGCAGTGGGGTAGTAAACCCTTGTTAAAATTCTAATGGCTCGTCATTTCAGCTACGCCGAAAGTATTTACCCATATTAAATAGCTAAGGTTTGTATAGTTAGGAAAAATACAAATTATCTACGAATTTGTCATTTTACAAGAAAGGATGTGAATGCTCCAGGTGACTTTTGCAACCTTTCTCATGCAAGACGTGACCCACAGGAACTCGATACGATCTCTATCGGTCCTGTGGTGGCTGCACAACAGCTGGTTGTATACCTCAAGCTCCTTATTGGTGGACAAGTAGCAGAAGGTTGAGGGCACTGTTACCCGGTTTTACTCAGCGTGAATGAAAAGATTTCACTGGCTCTTATTCTTTTCTTCATCCTCCCCTCTCTTGGGGAAAGCAGCATCCTGGGTTCTCTGCATAAGCTGACCTCAAAGCACTGCAGGTGAACCATGCTCCCTTGTGTACCTAGTATTAAGCTAATACTGTTGCGTCCCCATACCCTGGCGAGGTGGTATTGGGAAAATCTTGGTTACATCAGTTTTTTTCTTACAATGGACTCGGAATAACTTTACCTCGACAGTCACACTTCTACATGTCTCAACACACAGTTTGCGTAGCAAGGTTTTTGCGAGGGCAGGGAATCCTTATTTTTGAGTACTGTACTAACATACTCAGATAAGGAGCCCCTGGGTAAAGCCAGATTGGCAGGGACGCCCACCCTTCCTAATGGGTGAGTCACCCCTAATAAATAGCGTGGTTTGTATTCCATTTACGGAACAAATGACAAATTCGTAGATAATTTGTATTTTTTGTAACTATACAAACCTTAGCTATTTATACAAACTTGCCCGCCAGCCCTATCCCCCTTGAAGTCCTACCTCCAAGCAAAGTGAGCTAAATCACAGGTGTGAACGGGAGTGGTAGCAAGCTACCCCCCTACCCCCTGCTAACTAGCGGTGTGGGTAGTTAACCCTCGCTAAATTTTAATGGCTCGTTATTTCAGCTCCGCCGAAAGTATAACCCCTAATAAATAGATAAGGTTTGTATATTTAGGAAAAATACAAATTATCTGCGAATTTGTTATTTTTACCCAGTGAGGAGTCTGTGGTGTTACCTTAAAAGGACGACACCAGCTCGCCCCTGTGTGTCGGCACTGTTGACCAGCACGGGGAAGGTCAAGAGGAGGATCACAAGGATTTCCATCCCCTCTGGGATTGGAAGGCTGTTGAGGTTGCTCTCAATCTAGACCCTCCTCCATCCTAAGACCCAGAGCTCATAACGTCAGTGGCAGATACTGTTAGTGGGCATAAGGAAGCGTAAGTCGACCTTTACGGCCCACTACCTGCAAAGACATAACCTACAGGAACATGGAGACCTTTTCCATCGGTTCTGTGGTGGTCACACAATAAATGGTCTAAACACCTCAGGCTCCTGGATGGACAAGTAGCAGAGGGTTGAGGGCTGAGGTTACCTGTATTAGGCTCTGGTGAGTGAGTAAGAATGACTGGCTCCATTCTTCCTTTTATCTTCTCCCGTCTGGGGAAAATAGCTCCGCAATCCTCAGCATAGCTGACCTCACCTCGCTGCAGGTAAGACTCATTTCCCTTGTGCCTCCTAAGTATAGAATAATACTTTGTTACGTCCCTAATACCTTTTTGAGGGAGGGTATTGGGTAAGTCTTAATAACAATAGGTTTTGTACTTGAGTTCCTATGTTAAAGACAAGCCACACTGTTAGTTCCACTCACACACAAGCTTATACAGGCTGCTATCAGTGCATTACCTCATATCGGCACTTGATTTTAGCGAGGGTAGGGTCCCTTAACTATCGATCACAGATCGAAATGGAGAGGACAACGGGTCATGACCAAGGCCAGTTGGTGAGGACTTCCTCCCTCCTAAGAGTAAGTCACCCCTATAAATAGCAGAGGGTTTGTATTTACGCCTGACCAAATAACAAATTTGTAAGTAATTTGTATTTTTCCTTGTATACAAACCTGGAGCTATTTATACAAATTGGCCCGCCACCCTGTCCCCCAAGAAGTCGTGCTATAAAGCAAAGTGGTTACTCAGCCAAGAGGTGTGAGTGAGTGGGGTAGCCAGTCTACCCCACCCCCCACCCGCTAACCAGCGGATGGGGTAGTTATCCCTCACTAAAATTATCATGGCTTGTCTTTCAGCTACGCCAAAAGTATACCTTTTTAAATAGCTCCAGGTTTGTATACTAGGGAAAATACAAATTACTTACAAGTTTGTTATATTTTGGATAGTAGGGAGAGTAGTGATTTTATCTGTACAATGTTTAAAGGAAAGAAGTTTGATCTTACTGTGTTGATTTTGCAGCGCAGTGAAATTTTTTTTAATTGCAGTTTCAATCCTATTTTATGAAATTTGTTTTCATTATTTTGTTACATTATCTCGTTAAACAATTGGGGGAAATTTTGTTCTTAGTTACATTCTGATTGGAATAGTATGTTTCAGAATGGTGTTGGTGATCTTGTAGGCACAGATGGTGATAAGAGCACAAAATCACCTGTAAATAAACGTAACCTAAGAAATAGAAGAGAGAAGAACCTACAATCGCCAAATCGCAAAGATCATTTGGATTCCGCCTCAGGTATGTTATAAATCTCAAGTTGATCCAGATCTTTGATATAATTCTGGACTGTCAGGGATGTCCCGATGTATTTGTACATGAAGAAAAGGTGAGAGATGAACAAGCAGGATTTAGAAAAGGTATAAGTAGTACTTACCAAATTTTCATTTTGAGACATGTTGAACAGTAATGTGTAGATTATAGAAATTCACTTTTGAGGGCATTTGTGGACTATGAGAAAGTCTTTTATAATGTGCACCAGCCAGTATTGTGGATATTCCTGTATTATTATGGAGTTGTTCTTAAATATGTGAATTTGACAAAGTCTGTTCATGATCATAGCAAGTGCAAAGTTATATTGTTCTGACACTCATACAAACCTTATGCTATTTTTAAGGGATTATCCTTTCGGCAAAGCTAAAACTAGTCATTAGACTTATAGCGAGGTGGAACTACCCTACCGCTAGATAGAGGGAGAAGTAGGAAGGGTAGCCCGCCACTCCTCTCTCACACACACACCTATGTAGTCTGATCACTTTTTTTCTTTTGGTACAGGGGGGGGGGGGTAGATATTCGTCTCTCTCTGCTCCCAACTGTTTTACTTGCCTTTGACTTTTCCCATGTTTTTCTTCTTGTGTTTCTATATATTTTTGAATATTCTTATAATGTTTTTTTATGTATACATAAACATTTTTTTTCATTACAGTGTGAATGCTGCTGTTTTTTAGTTTCAGCATGGTGCGGTCTCTTCCCCTTTGACGCTTGACAACCTGTGGGCTGGTGGCTTTCCCCGCATCTCCGAGTGCAGCAACCTAGCCTCTGTCTTGTCGTCTTATGTAAATTCTGCTCTTGCTAATGGTGCTGTTCTCCCTCCTTAAGTGGGAGGCGGCAGTTCCTGTGCATCTCAGGGAACACCTTCCCTGCTTGCGGCTTAGGCTGTTCTTCCAAGTGGTTCTTCTTCAGGTAGTAAACTTAATTTTAATTTAATTGTAAATATAAAAAAAATTGGTAATCTAACTTTCTACAGAACTTTTGTCGCAGCTTTCCTTCGTTTGGCAATGGCAGCTGACAAAGGGAGTGCTTAGTCTTTAGCTTGTTGTTGCACCTCTCTGGGGAAACCTTTCTTGCTTGCATTTTAGTTTGTCCTCTTGGGAGAGAGTTTTCATGCTCTAGTTTTTGTTTTTCCTCAGCGCTAGCAGCTGACGTAAGGAGTGTGGAATCAGATGATCCTGCCAGTCTCCATCTTCTTTGCCTGCGCCCACGGCAGTTCTAGACCTCAGGGGCAGTAGCTGTTAGAACTCCTTGGAGCTCTTCAGGTAACCCAGAAATAAGCTTCGGCTTCGTTTCTTAGGCAACACTCAATGTCGACCTTCAATTTGAGTGAGAGCATGTAGAGGGGAAGCAGAGAGTGCTGCCCAGAGGTTTGCCTTCAGGTGTTGGAATTTTACCTTTCGAGGGAAAGTCCCTCCACCAGCCACTGTCCGACAATCTTCCTGATTGCGAGGAGAATTTCCGATAACGGCAGTAGATGTTAGTCGCCTTTTTCTCGTCCACGGGACAGACTTCCTTCAACTGTTTTGGTCTCCCCTTCGCGGGATTCCTCCGGCGGGAATTGGATTTGTCCATTCCTGTCCATCGCAATGACGTCTTTCTTCGTGTAACCTCTTCAGGGGAAACCCAGAGAACAAGCTTCGGCTTTGTTCTCGGGTAACACTTGATGTCAACCTTCAATTTGAGAAAGGGCTTGTTGAGGGGAAGCAGAGAGTGCTGCCTGGAGTTTTGCCTCCAGGTTTTAGAATTTTCCCTTCCGAGGGAAAGAGCCTCCACCAGCTACTGTTTGGCAATGTTCCTGCTTGTGGTGAGAATTACCGACAGTGGCAGCAGATGTTGGTTGCCTTTTCCTGTCCATGGGAGAGGCTTCCTTCAGGGATTCCTCTAGCAGGAAGTGAATTTGTTCATTTCTGCTCTTCCTCTTCGGAAGCAGATATCACCCAGTCTCGTCTCGTCTAGACTTCTTGCCCAGCTGTCTCTCCAGCAAGACACTTCACACCCCGCTGATTCGTCTTGCCAACAGATTTGCCTCGCCCAGCCCTACTGTAACTGCACCGTCAGTTCACGATCGCCCATGATCATCCTTCAGCTCGTGACATCTGACGTTCGCCGTTTACCAGCCCGCCGTTCACTGGCTCGTGATCGTCGCTCACTCACTGTTTGACAACTGGCCGTTTGTCAGCTCGCCATTTGCCAGCTAGCCGTTTTTCAGCCTATGATCATCACTTGCCAGTGCCATTTGCCAGCTTGCCATTCGCCAGTCTGTAATCATCACTCGCCAGCGCCGTTCTCCGACTTGTTGATCGCCAACTCATCGTTCGCCAGCTCACCGTTTGCCAGCTCACCCTTTGCCAGGTCGCTGATCGCCAGCTCGCCAGCTCACAGCTAGCCGTTCGCCAGCTTGTGATCATCACTTGTCCAGCGCCATTCGCTAGCTTGTGATTATCACTCGCCAGCGCCGATCGCCAACTTGGCGTTGGTAAGATTCCCGTTCCCCTGCTTGAAGATTCGTCAGGTCGCCGATCGCCAATTCAATAGCTCACTGAATTGCCAGCTTGCTGTTCGTCAGCTCGCCAATCACCAGATCACTGGTTAACAGCTCACAGATAGAGAACACCAGAAGTTGTCGGCATTTTGCGTGCTCCCGGTCTCTGTCTGTTTATGCGCCCTCGGACTTTTGTGTAAGCACCTTCAGCCTCCATCCACGGATTCCATTCCTGGAGACACATTCGCCCAACCCTTCACTGGACTCTATCTTGTTCGTCAACTCGGACAATGACTCGCTTCCGTAGCTGGAGCTCTCCCTTCGGCCGGACTTGTTTGAAAGGGATACAGTACAGTATCTTCCTTTCTCATCCTCATATGAGTTTTTTCCAGTACTCTAATGGGAAAAACCCTTCCTACAAGCTCTAAGTACTTGGCTCATTTTTGCCAAGGACAGGGAGTCCGCATTCAAGCAATAAGAGCATACATTCTTGTCTCTTCCATCCTCCTTTGGTAGGTGTGAAGCGATTCTCTTTACCCGCGCGATCAGAACATCAGGTCTCATGGGAAGATGCGGTTCATCAAGATACCGCCGAGCTTCTTCAGTCACTTCTTACAGAAGTCTCCAGTTTTAGTCTCTCATCGGGGAACAAGTTTGATCTTCAAACTCTGTCATGCGAGGAGAAGGCCTGCGATCATACAAATAGTCAGGCGATGGCTTACTGTACTAGTTCAGCCACTAGGAGTCATACTCCTAGTCTTTTTTTCTCCTGAACATCTTTCTTTAGGCCTGTCATGTCGAGGAACGGTGCTTCAGTTTAAATAGAACTGAAGGTTTTCACAGGCGTATTTACCGTAGGGCCAACCTGCCCCTTAGGATCGGTCTCATTGAAATGTCTCGAATTTACCTCGATCTGAAGATTGGAGTAAATTTCATGAGAGACCCAACTGTCGTATCAAATACAGTTATCCGTAGACATGGTCACCAGCCTGCAGAAACTTCCGTCGGATCGCCAAGACCGCATGTCTCCGTCAAATTCAACCTCTTCAGTAACAGCCAGATCCCAGGTTCTTCAGCACCCGGGATTTTCCTTTTCTCTGGTTCTCTATGGGATCTGATCAAGAGACAGTCCTGGTAATGATGTTGCCAGACAAGAATCTCATCCAAGGAGTCGACCTCTTCATTTTCTCGGATTTGACGCTTTTTACAGAAGTATCCAAGAAACTGGGTGAGAGCACTTACGGCACCACACGTCCTTAGGACTATGATCAGAGCACAAATGGTACAGCCTCTTAATTCTCTTGGAAAGGCCATTTTTATTCTTTCGAGAAGAATTGCCTACGGTGAGGGCCGAGATTCGTCTGTTTTCCTGTTCACGGGAAACTTCCTTCACCTATTTGGTCACCCCTTCAGGGGATTCTGTCTATGGGATTTGGAATTATCCAATCCACTCCTTCTGTGGGAGACTTCCTCCTCCAGCCTAAGTTCAGAGGCCTTCCTATTTTCAGGAGTCAGCGCAGATAACAGCGACAGGCATTGATTTCCTCCCTCTTCCTGTGGGAGAAAGACTGCTTTCACCTGTTTTACTCCCTTTGAGCGATTCCTCCGAGGATAAGTGGCTTCTCCCTTGCCCACTACTGAGCAGGCATCGTCGGCAGTCCTGTCTCTTTAGGAGATTCGGTTATCCCATCAGACTCGCATTGCTAGTAAGACTTGTATTGCCTAAGAGAGACTACACGTTTACAACTTCCATCGGATAACCCATTGAGAACTTCCCTTACGACTCGATCTACTCTAATAACCACCGGTGAACATCTTTTACTAAGTGCAGCTTCGCTGCAACCCCACGCCTGGAGACTATCCAGCTCCTTCTCGAGGAGTACAACCGCTTTTCGAAACAAGTTGCGAAGAGTAAGTCTGGATACCAAAGTTTTCTTCGGCTTTGATTTCCTAGACTAGGGGACCGTTTTCTCTGTGGTGAGGATTGTGTAAAGGTTGTCTCTCCTCTCGGGGGCACTATTCCAGTAATAGGCCTGCCCTCAATTTGCCATCAGAAGGACGGCTGCTCCTAGGCTCAGGTGATGGGAGGTTACTGCTCGTTCCTTGAGCATCTCCAGACCAAAGCGCTAAAGTTTTTTCCAACAGCTTAATTATAACTGTTGTAATTTATCCTTCAGCTTTGTCTCTGTGGGGTTCCCCTCCGTCCTGCCGTAGGGTTGCGGTTCTCTCGAGTAGTTATTTTTTCTCAGCTGAATTAATTAATTGTAATTCTTGTTTTGTTACAGTTTTACGCTGCCACACTCTTTTTCCCGTTGATGTCGGCCGGGTAAGGGAGTATGCAGTCCTTATTTTGTGTCTGTTCTCTTAGCGGACACCTTTCCTCTCTGCGGCCTAAGGGCTCCTCCCAAGGGATTTTTTTTTTTTTTTTTTACATAATTTGTTCTACTTTTCCTCAGTTAGTGATGCCATTCTTCTTTTTTTGGCTATCATAGCCTACGTAGAAAGCAGCGCCTTTTGTCCCGGGGGAGTCTGCTGTCAATGTGCCATCACTTTCCTGTTTCCCTGCACCTACGGCAGTTCCTGATCATCATGCTAACCTCAAGAAACTAGCTCCAGCTACGTTTTCTCTGGTAGCGGTCAATGCAGACCTTCAAATTGAACAAGGCTTGTTGATGGGAAGCAAAGAGCTCTGCCTGGAGGTTCGCCTCCAGGGATTGGTTTTCTTTTCCTTCCAAGGGAAAGTTTTCCTTGCCAGATGTTGGGCTCTATTTCTCCCTTCCGAAGGATAACTTCCCTTCTTCATCTCTTGTCCCTCCTGCAAGGGTCCCCTTTCTAGTGAAGGGGCTCTCAATGAGACCTCTTCAGAGATCTGCTGGCGGTCAGCTTGCTGATCCTTCAGATGGTGCTTGTCGTTGGGTTGGTGGCAGAAGTCCTTGCCGTGTTCTCCTCTTTGCCTTCAGGGTGCTCCTGCTCCGTCGGCAAAGAAAAGCCTCTCACATCCTCGTCTCTGCAGTCTTCCTCTTTGGAGGATCCTGCCCAGCCTGCCTCTTTTGGTTCCTGACCTTGGCTTCCATCATCAGCTTCAACGAACTTCGGTTCGTTCGTTGACTGCAAGGGATCGTTCTCGATCTCCTCCTGAGTATGTGTTGCCTCACAAGGGTCACATTTCTTCGCCTGAGCTCCAGCTACAGTTCATTGGCAGCGTTCTCCGTCTCGTCAGGGTTCTGCTCGATGTTCACCTGCTCGTCATGTTCACTCTCAACCTTCAATGCGACTGTCCCGTCAGCATGTGGATCGCCTAGCCATCGCCTACAGCTGACAACTTGTTCAACCTCTCGTAAATCGCCTGCTTGTTCATTCTCTTCTGCTGTTGCAGCGGTTCGGAAATGCGTACTCATCAGTGTCAGGAACTTCAATCCTCTACCAGACATCGTTCTCATGCATCTCGTAACCGAAACGTGTCGATCACCGTCAGAGCATAAAATGCCCAACGGTGTGTAAATGGCCTGAGCATGAATTGTCGGCGTATCTCCTTGTCCAGTGATTTGTAGCTCGTCGATGCTTAAACGCTCATTGCTTAACCAACCAGCGTTCGGCTGTTGCTCAGAGCCTTTCAGTATAACGAGTCTCTCTCCTTTGGAACGCAATTGCCCTTCAGAGCATGAATCGCTCGGCCTTCACAACGCTCACCTGCTCGACAGTCTCTCCATCGTCCGGGAGAGCGTGAAACGCCGACGCTTCCATCAGCTCATGAATCGCCTGACCATTGTCAACGATCGATATTTTGTGTACCACCTAAGAGTTCGTTTACACTTGAATCACTGATGCTTGAATCAGCCAATCGATCGCTAAACCATAGTCAACGTTCGACAACTCGTACACCTCCTAAGCGTTCGGTTACACGTGACCCGTTTACGCGTTTGACTTCGCGTCAACCTGCTACGCGAGAATTGCTGAAAACGTGAAAATCGCCTTCTCTTTCACCACCTTGGAAATCGCCTGCTCGTCAGCGATCGCATGGTTGTTAGCGTTCGCCTGCCCGTCATCGACCGTCTTGTCAACAGCATTCACCTCAGTGACCACACGCGTAGCTTAGACCTTCACTGTCTTGGGAATCACTTAGCGAACCAGCGTTTGGGCGTAACTTTGAGCGTTCTCAAACGATCGCGTTGCTCTCCTTCGGAACGCGTTCGCCCACCTGTTCGTGATTCACTTCAATGTGAATCATCTCTCATCAGTTAGCCTTCACGCTCAGCTATGCATTAGTTGCCTACTCGAGGATCGTCGACACACCAACCTGCCTCTCGTGCAGCGTTAACGATTGGTCCCGCCTCATTGCGGTATCGCTCGTCGACGCAGGAAGACTCTCCCTCATATCGATATCGAGTCATTGGTCTGCACGTTGGAAATCACCATCGCGTGTTGAGCAGGAAGTTTCCCAACGCTCTCCAACGCGTCAGCGGCCATCACACCTTCATGCAAAGAGGATCTCCAACTGCAGCCACCAAAGGTGGTGGTTGTGGCTGCTAGGAAGATAGTGTGGTTAACGATCGTTCATTATCATACCAGGAAGGCTTTGAATACCTTCTAGCTAACACCATTCTGAAACGTTCAGCGGTTCGTGAATCGCAGCCTCGAGAGTTGTCGATTCACCGTCCTGCCTCTCGCTCGGCGGTAGCGATCGAGCCCGCGATTTTCGCGGCATCTCTCTTCGACTTATTAGCATAAGCATCGGATGTCGACCCTTTTTAGGTTTTCGACGTTGTGGTTTTGGAGAGCTTGTCTGCTGCCCTGCCAGCTGCATCGGCAACTGCATCATCTTCTCCATCTTCCGCCACCGAGGTCTGTGCTCCTTCCCATGACGTACATGGGGAGAGCAAAGTCGGTGTCGCGTCTCTCCGACAAGTGTTTCCATTTCCAGTAAAGGGTCTCGCATAGAGACTCCTCTTTGGGGGCTTGCTTTTGATCAGCCTGCTGATCCTAGGCTCGTACATCGTCGGTCGGCGGCAAGAGTCCTTTAACTTCTTGGCTTCTTCAGTCCTCTTCTTCAGAAGAAACTGTCATTCCTTTCTCCTCTGGTTACCGACCTTTGCCTCCATCTCCAGGAGCACTGGGTTCCGAAACTCCGCCATGGAGGGGTTCTTCCTCTTTGAGCCAAGGGACGTCAAGCAGGCAGCGGAGAGGTGGAGGAAGTCAACACGCTTTCGCTCCTTCTTTTGGCCCTTACAGCTCTGCCCTACAGACCTCCGGCCCTTCCAAGACCAGCCATACAAAACCATCAACTATTAAAACGGCAGAGGTTTTGAAAACGGAGGTGTCCTAGAATCCCTTTCCTGTCAAGGAAGGGAAAGGCAGCAAGTCCAATCGTGGAGGAAAACTTCAGAGAGGTGGCGGTAGAAACTGTAAATGTGAGGAGAGGTCATCTCCCTGCTTGTCCACCAGTAGGGGGAGGCCTACAAAGCTGCTGGACCAGGTGGATGCAGCTCGAGGCCAAATCTTGAACGATCTCCGTGATTCGTTCAGGGTAGCGTGTCGCGTTCTTTTCACCTCTCCCTCCACTAACCAAGAATACAGTGTTTATGAGCTCCTTTGCGATGGGATCAGCAAGGGGGCAGCCCTTTGTGCTAAAGTCCAGACCTGGTTGGAGAAAGGCCCTATCCAGGAGATCCTCGACAGTTCTCAGGCTTCTTCATTTGACTCTGTTGTGAAAAAGGCATCTGGAGGCTGGAGACCAGTCACTGATCTCTCAGCTCTGATCAAGTTTGTCGAGCAGACTTCGTTCAGTATGGAGACAGCAGACACAGTCAGTCTAGTGGTAAGACCATAAGGCTTCATGTGTATACAGGATCTAAAGGACGTATATTTCCAGATCCCAATCCATCTGTCTTCAAGGAAATATCTGAGTTTCAACATCGACAACAAGACATACCAGTTCAAGGTGCTGTGTTTTGGCCTTTCCACAACACCTTCACAAAAGTGTTTTCCCTGTGTCATTTTGGGCTCACAGGTTCGGCTTCTGTCTCCTTCGTTACCTGGACGACTGGCTAGTCCTATCTGACTCGGTGGCAACCCTTCTTCAGCACTGAGACAAACATCTGAGACTTTTCCAAGATCTGGGGATCATGGTAATTTCGAGAAGTCTTCCCTGCTTTCCACTCAAAGACTAATATACCTGGGCATGGTATTAGACATCAAATATCATAAAGCCTTCCCATCAGACAGGATAGTAAGGCTGAGGAAAGTTGCAAGGCTTTTCCTCAAACAAGAAGATCACCCAGCCCAGAAGGGGCTATGTCTCCTCGGACATCTATCATCCTTGGCCTGTCTAGTTTCCATCGGTCGCCTCAGGATTCGATCTCTGCATTGGCGTCTGAAGTCCAATTGGAATCAGCCATTCGTTTCCCCGTACACTCTGATTCCTATGGGATCAGAGGAAAGTACGGATCTCGAATGGCAGCTGGCAGAGGAGAATCTGCTGAAGGGTGTTGATCTTTTCGTCCCTCCTCCTGATTTGATGGTGTTTTCGGACGCATCAAAAGAAGGGTGTGGGTCTCACGTGTGGCACCACAAGGCCTCAGACCTTGGGTCAGAGGTTGAATCGTACCTTCACATAAATCTACTGGAGAAGGCCGATTTTTCTGGTCCTTCAAGAGTTCCTTCAGTGGTGGTGATGAGTGACAACACCACGGTAGTAGCTTACATCAAGGAGCAAGGAGGTACTTTTGCGCAGCCCCTATCATATCTAGCAGTAGAACTTCTGAGATGAGCAGAAGTCCACTCGGTCTCACTATCAGCTTGCTTCATTCTAGGCAAGAGGAATGTGCTAGCCGACAGTCTGAGCATAGCATCGCTGATAGTGGGTTCCGAATGGTCTGTGGATCATCTAGTTGCCAACTAAGTACGGACTTTGTGAGGTTCCCCGACTGTGGACCTTTTCGCTACAGCCCCGAACTTCAGGCTCCCCTTGGACTGCTCCTCAGTGCCAGATCCCAAAGCTCTCTAGTAAGATGCATTCTAACAACGGTGGGAAAACATCGACGTGTATGCATTCCCACCGTTTTGTCTGATGAGAAGAGTACTCAACAAGACTTAGACCATTGGTCAATCTTTCAATGACCCTCATAGCTCTGCTTTGGCCACACGCGGAATGGTTTCCGGGCCTTCTGCTGCTCCTAACGGAGCCCCTAAGAGAACTTCCTCCACGACACAAACTACTCAGAGAACCACATGTCAACATTTCCACAAAGCAGTAGCTTTGCCATGCTTTCGCGCCTGGAGACTATCCAGCATCTCCTCTCTCAGAAAGGTTTTTTGTAACAAGTCGCAAAGGGGATGCCGAGATAGCTGCGAAAATTATCAACTTCATTCTACGAGGCGAAGTGGACTGTCTTCTGTGATTGGTGCTGCAGAAGGGGTCTCAATCCATTCAATGGCACTATTCCAGCAATAGTGAAATTTCTTGTGTATTGAGGGCGGAAATACATCTTTTAGTTTCAACTGTTAAAGGCTATTGCTCAACCTTTAGTCTCGCCTTTAAACTGAAAGGAGTGGGCATTGCCTCATCTTTAGAACTTCCATCCTCATACGATGTTGTGAACTTACCTGTCCTCAGTCAGAAGTGAGACCTCCCCCATGGCATGTGGTTCAAGTTCTTTGGTCCCTAGAAAGATCCCGTATGAACCATTACGATGGGCAACAGTTTTCCTTCTAACCTGGAAGACTGTTCCTACTTGCCTTGGCTTCAGCCAAACGACTTAGCGAACTTCGCGGTCTTTCGTTTGACGTCGCCCATTCAAGAGAATGGGTAGAGGTAAGCTTCAGCTTCATCCCTGAGCTTGTTGCCTAGACTCAGATCCTAGATTCGACTGCTTCCGGATAATAAGTCTCCGCTCTGTAACTGTCGACCCAATCATCTGTTACTATGCCCAGTAAGATGTTTGAGGCACTACCTCAAGAGATCAGCAGCAGCTCGGCCCAGAGCGCCCTCACCGATTGCCAGCACAGGCAGAAACAAGAGGAGGATCATGGAAAAACAATCTCTGCATGAATTCGCAGGGTCTCTGACCTTGCTCTGAATCCCAATCCCCCTCCATCACGTCGTCCCAAAGCCCATGATGTCAGGGGTGTAGCTATGTCTCTGGCCTTCAAAAACTACTACTCGGTGACGCAGGCATTGCAAGTGGGCGTGTGGAAACGCCAAACTACGTTCATTGCCCACTACCTGCAAGGCGTGACACACAGGAACCTCGATACGTTTTCTATCGGTCTTGTGGTGGAATCACAACAGCTGGTTTAGTACCTCAAGCTCTTTATTGGACAAGTAGCAGAAGGTTGAGGGCATTGGTTACCCTGGTTTTAGTCTGAGTGAATGAAAGGGAAAGTCAGGCTCTTTTCCTCTCTTCATCCTCTCCTCTGTTTGGGAAATTAGCATTCTTGGTCCTTTGCACAAGCTGATCTCAAACCTCTGCAGGTAAACCATTGCTCCCTTGTGTATCTTATTATTGTCCTAATACTGTTGTGTCCCCATACCCTGGTGAGGTGGTATTGGGAAAGTCTCGGTCTCCTCAGTTATTCCCTGCAAGTCTCAGTATAACCTTTACCTTGACAGTCCCATTGCTATTTTCTCATCGCACACAACTTGCATAGGCCTCACACCATGCTTAGCAGGTTTAGTGAGGTGTTACGGTCTCCTTATTGTCGCACTAATCCCTTAGCAATACGGAGTGCCCCGGGTAATGCCTAAAGCCAGATTGGCAGGGACGTCCACCCTCCTAATAGGTGAGTCACCCCTATAAATAGCGTTGGTTTGTATTCCAGGTACGGAACAATTGACAAATTCGGAGGTAATTTGTATTTTTCGTAACGATACAAACTTTAACTATTTACACATACTTGCCCTCCAACCCTGTCCCCCTTGAAGTCCTACCTTCAAGCAAAGTGAGGTAAATCACAGGTGTATGAATGGGAGGGATAGCAAGCTACTCCTCCCCCCCCCCCCCCCCACTAACTAGCAGGATGGATAGTTAACCCTTGCTAAATTTTAATGGCTCGTCCTTTCAGCTTTGCCGAAAGTAATAACCCCTATAAGTAGCTACGGTTTGTATTGTTAGGAAAAATACAAATTACCTCCAAATTTGTCATATTTCAAGAACAGTAACAACATTAAAACAGATCTTTTATATATAAACTATAAAAAAACTTATTCAGCCTTTTCAACATTAAAACATTTGCTGCAAATTTGAACTTTAGAAGTTCTACCGATTCAACCACCCAATTAGGAAGATCATTCCACAACTTGGTCACAGTTGGAATAAAAGTGTGCAGTATTGAACCTCATGATGGACAAGGCCTGGCTATTAGAATTAACTGCATACCTTGCAATGCAAACAGGATGGTACCGCCTGGGAAGATCTAAATGCAAAGGATGGTCAGAATTATGAAAAATCTTATGCAACGTGCTTAGGGAACTAATGAAATGATGATACCACAGACTAATATCTAGATCAGGAATAAGAAATTTAGTAGACCATAAGTTCCTGTTCAACAAATTAAGATGAGTATCAGCAGCTGAAGACCAAACAGGTGAACAATACTCAAAACGAGGTAGAATGAAAGAATTAAAACACTTTGACATTTCTACCATTTAATAAGGTGACTTGATATCTCCAAACTGCATAGGATTTTTGCCTCTGACCTTCAGTTTTGCGACGCCAGGGCGATATATCCTGAAAATTAGTGTTTTTCAAAATCTATCTCCTCCCTTGATACTTGATATTAAGACCTGGGATTAGGATCCTATATGTACCTGGTGTGGACCTCCAATAAAATAGGGAGTTTTTTTTTTAAGGTCATATTTTTGCTAGATATGAATTTTTTTCATTATAATAAAAAAAAGTAACTGCATTTATCTAGGGAAAAAATACTAAGAAAAATTTGAAAAACAAATTGGAAAAATGGCTCTATTTGACTGTTTTATAATATCTCTAAGTTATATACCAAATTTCAAAGCTATATCTTTAAAACTAAGGGAGAAGATAGAATTTGAAGGTCAATAAGTAAAGTTTTGATATGGGTGCTCAAAGTTTTTCTTTGTACTTTTCAAGACAATATTAATAAATCATGATTATTATGAATTTTGTTCTTTTTTTTGGATACTAATAAAACAAAACAATATTATATATCATTATTTAATCATAAATTATGTTTATTTGCTCAATATCTTGCTTCTTTAAGGAGACGATGGCTCCTTCATTGTCTCTCTCCTTCAATAACTCCACTAATACAACCCACTTATGAACTCATATTAGAGCAAATTTTCTTCCTCATTATGTTAGTGAGATGTTGAAATTTTCTTTTCCTCTATGGCATATCTTTAAAACTAAGAGAGAAGATAGAATTTGAAGGTCAATAAAGGGATTTGGCGAAGGAAAAATCTATTTCTGGGAAGAGGCCTGTGACGCCCGGTGAAAGGTCCTTCTTTGTACCTTTCCTAATATAAATCTTCCAAATATACTAGAGAAAGATAAAAGCATGGAATGCAGAGGTTACAACCCTCGCGCGAACACCTTGTAGGTGTCGTGTATTTAACAAAGGCGTGCGAAAACCACTATTCACAGGCTGTCTTCCATTTAGATAATCCCTTCATCAATGGGGAGGGCCGTGACAGGCCCTAGAGAACATAGTTGAACTACCCCACCGACACCTACCACGCGCGCCCTCTAGGACATCCTTCTGCAAGAACATATGGCTTGGCAAGGAAAAAAGGGGGTGGGTCCGTACCAAATAACCGGGAAGGGTTTCACCGGGCGTCACAGGCCTCTTCCCAGAAATAGATTTTTCCTTCGTCAAAATCCCTTTTCTGGGGCGGCCTGTGACGGCCGGTGAAAATGTACCAGAGAATGCCTTCCAAGCCCAATACCATAATAACATAATAAGGAGAAAACAGACACCATGTAAGCCAATAATATAATACTGTAAGTAAACATAAAATCATAAACTAACCATAGGCATAGGGGACGTAATGTTAAAATAATATGAAGACAAAGAATCACCTGAGTGTCCAGTCGCAAAAGGTATCAATCTTACATGTCTAAGCATATCTAAACATTAAAGGAATGGTAATTACAATAACAGTTAAATCATAGCAATTAAACATGGTAAAATAACTTAGGGCTAACGAACTACCCAGGAGAGTGGCGACGTGGTGTGAGAGGTGGTTAGGAGGGAGGAGAGAAGAGATGGAATAAAGAAATAATCAGAGTTTAATGGGGAGAGATAAGACTCCCCGCTGCAACCGTAGGGTATTTAAGGGCCTGTAAGTTCTTTAGATAGTGGCGTTTGAAAACCATAGGAGATTTCCAACCCGTATATTTTTTAAGGTCATCAAAGTCCATGTTCTGGAAGTAATTGATGGAGGTAGCTATTGACCTTATATCATGAGCATGGGGAAATAATTCCGGGTTAGCATGTTTAATGAAGTAGAGGATTTGTTGTCTGATACCTTGAATGGTCATAGTACCCCCTTGTTCCCTGATAAATAAGGGGCCAGACAAGCGGGTGGCAGATCTAGCTAAAAAGGTCCTGAGAGCAGTGACTGGACACAGCGAAGGATCCTGGGGAAGAGAGATAATCTTCCAAGGGGACCACCTATTTTGCGGGTCCTCATTTTTAGCTAGGAAAGCTTTGTCTGGGGAAAGCAGTACTTCGCCTGTAGGGAGGAAATCTATGTTTTCCGGGTTACGTGAGAGAGCTGCTAGTTCTGAGGTTCTAGCACCTGAGGCCATAGCTGTTAGAAATAGAGTCTTCCTAAGCAGAGTGATATAAGAGCAGGACTCATTGTCCGTGTCTGACGCAAGTTTGAGGACATTGTTCAGAGACCAAGAGACTTTTTGCGGCCGATCCAAAGGCCGAAGCCTAGCACATGCTTTTGGAATAGATGAGAAATAGGAATCAGCCAGGTTAATGTTAAACCCAACCAGGAAGATCTTCTTCAAAGCTGACTTGATGGTAGTTATAGTGCTAGCTGCCAAGCCCTTGTCAAATAGGAACCTAAAAAACGAGATGGCTAAATTCGGAGTCATACGAGTGTGGTCTGAATTCTTTAGGAAATCTGCTAATTTCTTAACAGCCTAATCATATTGACGAATTGTCGAGTCCCTTTTGTCCGCTTCGATGAAGAGAACGTTTTCCGGGTCAATGTTTGCGTCTTTATGAGCTGCAAACTTCATGAAGTCCACAAAGTTAGGGTTTTGGCTATCCTTGAGGAATCTGACACAGTCTGTGTTTGGATTACTTGGGTTAGTTTGGGGAATGGAATCCGGAAGGGTCGGAGTTTCAACTCGAGGAGGAGTGGAAACCAACTGCTCTTTGGCCAGTGAGGTGCTACTAAGGCCACTGCCCCCCGGAAGGAGCGTAGTTTGTGCAATACTTTCACTAGAAGATTCACTGGTGGAAATAGGTAAATCTTCCTCCAATGGTTCCAATCCAGGGTTAATGCGTCTATGGCATAAGCCGGAGTGTCCATGTTTGGTGTCACATAACACGGAAGTTTGTGATTCATCTGAGTTGTGAATAGATCTACCTGAAGGCCCGGAACCAGCCTGAGTATCCACCGGAATGAAATTATGTCCAGAGACCATTCTGATTCCAGTGGTTTCGTCCTGGATAGTGAGTCCGCTATCACATTCTGGACTCCCGCTAGGTGGGTTGCTGACAGGAACCAGTTCTTTTCTGTTGCCAAGGCGAAGATAGTGACCAGGATCTGATTCAGGTTGGGCGACTTGGATCCTCCTCTGTTGATGCAGTGTACTACGGCTGTGCTGTCTGACACTACTCTGATGTGGGTCGACCTCGGAGGAGAGAGTTTTCAGGGTCAAGAACACTGCCATGGCTTCGAGAACATTGATATGGAAGTGTTTCATGGCGGGTGACCAAGAGCCCTGAAACATCTGACGTTCGTAGTAACCCCCCCATCCACTCAGAGACGCGTCTGTATGAATTGTCACTTGTGGGGGTGGGAATTGAAGAGGAACCTATTTGGAGAGGTTCTTCGGTTCGGACCATGGCTGTAGTCTCATTTTCAAGACAGAGGGGATCTTCGAGACCTTGTCTCTTAAAGGTACTGTGGCTCTCTTTCTCCAAACTCGATTGATGTCTTTGAGTTTGGCTTTCAATAGTCGATCTGTTACTGAAGCGAATTGAAGAAGGCCGAGGATTCTTTCTAAGGCTCTTCTGGACACCTGCTTGTGTTTGAGAAAATTCTTGATCTTGGAAGCTATTTCTCTTACCTTTTTGGGAGGTAGAGCCAGCTTGTGCCGTGCAAAGTCCCACTGTATGCCTAACCATTCGAAGCGGTCTGATGGTAGTAGGCGGGATTTTTGGAGATTGACCCGAAATCCCAGGTTGGCGAGAAAACGAAGTACTTTCTTCGTAGCTCTGTTGCATTCCAGGGCTGACCGAGCCCAAATAAGCCAATCGTCCAGATAAGCAACGATCTGAATCCCTTGGTTCCTGAGTTATTCTAACACTGTCTCTCCCAGTTTCGTGAATATCCTGGGTGCAATGTTGAGGCCGAAGGGCATGACTTTGAATGCTAAGGCTTTCCTGCCTAGACGGAAACCTAGGTAAGGAGAGAAGTTTCGAGCTATTGGTACGTGATAATAGGCGTCGGTAAGATCGATAGAGGTGGTGACGGCCCCACGGGGAAGCAGGGTCCGTACCTGAGAGATGGTCAACATCCGGAACCTGTCGCAGAGAATGTAAGAATTTAGCTTTGACGAGTCCAGGACCACTCTCGATGCCGACGAGCCTTTCTTTGGAACTGTGAACAGGCGGCCTTGGAACTTCAGCGATCGAACCCGTTTGATTGCTTTTTTGTTTAGTAACTCGGTGGTGTACTCTCTCAGAATGGTAGTGGGTCTCTGGAAGAAGGCCACTGGTGGAGGAGGAGAACCTTGTGACCATTTCCACCCCAAGCCTTTGGAGACTATGCTGTGAGCCCACGGACTGAAGGTCCAATGGTCTCGAAAGTGGTAAAGTCTCCCCCCTACCGGGACTATATCATTGCGAGGGAGTGAATCTAGGTCCCTTCCCTCCTCGAGAACCCCTTGTCCTAGGTCCGCCTCGTTGACGGAACTGTCCTTTAGCCCTGTAGCTACCTCTCTGGTGTCCACGAAAGGGATCTGAGGGTTCGTAGCTAGGGTTGTATGCGGGTGAGGGCATCCAAACGGGGTTGGGTTGGGTACCTGGGGGAGCAGTGAGGTAGACCACCTGTTGAGGGTGCTTCGGTTGTAGAGGCGACGAAGCAGCGGGAGACTGTGAAGACGAGTGGGTAACCGACGATTGCTGGTAGTGACCTCGGCTCGTCTTGTAAGGGGCAAACCTCTGTTTCTTCCTGAAGAAGGTTTGCTTTTGAACCTCAACCCTCCTTTTGGCAGTGAGGCCCCACCTCGCTTGCAAATTTTGGTTTGCTCTCGCAGCGCCTTGTAGTACCTTGTTCACCTCCTCCTGAGGAAAAAGGTTCTTACCCTAGCAGGGGGAAACTATCAGTTTGTTCGGTTCATGCCTGATCGAGACCTCAGATAGAACGTGTTTCCTGCAACTAACCCGAGCCGAACAAAACTCGTGTAAGTCAATTTGGAAGGACAGAGACAGGTTCTTTGTGAATACCCGGAACAAGGTCTCGGTCGGATAAAGCGAGGCTAGAGACTCCACGGAGGTAATGGAGTGGAGAGACCTAGCTAACCTATTCCGTGCCTCAAACTCAGTCTTGAGAAGATTTTCTGGTAATTTGGGAAGCTTCTCGGAAAACAGATTAGAGGCGCAGTCTGGGTCTAACTTCCCTACTGTGAAAGTAGAGGGGGCATCATCCCAGATAGTAACGGTACTCGGAATGAGCATGGAGGTGGGGTCCGTCTCTTTAAGAGCCGGCATGGCAGAACCTTCTTTGATAGCTTGAAAAGTAAGAGCTGCCACTTTATCTGTAATAGGCAAGGTAATAACTGGAGAAGCTGTAAATATGGTGTAGGCTCCTTTGTGTGGGGTGAGCTTGGAATTAGTGCACCCCCAGTCCGACAACGTCCTGGCCCTGAGAGCTTGGGCCTGCTCTTTAGGAAATATTACCGTTTCCTTCGGTACCTTGTCTAACCTAACCAAGGCATGTTCTTTCAATCGGATGAAGCCGTTGAATGGGAATTCTAGTCCCGGAGGGTAAAATTCTAGGTCCTCTAGACAACGGGTGCCTATGCCCTCCAGAGTTATGGCACCGTCAATATATGGAGCATGTAAGGCAAACCTCCAAGGGTTGTTTTTCTCGAAGGTGGGTAACTTCGATGCGTCCGGGGCTGAAGGAGGAGGCATCTGAGTTCCGGAACGGATGAGACTCGCCACCATATCTTTGAGCTCCGTCATAGCTCCTTGGTCTGTCCTAGACTGTTGTTGTAGATGCTGTTGTATCTGTTCTTTCACAATATCCCTGACCATGGCGGCGGATAAAGCGGGCTCCCGAGCCCGATCCGCTAACGAAGCCCTGGACTTAGTGGACTTCGACTTTTTAGGAGTCACGGTTTTAGGTACAGTAATATGAACATCAGGATCCTTTGAGGGTCCCGGGACCGGTGACACTGATAATGGCAAAGCTGAAGGCTTAAAGGTACGTAGTGGCTTCACCTTGGGTCGTACAGGAACGGAGGGACCTCGAGGAGAAGCCGTAGGTTTATCAAAGCCGTGAAAGGAAGTAGTAGAGGAAGGAGTGTGGGGTGAAAGGGGGTCCACCAACTCATCACCACCTACCTGCTCATCCATGGGTTCGTCGTCCAGATCTAGAAAGGGCTCGGCCTCCGTCACTAAAACCTCTTCCTCCGTTAGAATGGTTGCTCTAACCACCTCAATTAACGGGGCCGCTGTCTCCGGTGGAACTGCTGCAGTAGTAGAGCCTGGGAATAGGTGCGCCAGACATCGCATTCCTCCCAAAACCTGACACCCAAGGACGGAGAGTAGCTCTTGCCTCCCGGAGAGATTCATCATCAGCCTGAAAGAGGAGAGGGGATTAATGATGAAGCAAAAACCGATGTAAATATATAAAGACCAATTAATTCCTCGCAAAGGATATTAACAGGAGCAAACTAGAACCAACTTACCTCCTCGCTCAGGAGTAGGGATGACAGCTCATAGCAGAGCATGCATGACTCCGGGAACCATATCATGTAGGGGGCTTGTCCCGGTTCCCGAGAGAAGGATATGGCGCAATGGGCATGGGACCGGCATAGATCATGGCCCATGGGATCAGTAAAGGCAGCGGAGCAGCCCTTGGCAGCGCAGCGGACTTTCTGTAAAAGAAAGAAGACATAAGTCTGGATGTTCCTTGAGATTCTGGTCAGTGACATATGAATCCACAGAAAACACTTATGTGTGAGTATGGTAGTAGCTAGCACCTTAATATATTAAGAAATTATATTAATAATCAGTAACCATGTAACATGAATCTATAATCTTCATCGGTATCACATTGTTAACTCCGGTTCTGAACGTCTGATTGATCTCTGTTTGTACCGGAGATCCGGTGGCAAAGGCCCGTCATCGTGATATCGTGACCGTCATCGGTACGATAACATTAACCTCAATTCTGAATGTCTGTGTTATCTCCAGTGAAGCCGGAGATTCGATGAAAAAAGGGGCCGTAATAGTGTAATTGTGATCAAACATGACAACGGTTCGTGTGCAAAAGGCCTCAGCCGGAGTCAGAGTGCCGGATTTCACCGTTGCACTCCAAATATCTGACTAGTTCTCACCCAATGAGTATCCATTATAGCGGAGTATAACTCAAGGCGGAGCTAAGGGTGTCGGTATAAAACGACCCCAGTTAATGACTCATGCACTAACGTACCTATTAATAGTGCTAGCTATATTAACAGTAACCACATCAATAAAACGTGTATAACATTAAGCGTACTATCATCAACTCGGATAATAAGAGGAGGCCTGAATAACTCGTGATCGTAAAAAAACGGAAAACGGGAAATCCACCTCTCTTACTCGAGCTAATAAAGAAAACGAGAGAAGGGGTAACTCATATCTGTAGAACAGGAAGCGAGCACTCTATGCTCTCGCTCTCAAGGTTACATAATAAAAAACCAACATCACACAATAATACGATAAGAAAAATAATAAAATTGATTGCTTTTTTCTTAGTAATTGTAATAACCAAGAACGAAGAATAACGACAACGTAACAAATAAACAAAGATATAGTCTAAATCGAGCCTTCCTGAGGCGAGTACAAAACAACAAAGACTAAATCGCAAATAAATACCATAGTAAAAACTAATAATAATTAATGATAATACAAATGGTCATAAAACGTAAGTGATATAACCTAGATGACAGAGTACCAGATGGGCAATAATAACTTGAAAATTTACCGAAGCGAACATAACCCAAAATGGCTGCCGATACCGAGGCAGGCCAATCGCTTCCAAAACTAAAAACCACAATACTGGAAACAGAACAAATGCCCGGTACTGCAATAAGCTGTCAAAACAAACTATGGTACTTAACATTGGTAAGGGTGAAGTAGCAACGTCATTCATGTTGAATTAACGAGAAACACTTCGAAAAACACTGTGCAAAAAAAATCTCAACTTACTGGCAAGTCCAAAAACAGAAGGATGTCCTAGAGGGCGCGCGTGGTAGGTGTCGGTGGGGTAGTTCAACTATGTTCTCTAGGGCCTGTCACGGCCCTCCCCATTGATGAAGGGATTATCTAAATGGAAGACAGCCTGTGAATAGTGGTTTTCGCACGCCTTTGTTAAATACACGACACCTACAAGGTGTTCGCGCGAGGGTTGTAACCTCTGCATTCCATGCTTTTATCTTTCTCTAGTATATTTGGAAGATTTATATTAGGAAAGGTACAAAGAAGGACCTTTCACCGGCCGTCACAGGCCGCCCCAGAAAGTGTAGTTTTGAGATACGGGCATTCAAAGTTTTTCTTTGTATTTTTATAAAGACAATATTAATAAATCATAATTATTATTAATTTTATGTTCCTTTTTCATATTAATAAACCAAAGCAATGTTTTTTATCATAATTTAATCATAAGATCCCTTTGCTCAATATCTTGCTTCTTTAGGCGAGACGGTTGCTCCTTCATCATCTTTCTCCTTTCCTAAGTCCGCTAATGTCACCAATATTACCCACTTCTGAATTCTTCTTAGAGCCGATTTTCTTCTTTATGTTAGCGAGATGTTGAAATTTTCTTTTCCTCATGGGCATGATGAAATTCTTGCCGAAACCGAGAAAAACAGACATAAAATCGAGTGAATGTCAGAGGGCAAACTCAAATATGTACTCTATATGAGGTTTGTGCTTAGCACTGAAGGCCGAAGGGTGTAATTACTGTGTAATAACTCGTCTTGTGACTCATGGAATCTATACATATGCCATTGCTCACAATTTTTTTTTTATATTAAAATGTAATAATTATCAAAATTTACAATAACAGAAAAAATGCTGCATTTTCTTGAAGCGATCAATGTTTTTGGTTTATCAAGTTACTTTTATCAATTGCCCTGTGACTATGAAAGTAAGAAGAATTTTGACAAAATATTTTTTTATGAAAATTTTCCATTTCCATACGAAGCTCAGTGAATTTTTTCAGGATTTTGTGTTTTTCGTCTTATACCACATATATTGGCATACCGGCTGAGCCCCCCTTAAGTGTACTTAGGATACTGTACAGCAATCAACATTTAAGTTAATTCATTCCTATAGCAGATGAAATTATGAAAATTTCCAAAAATTACTGCATGTAAAATTGCAAAGTAATATGAAGAGATAAATTATTAAAGAATATCTGATCACAGATCAGTGTCTAAATCACAGAAGATCCATTCAAAGTTTACCTCAAGTTTTTAATGTAAGAAAAAAATACAAATTACTTCCAAATTTTTTATTTTCTAGAAGAAATAATGACAAGAATATTTTGCCCAGTATATTCTAAATATTTTTTAGATTCATGGATTAATTTTTTTTTGTATTTCCAGCTGGAAAGGTATTTAAAGTGGAGCTGAGAAAACTTCCTCACCATTTTTGCAGTTCAAGTGGAAAACTGCCAGATACAGATGATGGAAAGCCTAGTAGCGATGAAAGTCAGCCAAAGAAACTTCGCCGCTCTCTTCGGTGTGCCGAGATGAAACGTGAAACACCTGGGGATGTTTATGGGTTGAAAAGTGAAACCGACACCTGCCCTATTTGTCTACGAGAAATGACAGGACGAGTTGGGACACTTACAATTTGTGATCATGTGTTTTGCCTTCCTTGTATTACAAAATGGTCAAAGGTAAGGGTCTTTGAGTTTTGGTATTTACCCATAATGATTGATAAGATCATAATAACATTAAAATCTTTCTCTGTCAGTGGTGTTACATTTTTGGCTCAGTTGGTTTATTAGTTGTTCTGGTACCAATATAAACCCTTCGCTATTTATAGGGGGTTATTACTTTCGGCGAAGCTGAAAGACTAGCCAAGATAATTTTAGTGGGGTAGTGGGTGGTGGGTGGGGTAGACTGGCTTCCCCACTCACTCGCACCAGTCGGCTGAGTAACCACTTTTGCTTTTGGCTCTGTAGAGTATAACTTGACTTGCCTTGACTATTAATTCGCTTTTTCTGTGTGTGTGCTTGCAGTCCCGTATGCGGATATGTCCTGGTCCCGTGGGCTGCACCTGTTGTACCTTCATGACGTCCTTTGAGACGGACCCTCACCTCCTGTGCCCGGCTTGCCGAGGCCATTGGTGTTCACGGGATGACACCTGTGTTGAGTGTCGGGAGTGGCTTGCCTACCAGTGAGAGAGGCTCGGACGTAAGAAGAAGAAGCCTAAGCGCGATTCTTCCCCTTCAGCGCTTCCTTGAAATCGAAGAAGTCACAGGCTTCTGCTTCTTTCCGAAGTTGCTCCTCTGCCGGCCCTGCCTGGGCTCTGCCAAGCAGCAGCGCAGGGCTTGTGACTCCAGGTCAACCCTGTGGGGTAGGCGAAGGTGTTGACTCCCCTAGTGAGTCCGCTTCTTCCCTTCCCCCAGGGAACACCTGATCTTTCTTGGATCTTGCAGCCGTTTGACAATCGCTGGGCGTCGATGGTCCCCCTTCGAAGGAAGCTCTCTTTGAGCTCTTTCAGTTGGGAGTGGAGAGAAGGTGGTCATCTTCCTCCGCAGAGGTTAATCTTTCTTGTGTGGGTGCAGGTGCTGCTGCCCGTCGGTCAGGCTCTGAGTCTGTATCCGACACCGAGGGGCTTGTTGATTCACCAGGGGTGGTGGCAGAGCATTCTCTGAGGCAGGTTCACCCTTCGGGGGAACGAGACTCTTATTCACGAGAGAAGACTGCCACTGAGGATTAGCGGTCCCCGTACGCTTACGGTTCTCCTTCAGTGGCGAAGGGAGAGCCTTGTCTTAAGCGATGTTCTCCTTCAGGAGAATAAACCTTCCATTTGGCGAGGTAGCTCGAGAGCTGGATCAGTCTCTCCCTTCAGCGTAGTCTGCTCTACATTCCTCTTCGGAGGATCGTAGGGTGGAAGGGTTTGTGACCCCTCTCCATCCTGGACATTCTCCTCCTCGTGCTGTGAGGAGACGTCTTTTTAAATGTGCTGGTTCGCTTCACATTGACCCTGGGTGGTCTGGTGACGATCACCCTTTTGACTGGCGTGATCGTGAGCCTTTGGGCTCTCGTCATGTTGACCCTGCGGGTTCTTATGACCCTAGGGGTCCTTCGGACCTCTGTCGCGTTGAACTTTCGGGCTCTCGTGACTTGGAACTTTCGAGTTCCAGTTACGTTGAGCCTACGGGCTCTCGTTCCACCAGTCACACTCTCGTTCCACCAGTTACGCTCTCGTTCCACTAGTCACGCTCTTGTTCCACCGGTCACGCTGGACCCTCGGGTTTTCGTGATAGGGAGATCTCAGTCTCCTGTTGCGCTGATCTTTCTGGATCTCTCAACCCAGATTATGCTGAGCACTTGGGCTCTCGTGCCTCTCGTCACGTTGAGCCTGCGGGTTCTCGTGGCAAGGAAACTTCGGTTTCCTGTTACGCTGACCCTTCGGGGTCTCGCAACCCAGGTCACACTGAGCCTTCCGGCTCTCGGGGCAGGGAAACTCTGGTTTCTCATTGCGCTGACCTGTCGGGGTCTTGCAACACTGGTATTGCTAAGCCTGCGGGGTCCTGTTCCGGACGCTACGCTTTAGCAGGGAGTTCTCTACTCGTCGCGATTCACACTGTCACGCTGAACTGTCGATTCTCATGACCCTCGTCATGTAGAGTTTCACTCTCATGACAGAGAGTCTTCGGACTCTCGTCGCGTGGAGCTTTTGGGCTCACGCGACTGGCGCTACGCTGAACGTCCGGGTTCTCGCAGCTCTCGTCATATTTGTGTCCGTCCTTCAGGATTTGGTGATGAGGTTCCTCAGGGTCCTTGTCGCGTGGATTCCAATGGGTCACGCGACGGGGGTTTACCCTCCACGGTTTCTCCCCCTCTTGGTTTTCCACTGCTTGCTCCGGCTCGGGGTTACTGTGATATATGGCAGAACAGTGTCGCGCAACGCGTTTGGAGCGTCGGCGCTTGACATTCCAGTGTCTTGTGCTAAAGAGGGTTCTCATGATCTGCTATCCTCGCAAAATCCCCCTCACCTCGCCCGGGTGGTCGCTTCGTTCTGGGACGAAATTCTATCTCTGCTTCTGGCTGCAGAAGACCCCTCCCAGGGTAATTCTTCCGCCAGGAATGACGTCCACCAGTTTCTCCAGTCTCAAGGGCTTCCATCGCCTCAGAAATGTCAGTCGCCCATGCGACAACGCCCAGACCTTATCCTTAAGGGTAGGCCTGTGCCAATCGTGCCTGCTGGGAAGCCTCCTACAGGCAAGAGGGCTAAGAAACATTTTGAGGTTCCTAAGCCCAAGGATCCGTGTTTTCCTAAGGACCTTCCCCTCAGTTAATCGGTAGCCTGCAACCCCTCATGGTTTCTAGCTTTATTTAATGTAATGCGTCAGGCCGTGACGGGGGTCATTCCCCGCTCCCAGTCCTTAGGAGGCACTCCGAGGATACCTTTGTTGCTACCTCTCGTTCCTGGGGCTTCCTCTCTTGCCGACCCTAGGAGGGAAGGATTCCGCTTCTGTGGTTCCTCTGGTAGTAAGAAACCCTTCTCCCCTCGCAAGAGACCTCGAGAAGAGTGTGTGCAAGAACTCCAAGGTAGCCCCCTTGCAGTTCAAGGTCCCACAGGCCAGACCTAAGGGAAAGAGAAAAAGGATCTGTCCTTCTCGTCCTAAGGAAGACGGTAACCTGCAACAGGGACTCCTTTCGTCCCTCCCCAGTCGAGATAGTGCCTAAGGAGGTACGACCTGTGACTGGCCGTGATGTGCTCCCTCCGGAGGCAGATTATCATCCAGCCCGCAGACCAGCAGAGCCTTCTAGGCCCTCGCTGACTGGGGAACGCCGGCCTCAGGGCAGGGTGCCGAAGGATTTATTTACCATCCCTAAATCCTCAGCTAGGCTTCCCCCTTTGCTGCCTCCTAGGCAGCCGGAAGCGAGCACATCCTTAGCAGTTTCCCTGTCTCCAGTCTATCACAATGACGACTTCTACCCACTCCGTGCTCCTATGGGTGGAAGTTCGGATGTGGAAAAGCAAAGCGATCCCGAGGACGACGCTTTGCCAGCTGCTGCTAGCCCTACGCTAACGGAGGATGAGAGGAAGGAATCATAGCATGCCTTCTGGCAGGTCTTAGCCTTCATTTAATCCATCAATGGCCTACCAGATCCATCGGTAGCCCCTCTAGATTGAAAGGAAACTGTCCTTGACCAGTTTTACGGTACTCAGAAACCCCTGAGGGCAGCGCATGCTCTGCCCTGGTCAAAGGGGTTGAGGAGTGCCAAACAGAAGGCAGTGTCCCAGGCAACTGGGGTCACCTCCTCTCTCCTCTCTACCTCACCCTCCAAGCTCCTCTCTCCTCCGTATGTGTTTCAGAGGAGGTACAACGAGATCCTTGGGGAGTCTCTCCCTACCTTGCCTCTTGATCCTTCCACAGAGGCACTCTCGAGGGCGTCAACCAGGAGAAGGTGGCGAAGTACGCCATACAGGTGACTTCGTGGCTCGACTTCTTGTTGGGGTCTTTAGGATAACTGATTTGATCCAAGGATCTGTCTTGGGAGTCCTCCAGGAACTCTATAGAGACTTTCCTACTGTCTGATACTTGGGCCATTGAGTTCCTCTCCCATCAGGTGGTGAACCTTTGATCAAAGGGGTTGATGAGTGCCAAACAGAAGGCAGTGTCCCAGGCAACTTGGGTCGCCTCCTCTCTCCGCTCTACCTAACCCTCCAAGCTCCTCCCTCCTCCGTATGTGTTTCAGAGGAGGTACAACGAGATCCTTGGGGAGTCTCTCCCTACCTTGCCTCTTGATTCTTCCACAGAGGCACTCTCGAGGGCTACGCCCTTCGAGAAGCTTACGGGACATCCATTCTCATTCTCGGCCTCCGAGGTCCTCAACCAGGAGAAGGTGGCGAAGTACGCCATGCAGGTGAATTTGTGGCTCGACTTCTGGTTCGGGTCTTTAGGACAACTGATTCGATCCAAGGATCTGTCTCGGGAGTCCTCCAGGAACTCTATAGAGACTTTCCTACTGTCTGATACTTGGGCCATCGAGTTCCTCTCCCATCAGGTGGTGAACCTTTGGGCCAACAACATCCTGGAAAGGAGGGATGCCGTCATAGGAAGATTCCATTGGCAACTCCCTCAGGCCGAGGTGGCAAGACTTAGGAATGCACCTTTCAAAGGCAATTCCCAGTTCAACCCTGAGGAAGTCGAGCGGGTGGCAGGGAAGTGGAGGACGTCCTGCCAGGACTCCCTTATCCAAAAGGTCTTAAAAGCCAGGCCTTACACTTCTCAGCCATAATGAAAACCACCTCCGAAAACTGCAAACGAGAGGGCTAGAGACCCGAAACAACATGGTCAAAAGGGGTCTAAGCAAACCCTTCGTGGTAAATAGTCCTTTCGTGGAGGAAAGGGAAAGGGTATTCAGCTGAGGCCGATCCCATTTGGACAGACAGCCCTCTCATTTGTCCACCTGTGGGGGGGATGCTTACAAAGCCGCCGGCAGAGGTGGCTTCACCATGGGGTCGAGCCCTGAATGGTCGTGGTGATTCGCTCAGGGCACCGCGTCCTGCTCACTCTCTCTCTCCCTCCACTGAATCGAGTGCCGCTTCCACCAAACTCTTATGCGAAGGGATCCACACAGGAGTTTGCACTCAGGGCAGAAGTCCAGACCATGTTGGAGAAGGGTGCTATCCAAGTGGTCCTCGACGGGTCCCCATGCTTTTACAGTCGACTCTTTCTTGTGAGAAAGGCATCTGGAGGTCGGAGACCAGTCATCGACCTCTCTGCTCTGAACAGGTTTGTCGAACAGACATCGTTCAGAATGGAGACTGCTGACACTGTCAGACAAGTGATAAGACTGCAGGACTTAATGTGCACTCTAGATCTGAAGAATGCATACTTCCAGATCCCAATCCATCTGTCTTCCAGGAAGTATCTAAGATTCATGGTGAACCAGAAGCATTACCAGTTCAGGGTGCTGTGTTTTCGTCTTTCCACAGCACCCCAGGTCTTCACGAGAGTGTTCGCCCTAGTGTCATCTTGCGCTCAGAGTCGGCACCCGTCTCCTAAGATACTTGGACGACTGGCTGATTCTGGCAGACTCAGAGGCGGTCCTTCCCCGCCACTGAGACAAGCTTTTAAGGTTTTGCCATGATCTGGGGATCGTGGTAAACCTTGAGAAGTCTTGTCTGCTTTCCTCTCAAGAACTGGTATACCTAGGCATGCGCATAGACACCCTAAGGCACAAAGCTTTCCCATCAGATGATAGAATTCAGAGGCTAAGGAAGATAGCACAGGTCTTCCTCAGGCAGGAAGAGCTCCCAGCGCAAAGTTGGCTTTGCCTTCTCAGACACTTGTCTTTTCTGACCCGACTGATTCCCAACAGTCACCTCAGGATGAGATCTCTCCAGTGGTGTCTGAAATTCTCAGTGGAATCATTCCAGCGTTTCCAGGGATCATTTAGTCCGCATAGGTCTAGAGGAGCGATCGGATCTCAGATGGTGGCATCCAAACCTCTGCAAAGGGGTCGATCTTCTCGTCTCCGGAGTTGATGCTCTTTTCAGATGCATTAAAAGAAAGGTGTGGGGCCCACGTGCTGCACCATTACATCTCCGGCCAATGGTCCAAATCAGAAAGATACCAGCACATGAATCTCTTAGAGATGAGGGTTGCCTTCCTGGCCCTCAAACAGTTTCACCAGGTCCTGGCAGAGCACTCTGTGATGTTGATGAGTGACAACACCACGGTAGTAGTTGTGCCATCTTGCAGTAGAGATACTCAGATGAGGAGAAGACAACTTGGTGACCTTATCAGCTCGCTTCTTTCCTGGGAAGTGGAATGTGCTAGCAGACAAGCTGAGCAGAGCAACACAGATAGTTGGCACTGAGTGGTCTTTGAATCCTCTGATAGCCAACAAAGTCCTGAATTTGTGGGGTTCCCCAACTGTGGATCTGTTCGCAATGGCCCAGAATTTCAGGATCCCGTTATCATTATTATTATTTTTTAAATATTTAACTTAGCCGGTGAATATATAATAGCTGCAACTCTGCGGCTCGACAGAAAACACACTCAAAAAACTCGCGAGCGATCGCTATGAAGGTTGCGGGTGTGCCCACCAGCGCCAACTGTCGGCCAGATACCACTCTTGCATGTAAACAAACCCTTCAATTCTTCTCTGTCGACGTTGACGACAAGACGTATTCATACTCGCTGTAGAACCTGGAGTTTTCTCAACATATTTGGTGAAGTACTTCATTTTGGTTTGAGCTTTCGCAGTGCAGGTGTTTTTCCTCAACATAAACTCTTGAACTCTTTATTGAATCAGATTATTTGTTGATGACTTGGATTGTTTTTGGAATTTTCTTTGACTAATTCAAAATGGCTGACCCTTCTCAAGTACCTAGATTTCGAAAGTGTAATGCTAGGGACTGTAATAGGCGTCTTCCAAAGGCTTCTCTCGACCCACATACTGTTTGTTCCAATTGTCGGGGTAAAACCTGTCAATTGGGAGATCGGTGTGAGGAATGCGTGGGCCTTTCAGAATTCGATTGGCTCGAATACGATAAATATGCACGTAGACTAGAGAGAGATAGGGTAAGGAGGAGTTCATCTAGGTCTGTAGATTTTTCCTCTCCACATGCCCCTGAACCTAATCCTTCCCCTGTAGTGGTTGTTCCTAACCCCCCTACTAGCACTCAGGAACCATCTATGCAAGACATGTTACGTGCTATTCATGCCTTGGGGGAAAGAGTTGAAGCGTTAGCAACTGATCGTAATCAACTCATGGCTGACGTGAAGGAACTTAAGTGTCATAGTGCCACGGCGGAAAGTGGGAAAGTGATTAGTGCGCAAAGTGTTGTGAACAGTGTTGCGACCGAGGGTTCGTCTGTTCGTGCCTGTCGTTCACCTAGTCCGGGACCTCTTGCAAGCTCCCAAGCCCAGGGGAGAAGTAATGTCGTACGACTTATGGGTTCGAGAGGCCTTGATCAGCGAACAGACGTTCCCTCTATGGTATCAGGCGTATCTCACCAAGATCGCCCCTACCATAAGACGAGAGAGCCCATTTTCTCCTCGTCTTCCGAAGGCTTTTCACGCAAGAAACCGTGGAGCAAGGTTTCTAGGCCTCTTAAACGGAAGTCGGTCCCTTCAGGACAGGTCCAACGTCCTGGATGTAGTCATTGGGACAGTTCGGACCCGTTGCAGTCATTGGATGACTGCTCGCCGCCTAAGCAAGGCAAAGTTGTGCCGTCTCAGACGCTAACCCCGTCGATTACCGCACCCATTCCCGTGGACCCAAAATGGGTTATACTGCAGGACATGCAGTCTAAGCTTGCGTCCCTTATGGAAGACTACAATGCCGATAAGGTTTCCGTTGAGCCTAACCGTGTATCTCATCGAGACCCTGGCCTTCAGCCACCCAAACGTTCATTTGTGCGTCCTGTTGACGCTGGAGTAGCCAAGTCACGTCAAGCAGTTGGTGTAGAACCACACTCGATGCGATCTCGTGTGGATTTTCAGCCGCATTTGGACGTTAGGCAACTTGCTGATGCGCCTGGGGACGTTCTGGACGTTCGCCAACCATCGGAGTTGACTTGTTTTGACGCTGAGCGTCAACTTCCGCAATCTAGAGTTGTTTTGACTGCTCAGACTAGGCGGTCTAAGCAGTCTCGGGTGGACGCTGTGCGTCCTCACGCACCTGTTGTTGTTGACAGTTCCCAGACTGTCAAGCAGTTACAGGACTCTGCGTCCTGGTCCGCCACTTATGCACCAGTGCGGGTGGACGCTGCGTGTCAAGCATTGCCAACCCCTTTGCTTGTTTCTCATCAGTTGTCAGATGAGGAACTTTCGGATGAGGAAGTTGCTGACCCTCAGCCTGAGGATCATCCTTCAGATATTGATGAACCAAGAACAGTTCCGCCATCTATGGACTTTAAGAAAGTCATGTTAATTTTTAAAGAGTTGTTTCCTGAACACTTTGTCTCTGTTGCTCCTCGTTCGCCGCCGTCTGAGTTTGTTTTAGGCGTACCTGCTGACATGCCAGCCTTTACAAAACTTGTTCTCTCTCGCTCATCCAAGAGAGCTTTACGGCTTTTAGGCGATTGGTTGGAAACCAAGAGGAGTTTAGGGAAGACGGCCTTTGCCTTCCCCCCATCTAAACTCTCGTCTAGATCGAGCGTCTGGTATGCCACGGGAGAAGTTCTCGGCTTGGGAGTCCCTGCCTCTGCCCAGGGCGACTTTTCAAGCCTTGTAGACTCTCCCCGCCGCCTAGCCATGAGACGCTCGAAGATTAGTTGGTCAGCCTCGGACCTTGACCATCTGCTGGAAGGCATTTTTAGAGCTTTTGAAGTTTTCAACTTCCTTGACTGGTGTTTGGGAGCCTTGAGTAGGAAAATCTCATCGGCTGATAGAGATGTCTCCTTACTCATTATGTCCTGCATGGATAAAGCCATCCGCGATGGATCCAATGAGCTCTCCTCCTCTTTTACTTCAGGAGTCCTTAAGAAGCGAGAGTCTCTTTGCTCTTTTCTGTCGGCAGGAGTTACTCCCTGTCAAAGATCTGAGCTACTCTTTGCTCCCTTATCGAAGTTTTTGTTCCCTGAACTTTTGGTTAAGGACATAGCTTTGTCGCTCGTGCAGAAGGACACCCATGACTTGGTAGCGTCCTCTGCTCGCAAAGGGACTCCTTCGACTTCCTTTTCTGCAAGACCAAGGATAGACACTCCGGCGTCCAGGTTTATTCCGCCCTTTCGTGGCAGAGCTCCCAGCAGGGGAAGTACTCGTGCCGAGGGAAAGAGAGGAAAGAGGAAAGGAGCCAAGTCCTCACGTGGCAGAGTCTGACTGCCCGCAGCTTCAGACAGCAGTAGGTGCCAGACTCAAGAACTTCTGGCGAGCCTGGGAGAAGAGAGGCGCAGACCAACAGTCTGTGAGGTTGCTCAGAGAGGGGTACAAAATTCCATTTGTACACACCTCCTCTAGCGACTTCCCCCATCGATCTCTCTCCCAATTACCGAGAGGAATCAAAGAGACAAGCCCTGAAACTAGAAGTGTCTCTTTTGCTAGAGAAGGGAGCGGTGGTGAAAGTCTCGGACCTTCAATCACCGGGGTTTTACAACCGCCTCTTCCTAGTACCGAAGAAGACAGGAGGTTGGAGACCGGTGCTAGACGTCAGTGCTCTGAACGTCTTTGTCACGAAGACAAAGTTTACCATGGAGACCACGAAATCAGTCTTAGCAGCGGTCAGAAAGGGAGACTGGATGGTCTCTCTCGACCTAAGAGACGCATACTTCCACATCCCCATTCACTCAGATTCCCAACCTTTTCTGAGGTTTGTTTTCGACAATGTGGTGTACCAGTTTCGGGCCCTGTGCTTTGGCCTAAGTCCTGCTCCTCTCGTGTTTACGAGGCTTATGAGGAATGTGGCAAAATTCCTCCATTTATCGGGAATCCGAGCCTCCCTTTACTTGGACGACTGGCTTCTCAGAGCCTCGTCCAGTCATCGCTGTCTGAAGGATCTGCATTGGACTTTGGATCTGACCAAGGAATTGGGACTTTTGGTCAACATGGAAAAGTCCCAGCTGATTCCATCCCAAACTATACTGTATTTAGGGATGGAGATTCGCAGTCCAGTTTTTCGGGCTTTTCCGTCTGCCCCCGAATAGATCAAGCCCTGCTCGTAATCCAACGGATGTTGAAGAGAGAACGTTGCTCAGTCAGGAATTGGATGAGTCTAGTAGGAACTCTATCATCCCTGGAGCAGTTTGTCTCGCTAGGAAGGTTACACCTTCGACCTCTCCAGTTCCATCTAGCTTTTCACTGGAAAAAGGACAAGACGCTAGAGGCGGTCTCAATCCCGATTTCCGAAACAGTAAAGGCATGCCTGCTTTGGTGGAAAGACAATATCAGTCTAAGAGAGGGTCTTCCCCTAGCAGTTCTGAAACCAAACCACGTTCTATTCTCAGACGCATCGGATTTAGGTTGGGGTGCGACCCTGGACGGTCGGGAATGCTCAGGTCTGTGGACCTCAAGTCAGAGGAGCATGCACATCAACGGCAAGGAGCTTTTGGCAGTCCACCTGGCCTTGATGAACTTCGAGAGTCTCCTTCGAAACAAAGTGGTGGAGATCAACTCGGACAATACCACAGCCTTGGCATACATTTCCAAGCAAGGAGGCACCCACTCCCTGACACTGTACGAGATCGCAAGGGACCTGCTCATTTGGTCAAGAGATCGAGGCATCTCCCTGGTAACGAGGTTTATCCAGGGCGACTTGAACGTCTTAGCAGATTGCCTCAGTCGGAAGGGTCAGGTAATTCCTACAGAATGGACCCTCCACAAGGACGTGTGCAAGAGGCTTTGGGCGACTTGGGGTCAACCCACCATAGACCTCTTTGCAACCTCGATGACCAAGAGGCTTCCAATCTATTGCTCTCCAGTCCCAGACCCAGCAGCAATACATATAGACGCTTTTCTTCTAGATTGGTCTCATCTAGACCTATATGCATTCCCACCATTCAAGATTGTCAACAAGGTACTGCAGAAGTTCACCTCTCACGAAGGGACAAGGTTGACGTTAGTTGCTCCCCTCTGGCCCGCGAGAGAATGGTTCACCGAGGTACTTCGATGGCTGGTAGACTTTCCAAGAAGTCTTCCTCTAAGAGTAGACCTATTACGTCAGCCCCACGTAAAGAAGGTACACCAAGGCCTCCACGCTCTTCGTCTGACTGCCTTCAGACTATCGAAAGACTCTCTAGAGCTAGAGGCTTTTCGAAGGAGGCAGCCAGTGCGATTGCAAGAGCGAGGAGAGCTTCTACCATTAGAGTATACCAATCGAAGTGGGAAATCTTCCGAGACTGGTGCAAGTCAGTATCTGTATCCTCATCCAGTACCTCTGTAGCCCAAATCGCTGATTTTCTCTTATACCTGAGAAGGGTTCGCTCCCTTTCCGCTCCCACGATCAAGGGCTACAGGAGCATGTTGGCTTCGGTCTTCCGGCATAGAGGCTTTGATCTTTCCAACAATAAAGATCTACAAGATCTCCTTAAGTCTTTTGAGACTTCTAAGGAACGTCGTTTGGCTACTCCTGGATGGAACTTAGACGTGGTCCTAAGGTTCCTCATGTCAGACAGGTTTGAGCCTTTACATTCAGCCTCCCTGAAGGATCTCACTCTTAAGACTCTTTTCCTGGTGTGCTTGGCCTCGGCTAAAAGAGTCAGTGAGCTTCATGCCTTCAGCAAGAACATCGGTTTTTCGACAGAAAAAGCTACTTGTTCTCTTCAACTTGGTTTCCTGGCCAAGAATGAACTGCCTTCTCGTCCTTGGCCTAAATCTTTTGATATTCCTAGCTTATCAGAGATCGTAGGCAACGAACTAGAGAGAGTATTATGTCCCGTTAGAGCTCTTAAGTTCTATTTAGCTCGTACTAAGCCTTTACGAGGTAAATCTGAAGCGTTATGGTGTTCGGTTAAGAAACCATCCTTACCTATGTCAAAGAATGCTTTGTCATATTTTATCAGATTTTTAATACGAGAAGCCCATTCCCACTTGAGTGAGGAAGACCGATCTTTGCTTAAGGTTAAGACGCACGAGATTAGAGCTATAGCAACCTCCGTGGCCTTCAAGCAAAATAGATCTCTGCAAAGTATCATGGACGCGACCTTTTGGAGAAGCAAGTCAGTGTTCGCGTCATTTTACTTGAAAGATGTCCAGACTCTTTACGAGGACTGCTACACACTGGGTCCATTCGTAGCAGCGAGTGCAGTAGTGGGTGAGGGTTCTACCACTACACTTCCCTAATTCCAATATCCTTTTAATCTGTCTCTTGAAATGTTTTTAATATTGTTTTATGGGTTGTTCGGAAGGCTAAGAAGCCTTTCGCATCCTGGTTGATTTGGCGGGTGGTCAAAGTCATTTCTTGAGAGCGCCCAGATTAGGGGTTTGATGAGGTCCTGTTGTATGGGTTGCAGCCCTTGATACTTCAGCTCCTGGGAGTCTTTCAGCATCCTAAGAGGATCGCTGGGCTCCGTGAGGAAGACAGACTTACAAGGCAGAGTAATCGTCTAAGTCAACTTCCTTACCAGGTACCTATATATTTTGGTTTTGTTATATTGATAACTGTCAAAAAAAAAAAACTCTTAGCTTATACGCTGTAAACTTAATTAACTCTGGTCTCTACCCACCGCCTTGGGTGTGAATCAGCTATTATATATTCACCGGCTAAGTTAAATATTTAAAAATGATATTTTAATTATAAAATAAATTTTTGAATATACTTACCCGGTGAATATATAAATTAAAGACCCTCCCTTCCTCCCCAATAGAGACGCAGCGGGACGAGAAGAATTGAAGGGTTTGTTTACATGCAAGAGTGGTATCTGGCCGACAGTTGGCGCTGGTGGGCACACCAGCAACCTTCATAGCGATCGCTCGCGAGTTTTTGAGTGTGTTTTCTGTCGAGCCGCAGAGTTGCAGCTATTATATATTCACCGGGTAAGTATATTAAAAAATTTATTTTATAATTAAAATATCATATTATTACTTTCTAAGCTACAACCCTAATTGGAAAAGCAGGATGCTATAAGGCCTCGGGCTCCAACAGGGAAAGTAGCCCCGTGAGGAAAGGAAACAGGAAAAATAAAATATTTTAAGAACAGTAACATTAAAATAAACTATGAAAACTTTAACAAAACAAGTGGGAGAGAAATAAGATAGAATAGCATGCCCTAGTGTACCCTCAAGTAAGAGAGCTCTAACCCAAGACAGTGGAAGACCATGGTACATAGGCTATGGCACTACCTAAGACTAGAGAACAATGGTTTGATTTTGGAGTGTCCTTCTCCTAGAAGAGCTGCTTACCATAGCTAAAGTCTCTTCTACCCTCAACAATTACAGTGGAGTAGTTAACCCCTTGAAAGAAGAAGAATTATTTGATGATCTTTTTGTTGTCAGGTGTATGAGGACAGGAGAATATGTAAAGAATATGCCAGACTATTCGGTGTATGTGTAGGCAAAGGGAAAATGAACTGTAACCAGAGAGAAGAATCCAATGTAGTACTGTCTGGCCAGTCAAAGAACCCCATAACACTAGCGGTAGTATCTCACCGGGTGGCTGGTGCCCTGGCCAACCTAATACCTACAATCTACTGCTCTCCAGTCCCAGATCCCCAAGCTCTTTGGCAAGAGGCTTATCAACAACGGTGGATAAACCTGGATTCTTATGCGTTTCCCCCTTTCTGTCTGATGAGAAAAATCCTTAACCAGGTACTAGGAAGCAACAACTTGCAAAGGACTTATAGCTCTACTATGGCATCATGCGGAATGGTTCCCGGACCTTCTGCAACTCCTTACGGAGATTCAGAGGGAGCTCCCTCCAAGGCACGATCTGCTCAAACAATCACATGCCAATATCTTCCACAGAACCGTAGCTTTGCTTTGGCTTCACGCCTGGAGACTGTCCAGCGCCTCCTCACACTGAGAGGCTGTTTGCACCCAGTAGTAAAAAGAATGGCTGGACACCTCAAAAGATCCACAGAGGCAGTCTACCAGGCAAAGTGGTCAGTTTTCTGTGGTTGGTGTCGTGGAAGGGGTATCTCTCCCCTCGATGCCACTGTTCCGACTATAGCGGAGTACCTTGTATACCTTCGAGAAGAAATGCTTCTCTCGGTCTTGGCAGTCAAAGGCTACCGCTCAGCCTTGAGTCTTACCTTTAGACTGGAAGGAGTTGATATTCCCTACTCATTGGAACTTTCTTTGCTCATACGTAGTTACGAGCTTACTTGTCCCCAATCAGAGCTTAGACCTCCTCCTTGGAACGTGGTTCGGGTCCTTTTGTCCCTGAAGGGCCCCCATTACGAACCATTACGCCAGGCTTCTGATCGCCACCTCATGTGGAAGACGGTGTTCCTGCTCACGTTGGCTTTGGCCAAGAGAGACTGTGAACTACATAGTCTATCTGCTGATGTCTCCCACTCCAGGAGATGGGGAGAACTAATCCTCAGCTATGTTCCTGAATTCGTAGCTAAGACTCAAAATCTGGGTGTGCTGAACTCCAGGTTTGGCCCCTTCTGGATAGAGTATCTTCGTTCTGTAACCGAAGATCCATACCAACTGTTGTTATATCCAGTAAGGAGTCTGAGGTGTTACTTGAAAAGAGCAGCAGAAGCAGTAGCTCACCCCCATGTGCAAGCTCTTTTTGTTAGTATGGGGAAAGTCAAGAGGAGGGTCATGAGGAATACGATTTCCTCTTGGATCAGGAAAGGGATTGAGAAGGCTCTCAATCCAGACCCTCCTCCGTTCAATCGACCCAGAGCTCATGACGTCAGGGGCATTGCAATATCCCTGGCATTCAAGAAAATCTTCTCTGTGGCCCAGGCACTGCAAATGGGCGTGTGGAAGCGTCGGACGACCTTCACCGCCCACTTCCTGCTAAACGTAACCCACAGGAACATGGAAACCTTTTCCATTGTTCCTGTGGTGGCCGCACAACAAGTGGTCTAAATGCCTCAAGCTCCTTGATGGACAGGTAGCAGAGGGTTGAGGGGTGAGGTTACCCTGGTTAGACTGGGGTGAATGAGAAAGAATGTCTGGCTTCTTTCTTCCTTTCATCTTCTTCCCCCCTGGGGTAAACAGCACTGCAAGACCACAGCATAGCTGACCTCACCTCTCTGCAGGTAAGACTCTTTTCCCTTGTGCATCATGAGTATTTTACATAATACTTTGTTACGCCCCCATTACCTCTTGAGGGAGGGTATTGGGTAACTCTTAGAATTCTAGGCTTGTACTCCAGTTCCTACGTAAAGACAAGCCACTAGTCTCTCTCACACATGATTCCACAGGCCGCTATCAGTGCGTTACCATGTAGTGACATTTGATTTTAGCAAGGGTAGGGTTCTTAGTATTTTGATCATAGATCGAAATAGAGAGAACCCCGTGTCGTAGGCAAGGCCAGTTGGTAGGACCTTCTCCGTCCTAAGAGTAAGTCACCCCCTATAAATAGCGAAGGGTTTGTATTTGCCCCGGAACAAATAACAAATTTGGGGATAATTTGTATTTTTCCTAGCATACAAACCTGGCGCTATTTATACAAATTGGCCTGCCGCTCTGTCCCCCAAAAAGTGTACTCAGCCAACTAGTCTGAGTGAGCGGGGTAGCTGGTCTACCCCACCCCCCACCTGCTAGTAGTTATCCTTCCCAAAAATTGTCTTGGCTAGTCTTTCAGCTTTGCTGAAAGTAATAAAGGGATTTTGACGAAGGAAAAATCTATTTCTGGGGAGAGACCTGTGTCGCCCGGTGAAAAGGTCCTTCTTGTCACTTTTCTGATATAAATAACTTCCAAATATACCAGAGAAAGTTAAAGCATGGAATGCAGAGGTTACTACCCTCGCGCGAGCACCCCTAAGGGCGTCGTGTATAAAGAAAGGGCATGTGAAAACCACTATTCACAGGTCGTCTTCCATTTAGAGTATTCCTTCGTCAATATACGTGGGGTGAGCCAACACAGCGGTCCTCCATGCTTTAACTTTCTCTGGTATATTTGGAAGTTATTTATATCAGAAAAGTGACAAGAAGGACCTTTTCACCGGGCGACACAGGTCGACCCAGAAAACCTTATAAATAGCTCCATGTTTGTCTGCTATGAAAAATATGAATTATCTCCAAATTTGTTATTTTTTATCTTAATTATGCCAAAAACTATGTTAATGGGTCATAAGTTTTAGCATAAAGTGACCCTCATAATTGACAGTAACTGATTAAATCATACATACATATACCAAGGCATTTCCCCCAATTTTGAGGGGTAGCTGACATCAAACAAATTAAAATAAGGGGACCTTTCCCCTCCACATTCCTCCCAGCCTGATGAGGGACTCAACCGAGTTCGGCTGGTACTGCTAGGGTGCCACAGCCCACCCTCCCCCGTTATCCACCACAGATGAAGCTTCATAACGCTGAGTCCCCTACTGCTGCTACCTCCGCGGTCATCCAAGGCGACCGGAGGAAGCAGCAAGCCCTGCTGGAACTGCATCACTATCGATTGCCATTCATTCCTATTTCTAGTACGCTGTCTTGCTTCTCTGACATGTATCCTCCTATCACCCAGAGCTTTATTCACTCCATCCATCCACCCAAACCTTGGCTTTCCTCTCGTACTTCTCCCATCAACTCTTTCATTCATCACCTTCTTCAGCAGACAACCATTTTCCATTCTCTCATCATGGCCAAACTACCTCAACACATTCATATCCACTCTAGCTGCTAACTCATTTCTTACACCTGTTCTCACCCTCACCACTTCATTCCTAACTCTATCTACTCGAGATACACTAGCCATACTCCTCAGACACTTCATCTCAAACATTCAATTTCTGTCTCCGTCACTTTCATTCCCCACAACTCCGATCCATACATCAGAGTTGGTACAATCACTTTCTCATACAGAACTCTTTTTACATGCATGCCCAACCCTCTATTCTTTACCACTCTCTTCACTGCCCTCAATACTTTGCAACCTTCATTCACTCACTGATGTAAATCTGCTTCCACTCCACCATTTGCTGTAACAACAGACCCCAAGTACTTAAACTGATCCTCCTCCTAAAGTAACTCTCCATTCAACATGACATTCAACCTCGCACCACCTTCCCATCTCGTACATCTCATAACCTTACTCTTACCCACATTAACTCTCAACTTCCTTCTCTCACATACCCTCCCAAATTCTGTCACTAATTGGCCAAGCTTCTCTTCTGAGTCTGCATCTAGTAAAGTATCATCCGCAAACAACAACTGATTTACCTGCCATTCATGATCATTTTCGTCTACCAGTTTCAATCCTCGTCCAAGCACTCGAGCCTTCACCTCTCTCACCACTCCAACATACAAGTTAAAACAACCATGGCGACATCACGCATCCCTGTCTCAGCCCTACTCTCACCGGAAACCAATCGCTCACTTCATTTACTATCCTAACACAGCCTTTACTACCTTTATAGAAACTTTTCACTGCTTGCAACAACTTTCCACCAATTCCATATAACCTCATCACATTCCACATCGCTTCCCTATCAAGTCTATCATACGCTTTCTTCAGATCCATAAACGCAACATACACCTCCTTACCTTTTGCTAAATTGCATATCTGCCTAACTGTAAAAATCTGATTCATACATCCTCTACCTCTTCTAAAACCACCCTGTACTTCTAAGATTGCATTCTCTGTTTTATCCTTAATCCTATTAATCAGTACTCTACCATACACTTTTCCAACCACACTCAACAAACTAATACCCCTTGAATTACAACACGCATGCACATCTCCCTTACCCTTATATAGTGGTACAATACATGCACAAACCCAATCTACCGGTACCATTGACAACACAAAACACATATTAAACAATCACACTAACCATTCAAGTACAGTCATACCCCCATCTTTCAACATATCATCTCTCACACCATCCATATCAGGTGCTTTTCCTATTCTCATTTCATCTAGTGCTCTCATCACTTCCTCTCTAGTAATCTCTCTCTTATTCTCATCTCCCCTCACTGGCACCTCAACACCAGCAACGGCAATTATATCTGCCTCCCTATTATCCTCAACATCCAGTAAATTTTCAAAATATTCCACCCACATTTTCCTTGCCTCCTCTCCTTTTAACAACCTTCCATTTCCATCTTTCACTGTCTCTTCAATTCTCGAACCAGCCTTCCTTACTCTCTTCACTTCTTTTCAAAACTTCTTGTTCTCTTCATATGAACTACCCAATCCCTGACCCCACCTCAGGTCAGCCACCCTCTTTGCCTCAGTTATCTTGCGCTTTACTTCCACATTTTTCTCTATATCTTTCATATTTCTCTACACTATTACTCTGCAGCCATTCTTCAAATGCCCTCTTTACCTCTTCCACTTTTACCTTCACTCCTTCATTCCACCATTTCTATTACTAACTTAAATCATGGGAAATGAAAATGCAGAGATTTGTTGGAATAGATCTTTAGCAAGAGGGATTCCTGAATCCTTTTTCAAATGTTCCATGTATGAGACTCAGACTATCACTCAACATAGCTTATAAAATTTTAGTAGCTAAAGTTAAGTGTACTTCATGACTGGTAGGTAACATGTTTATGGATTAGGGAGAATTGAGAAATTTATATTTGTTTAGAAGGGAGATTTTTCAGAATGTGTCACTATCAAATCTTGATATAATTTTAGACAAGTACCAGTTTGAACTTGGGTACATACTTCCGCTGATTGTTTTGTCTCTTTTCAGACAAAAAATTCGTGTCCAAAAGACCGACTTGAATTTACCGAAGTTCTTGCTCACCATAAATTTGGAGGACCAGTGTATAAAAGAGTTCCTGTTGAAAAACATAAAACAGTAGACTATCCAGAATCAGAGTCTTCATTTGAATCAGCAAATTCGTTTCCAACGTCAGAAATGTTAGACACTTCAGGACCAGAAGATTTTGAAGAAAGTGATAATGATGATGATGAGGATTACTATTATGATGAAAGCAAGTCCATATGCTGTGAAGTAAGTAATTAGCTGGTACTGTACTAGGGTAAAAAATGCTGAATTTCAACACTGCGCCTTAATTTTATTCTAAAATAATAAGTAGTGGACCAGAATTTTTTATTTTTTTTATTTTTATATTTTTATCTGACTTAACTTACATTGCAGAATTATGGTGCATCCAAGGCATAAAGGGCTATGTATAATATTAAGATGCCATGAGGGAAGTTGCTAACATATAAGAGGTGAGGTGCTAAAATAGTCATCAATTTTATTTTGGTGTAAAGTGTGAAGAATTTATAAAAACAATGATTGCACTGTTAGAATAGGTATGGCACGACTAACACAACAGACTCTCAATAAGTTGATGATGTATACTCTTGGCCTCGGTTATTATCCTTATAAACCTCTAAATTAACTTTACTCTCTTTTGGGAATACTGTAGACTGTTGTGAGTTCTTTATGTTCTCTTTTCTCCTTTTTTATACTCCCTTTTCTCCTTAGCTCATAACATGTCTAGGTCTTCATCTCTAAATTTTTTTTCATGATTTCCCAGGCCTTCTTATAGGTGTTCAACATGCAGATCCATTGCTTTTCCACTTCCTAGAGTATTACAATTTGTTCAACGTTTCCTTGTTAGTGTTTTATAGTTCTGCTGCGCAAAGTAGTACAGTCTATTTGTGCTAATAAGATTTTTCTCGACTAATGGGGTATTTTTGTTTACCTGTACTGTGGTTCTTTCTTATGTATAATCTCTACTTTAGTTACTTTTTTGTGCAGTTTGTCCTCAAGGTAAAGGAAATGTTTTCTAATTTTTCTCTTTGGTTACGGTTCACTTTCCCCTTGCCTTCACGTACACTGAAGAGTGTGGCCCATTCTATACAGATTCTCCTCTGTCCTCATACACCTGACAACACTGAAATTACCAAACAATTCTTCACCCAAGGGGTTAACTTGTGCACTGTAATTGTTCAGTGGCTACTTTCCTCTTGGTAAAGGTAGAAGAGACTCTTTAGCTATGGTAAGCAGCTCTTTTTGGAGAAGGACACTCCAAAATTAAACCATTGTTCTCTAGTCTTGGGTAGTGCCATAGCCTGTATACCATGGTCTTCCACTGTCTTAGGTAGAGATCTCTTGCTTGAGGGTACACTCGGGCACACTATTTTATCTAGTTTCTCTTCCACTTGTTTTGTTAAAGTTTTTATAGTTTATATAGAATATGTTTATTTTAATGTTACTGTTCTTAAAATATTTTATTTTTCCTGTTTCCTTTCCTCACTGGGCTATTTTCCCTGTTGGGGCCCCTGGCCTTATAGCATCCTGCTTTTCCAAGTAGGGGTGTAGCTTAGCTAATAATAATAATAATACAAACCAATGCTATTTATAAGAAATATCGCTTTCGACGAAGCTGAAAAATGAGCCATAAGACTTTTACCGAGGGTTAACCATCCACGTGATGGTGGTAGTTTGCTACCCTGCTCACTCAAACACCTGAGCTGAGTAACCACTTTTGCTTTGCCTCTGTGGAGAACTGACGTTGCCTCTCTTGTACTCTCTTTTTGACTTTCTATTACTGACTTAATTGTTTTATGAGCTTTTCAGCATGTTTGTGCTTTCTCCTTGACCGTCCTCATGTGGACTTGTCCCGGACCTGAGGACAACTCTTGCGGGACTTTCATATCCTCTGTTGATACGGATCCGCATTCATTGTACCCGTCCTGCCAAGGGATGCGTGTGATCAGAACAACACTTGCCCTGAATGCCGGGAGTGGTCTGTCTCCCAGTAGGAGAGTTTTGGTTGCCGGCGAAAGAAGTCCAAGAGAGATTCTTCGCCTTCTGGGTCTTTCTCGAAGTCGAAGAAACCTAGGACTTCTTCTTTGACCCGCCAATCTGTTCCCAAAGCTCCTGCTCAATCGATCTCCGTAGGGGAATGACCGAGTAGAAGCGTAGACCGGCTAACACCAGGTCAACCTCTGGGTTTGAGGGATAGGACTGCTTCCCCCAGAGAAGAAGTTCTGCCCCTCCCCTTGAGTGGACCCTTCTCATTCTCTGACGTGTTACAGGCCTGACCATCGCTGGGTATGACCGGTCCCCCGGTGAAGGAGGCATTGCGTTAACTCCTTCAACTTGGTGCTGAGAAGAAGCGTACACTGGCTTCCTCGGAGGTGGAGCCCTTGTCACCGTCGAGTGTGGTACAGAAGGATCCTGCCCCTTACCTTCGTCTGCTGCTGCTGCGGTTGCCGAAGACTGAGCTCCCCACCATGCTGAGTCGATTCTTCAGTCACGGGTGGAGCAAAGACTGAGGCAGGTTTCTCATGCCTGTGGGCATCTCCCTCCCAGAGAACTTCCGGACGCCATCATGCCTCTCCTCTGACGCTTCTCTCCGCGGAGCAGGTCTCCTCTGTGGAGGAACTTCGCCACTGCCGACGAGCTCCCAGAGAGAGTAGTCCTCCTCGACGCTCTAAACGTTTGCCTTCTTCTGTCAGGAGACGTCTCTTCAGTTCCTCTAGAGACCAACGATCTTCTCTCACCTGCTAAACATTCACCTTCGTAGTCTCGTCCTTCATCTGCTGCTCGTTATCATGAGATCGTCCTTATTCTGGAGAGCGTCACTCATCACCTCGTAACTATTCCCCCCCCCCCCCTCCGCCATTGTGAGATCATCATCGACAGTCTTACCGTAAGCCTATGCGTTCTTGCCACTCGCCTGCTTCTCTTTGACTCGCTGTTTGGCAGCCTTGCAGCATTCACCAGTCACTCACCAGCTGTTTGGGGTTCGACAGCTGCTCGTCATTCTCCAGTCACTTGTCACTCGTCACTCTCTGATTGCTCGTCACTTGACAGCTGTTCGTAGTTCACCAGCTGCTCGTTGTTCGCCAATTCACAGGTGTTCACCTCCTCCTTGTCACTCACAGCTCCTCGTCGTTTGCCTGTGTATTGGCGTTTGCTAACTCATCGTTCACCAGCTCCTCGTTGTTCACCTAAATCCTCTGCATCACTAGCACCTTTCGGCCTGCAAGCGCCGATTGCCAGGACTAGATCGTCACTTGCCTAAGCGAGATCGTAATTCTCCCTTTGTCCCTCTCAGGTCAGCTTGTGATCGCCGCTCGCCAGCGCTGGACACTAGATCAACCCATGGTTGCCGTAGAGACAACTATTATTGTTCTCTCCTTGAGAGTTCCCCTCTCCTTCGTTAGGGATCTCTGCTCCGTCAAGAGGAGCCTCCTGTGTACAGGTATAGTCTTGAGCCTTCGCGCCCTAGGGAGACTCGTTCCCCCATGGCTAGGCCAGCCGGAAACCAACTAATTCCCAAGGATCTTCAGCATGGCAGACGTCCGGTCCCGTTCCCTTCTAAGAGGGAACCTACAAAGGTCCAGCAACCTTCCATTTCTAGACCTCGCTCATCCAAGCGTGAGCTTGAAATCGTGCCGTTGTCAATTAGACCTGGTAAGGGTCCTAATCCTCCTCGTTTTAATGCTTCGAAATCTAGACCTCCAGCACTTAGCCTTCCGAGGGATCTTCCGGCCGGTACTGTGTTTAGTAAGGAACCCTCTTGGTTTGATGCCCTGGTCAGGGAAGTGCATCAGGCTGTTAAAGGGGTTATTCCTCTGCTGCAGTTAATTACCAACATGCCAAGGATTCCACTGGAGAGGTCAGCTCCCCTGTCTGCAGCTTCCCCTCCGTCCGACCCAAGACGTATGTCCGCGGTGCCAACCCATCATAGGCCCTCTTCCTCGAGGATGACCGTCTCTTATCTCAAGAGGATGCGAGGAGTAGCTGAGTCGGGTGCGGGATGCCATCAGGATCTTTCACAGGTACAGTTGACACTGGTATTGACGACCAAGCAATAGAAGAGGAGGATGATCCTTCTGACTCCTCAGGGGGACACTACATTGTCGCCTTAGCCAAGGTTCTCAGTCACATAGAGAGATCTCGCTTACGAATCATTCCGGCTCTCCCCCCTCGCGATGGTTCTCCTAAAACAATGTCCAGTGTCTAAGAAGCCATCTCACTTGGACGTAGTTCCCTCATCAATAGAGGGACAAAGGGAGGAACACCCCGGACCTTCACTCCTGGAGGAGTATTTTACATCCCTTACGGAGTTTGAAAGACTCAAGAAACGGTTCCTATGACCTCGGCTAAGGCATCAAGGCCTCCGCAAGAGAAGCCTCAACGATCCTCCCCAGTTTCTACAAGGACATCAGCAAGTGACGTGCCTTCTACAAGAGACGACTTCGACCCACTCCAGGCTCCTATGGGTGAGCTCTTGGGTGGAAGACGATTACAAAGAGGATGAGTATCTCCCTAAGGCTGCAAGTTCTAAGCTAGCAGAGGCAGAGAAGAGGAGTCGGAGCAAGCCTTCTGGCAGCTCTTGGCCTGCATGAGGGCTATCAACGGTATGTCCGATCCAGCGATGACCCCCAAAAGAGCAAAGATGCAGTTCTGGATGGGAGGCATTTTACCAGATCACCGGCTCCTCCAGCTCTCTCTGAGCGGGCTCATCCTCCAAGCTGCTGCTGCTGCCGTTTGTGTAGTAGACGAGGTATTATGAGGTCTCCAATGAGCCCCTTCCGTCCTTGCCTCTCGACCACTCTGTTGAGGCTCTTACCAGAGGGGTTTCTTTCGAGATACCATGCAGGCTACTTCGTGGTTAGATCTCTGGTTGAGATCTGTGGGACACCTCATCAGGGCTGGGGACTGGTCTAAGTAGAGCATGAGGAGGTCGATGTAGACCTTTCAATTATCGGGAACTAGAACCATTGAATTTCTCCCCCACCAGATAGTGAATCTGTGGGTGAACACGATCCTTTGACGAAGGGACTCGGTAATAGAAAGGTTCCACCAACAGGTCCCACAAGCAGAGGTAATGAGACTTAAGAACTCATATTTCGATGGTTACTCTGTTTAGGCCGGAGGATGTTGCGCGGGTGGTAGAGAGACGGAGGAAGTCCAACCAGGACTCCCTTCTCCATAGGGCCCTTGCATCTTGGCCCTATCAGCCTCTGCCACAGAAGAAACAGCAGCAGCCAAAAAAACTGCCGACGAACAGGACTTCAATAACGACGACTTTGACTTCTCAAAGTGTGTCAAAGAAGCCCTTTCCAGTTAGAGAGCGGAAGGGCTCTTGAGTTTTCTCGTGGAGGTAAGAGTAGCAGAAGGAGCAACTGAGGCTGCAACCACTAGGACGGGTAATCCTCCCACTCCACCAGTAAAGGGATGCCTGCAACGCCGCTGGCAGAGGTGCCTGCCGCTTTATGGTATCGCGTCCCGTTCATTCAGTCTCAAGTCTCTCCCTCCACTGACTCAGGATCCAGTCCCTTCGAGCTCTTACGCAAAAGGATCTGCGAAGGAGCTTGTCCTTCGGGCCAAAGTCCAGACCATATTGGAGAAGGGTGCTCTCCAAGAGGCCATCGACAGGTCCCCAGGTTTCTTCAGTCGACTCTCATGTGAAAAAGGCACCTGGAGAATGGAGACCAGTCATCGACATCTCAGCACTGAACAAGTTTGTCAGACAAACTCCGTTCAGCATGAAGACGGCAAACACGGTTAGACAAGCAGTAAGACCACAGGACTTCCTGTGCACACTGGATCTCAATGACAAATACATCCAGATCCCAATCCATCTGTCTTCAAGGAAGACGGATCATACTCGACAAGAAATATCAGTTGAAGGTGTTGTGTGTTCACCCTGAGCTCACAGGGTTGGCATCTGTCTCCCAAGATATCTGGACGACTGGCTGATCCTAGCAGAATCGGTGGAAAACCTTCTTCAACACCGAGACAGACTTCTGGCATTTTGCCAAGATCTAAGGATCGTGGTAAACCTTGAGAAGTCATCCCTGCTTCTCTCTCAAAGACTGATATACTGTACTGTACTTAGGTATGATCATCGACATCGATCAATAGAAAGTTCCCATCAGACGACAGGGTACAGAGGCTGAAGAAGGTAGGAAGACCTTTCCTCAGATGAGAAGAGCTTCCAGCCCTGCGATGGTTGTTTCAGAGGTCACCTATCATCCCTGGCCTATCTAGTACTCAACGATTGTCTCAGGATCCGATCCCTCCAATGGCGGCTGAAGTCCAAATGGAATCAGACCAGCAATTCCCCGAACATTCTAGTTCCCATAGGACTAGAAGAGCAGACTGACTTCAGGTGGTGGGTGACAGACGAGAACCTTCGCAGGGCGTCTGCTTTTTTATTCTCCCCCCGGAATTGATGCTCTATTCAGATGCATCAAAAGAAGGAGGGGGGGGCCCATATGCTGCACCATATTGCCTCAGGCCTCTGTTCTGAGTCCTAAGGGTACAGCCACATGCGAACTTCTTCCACAAAGTCGTAGTTTTGCTACGACTGTACGCTTGCAGACTATCCAGCACCTCCTCACTCAGAGAGGATTTTCACAACAAGTTGTTAGAAGGATGGCTGGACACCTTTGACATCCGCAGCTTCAGTCTACCAAGGTAAGTGGATTTTCTCTTCAGTGGTAGATGTTGTGGAAGAAGTATCTCTCCCCTTGATGCTACTATTCCAACAATAGCGTAGTTTCTTGTTCACCTTCGGTAGGAAATGTTTTTCAGTTTTGGCAGTGAAAGGGTACCGCTCAGCCGTGAGCCTTGACTTCAAAATAAAAGGAATCGATATTTCTTCCTTGTTGGAACTTTCTCCTCATTCGAAGCTACGAGCTTACCTCCCCCCAGTCAGAAGATAGACCTTTTCCTTGGAACGTGGTTCGCGTCCTTCTAGTCTCGAAAGGGGCTCCCTATGAACCATTACGACAGGCAACTGATCTCCACCTCACTTTGAAGACGGTGTTCCTACTAGCCTCGGCTTCCGCCTAAAGAGTTAGTGAACTGCATGGTCTTTCCTATGACATTGCCCATTCAAGGGGATGGGGGAAGTAATTCAACCCTGAGTTTATTGGCAAAACTCAAAATCCGGGAATAGCGGATCCTAGATTCAGGCCTTCCGGATTGGGAGTCTTCGTACTGTAACCGATAATCCAGATCAACTGTTACTATGCCCAGTAAGGAGTTTGAGATGCTACCTCAAAAGAACATTAGCAGTTCGCCCCAGATTGTCAGTGCACTTTGTTAGCATGGGGAAGGTCAAGAGGAGGGTTATGCAGAACATCATCTCTACTTCGATTCGCAGGGTCATTCACCTAGCCCTGAATCCCGACCCTCCTCCAACACGGCAACCCAGAGCTCATGACGTCAGGGTCATTGCAACATCCCTGGCGTTCAAAAGAAACTACTGTGACGCAGGTATTGCAAGCGGGCGTATTTAAGCGTCAGACGACCTTCACCACCCACTACCTGCAAGATGTGACCCACAGGAACATGGAGATGTTCTCCATTGGTCCTGTGGTGGCTGCATAACAAGTGGTTTAAACACCTTAGGCTCCTTGATGGACAAGGAGCAAAGGGTTGAGGGCAAAGGTTACCCAGAATTGATCTGGGATGAATGCCTCTTTCTTTCTTTCATCTTCCCATCTCTTGGGGAATCAGCCCCAAGGTCCTCTGTAAAACTGGCCTCACCTTTTTGCAGGTAAAACCATTTTCCTTGTTTAACTTAGCATTGAAACAATAATGGTTACGTCTCTATACCCGTAGCGAGGGGTAGTGGGTAATGTCTATGGTACCCTCGGAAAATTCTTACGACTCAAAGAACTCTTACCTAGACACTCACATTGCTAATATCACAAGTACCTAGCTTGTGTAGGCTGCTGGCTATGCGTAGCCCGGTTTTAGCGAGGTGTAGGGTTTTTACTAGTTACGTGCGGAGCACGTACAGGGAAACCCCGGGTCAATGTCAAGAAGCCAGATGGCACGAACTTCCACGCTCCTAAGGGGTAAGTCATCCCCTATAAATAGCATTGGTTTGTATTAATGATGGAACAATGGCAAATTTGGAAGTGATTTGTATTTTTCCTAATGATACAAACCTGTAGTCATTTGTAAAGATTGGCCTGCCATAACCTATCACCCTAGAAGTCCTACCTCCAAGCAAAAGTGGTTATTCAGCCCAGGTGTGAGTTAGCGTGGTAGCAAACTCCCCCCACCCTACTAACTAGTGGGTGGATGGTTAACCCTTGCTAAAAGTCTTATGGCTTGTCTTTCATCTTCATCGAAAGTAATATCCCTTGTAAATAGCTACAGGTTTGTATCATTAGGAAAAATACAAATTACTTTCAAATTTGTAATTTCTTACCCATCTATTACAACAGGGGTTTTGTGTTGCAATAGATTGTGGTTTTCAAAAATATCTTTCGCCATGAACAGTGGTACCTTGACTTACGAGTTTAATTCCTTCTGGTTTGAGCTCATATATCTCTTTGCTTGTACTGTATTTCAAATCAACTTTCCCCATTAAAAATACTTGGAATGCCCCTTAATCCATTCCAATCCTCAAAATGACACCCCATATTCATATGTTTCATGTTATTTGATAAGGAAAATACTAGAACCATTAGGCAAAACTTGATGAGGTAGGCTAGGGTTTGAAATGGGTCAAGTTAAGTTGGAATTTCTGTCTTTGCCTGAAAAATCACTGGACATCATAGATTTAACAAAAGATGCTAAAGAGGTCAGGAGCTTATGAAGCTCATCACTATCAAAGCCCAAAAGCTTGTTGATGGGTTGTACAACATTCATATCTTCATCACTACTTTGCTCTACTATGCTTAGTCTTCTCTGGATTTTACCTTGAACTAAAGGTTAGTTTCTACAATTACCGTATTCAAACCCTTGTCATTTAATAGGAGTATGATTTCAGTGAAGCGTGAAACTCGACTGTTAGAATTTACAATGAGATGTCGGTAGTTCCTGGCTGGTGGTGAGGAAGCCCTGGCCCTTGCTAGCTCACTGAGTAGCCACTTTCACTTCATCTGCCAAGTAGTACAGATGTACTCTCATTATAAAAAATTGTCTGTATTTATTCTTTTTCTTTATCTTTCTAGATTTCTGAGATTCTTGAAATGTAGAAACCATGTGCAGGCATTTGGTTCTGGCCAGGCATATCCGGTCACAAGCCTGGCATTTTCATGAGCAGGAATTCTGTGGATCCCCATTTTTTGTGTCCTTCTTGCTGAACTTATGACTGAAGGAAGTCATCCCCCCCTGTGAGGGATTTAAAGAGTAGCCGTTGTCGCAGTGTCTTGAATACAGCAAGAGGAGGAAGAAGTCAAAGTAAAATTATTCTCCTTCAAGGTCTTTCTCAAAGTTCAAGAAATTTGCTAGAGTTCTCTTCTCTCCTCTAATACTTGAGTTTTTGGACCTTTTCCGTCAACCCCTTTCCTGTAGGCTGATGAAGAATGGTGATTCAAATTTACCTTGAGACAAGCTCTGAGTGAGATAGCCCTTTTTGCCATGATTATTCTTAAATTTAAGTTGGTCTTCCTTTCATTATTCAATCATTCAGTCTTGCCATTCAATGTTTCCTCCTTCTGACCAAGTCGTTTCTCATGTTCTTGGTAGCTGTTACATAGTTGATTGCCACAGAACTGGGTTTCTATGTCTGGCAAGTGAGCATTATGTCTCCCAAGTTCCAGCAATTAGTTCATGGTGGTCAGGATGCTCTTCATTAACAGTTGATGTGTCAAGAGCTGTGATCTTAAATTGCAAGTAATTATGAGAAACACAACAACAAATGTGATGGTGTTGACTCGATGTGGAGTTTGTGGTATTGTAGTAAGCAGGCAACGGAATCTTGAAGAAATTATTCGAAGGCATTTTCCACAACTCTTCTGCCTAGTGAAATCCTGTAATTGTAAATTCTTTGTTTATGGGACATGTTATAAAGTGGTAGGAGTTTCATCAACCAGGTCTTCAGGGCAAAGGTATCATATCCCACAAAGTAGAATGAAATATGGTTATCTTCCTTATTATTATTATTATTATTACTTGCTAAGCTACAACCATAGTTGGAAAAGCAGCATGCTATAATCCCAGGGGCCTCCACAGGGAAAATACCCCAGTGACGAAATTAAACAAGAAAAATGAAATATTTTAAGAAGAGTAATAACATTAAAATAAATATTTCCTATATAAACTATAAAAACTTTACCAAAACAAGAGGAAGAGAAAATAGATAGAATAGTGTGCCCCAGTGTACCCTCAAGCAAGAGAAATCTAACCCAAAACAGTGGAAGACCATGGTACAGAGGCTATGGCACTACCAAAGACTAGAGAACAATGGTTTGATTTTGGAGTGTCCTTCTAGAATAGCTGCTTACCATGCCTAAAGAATCTCTTCTACCCTTACCAAGAGGAAAGTAGCCACTGAACAGTTACAGTGCAGTTGTTAACCCCTTGAGTGAAGAAGAATTGTTTGGTAATTTCAGTGTTGTCAGGTGTAAAGAATAGGCCAGACTATTCGGTGTATGCGTAGGCAAAGGGAAAGTGAATCGTAACCAGAGAGATAGATCCAGTGTAGTACTGTCTGGACAGTCAAAGGACCCCATAGCTCTCTAGTGGTAGTATCTCAACGGGTGGGTTGTGCCCTGGCCAACCTACTACTATCTATTGTCAATGTTTCAGGTTCTGGAAAGGGCAAAGCCTCTCCCTTAATGGTTAGCTTCTGAGCTCTAGCAGCAAAAACTCTGCATCAGAGCTGCTACAGTATTGGTGTGTTCAATGTCAACATAGAGAAATTTGTAATCAGCATTATCTAAGAGAAATTTGTAATGTGCAACAACTACAGCTGGAAAAACAGCGGAGAAAAATTTTTGCAGTTCAAGTAGAAACTTCTACTGTTTGTAGGTTTATGAACCACTGCTTGCTTACCTTCTATGGCTCCCAAACAGGCAAATTCCATTATTGGAAAATAAGTTCGCTATTTCCTTCCATCCTTCTGGGGTTGTTGGTCATGCATTTAATTCTTCACCAAGCTCATCGATGATAGCTTGACAGATTTCAAGAACAACTATAGAAATGTTGTTGTGAGCGACTTTGGAGGCATACTGCAAACCCTTATAGCTGTTCTTTGGTGCCAGGTAATGCAGGGTGATCGCTAACGTTAGTCTAGGGGGCAGAGCCTCTGTCTGTAATTTGTATCATGTTTTGTGATCCTGTGGAGGAGTTCTTCTATTCTTCGAATAAATTGGCATTCATCCTGACATAGTTTGTAAATGCTTTAACATCTTCAAGGTTTAGCTCTGCCAACAGATAATGATATTGCCCAAACATCGGTCTCCTCTGCATCCTAGGTTTCACCTGGAAAGAAACTAGTTAAAGACATAAGCATATGTTTAGAAAGGGGATTAAAAGTAAAGTCATGAATAATGAATATAATTACCCATCATCTGTTCTATTTCTTTTTTTTTTTTTTTGCTGTGGTACTTCTCTTTCTTCTTCATTATCATCAGAGTAGGAGATAAGCTGCAATAAGAGCATGAGTGTGCTGCAGATATAGCAGAATCCATATCTGTAGATCTCCATTCATCACAAACTAGATCAGTTTTTATGTGTAGGGTATAAAGGAAAACGTCCAAATGAAGAGTTGTTATATTCCGCAAGCCCCTCTGTACAACTCTGGTGCCATATGAAGCTCCAACCAGTTGTACGCAGCAACCAAGCGTCATTCTTAGTGAAATTTTGTAATATATCCGCCATTCTGTTGTCTGTCTGTAGCAGTATGCCGGCCAAGCATAACATGCAAGAACTCTACAATGACTACACATAGTGTACAACATTCCTCCGTGGTAGCCCCACAGTTGTACACGTCTATATGAGTCCGTATATAGGCTCAGTATGTAGTCAGTGCATCACCAGTACGCCAACTCTCCTCTACCCGACATACTGATCTGCAATGAAACCGTCATGATACCACCAGATTGTTTATTTCTTTTTTCCTTTTTTTACGGTAAAGCTGCGTACTGGCATCCACATCCGTACGGTCAGTGTAACATCTCTCTGCCATCTGGTATGGTACCCTTTAAGGAAAAGCCTTAAGGGCCCTGAGGCCTTCCCTATGTCTCTAAGGTATTTTTACCTAAACTGTGAACTTTGTAGTAAATACTCAACTAAGACTTATCCTGAATTTAACTTCCCAACCTTGAAGAATGACTTTTAATCAATAACTGGCAGAACACAGTAATCCAGGAAAGAAAATCATCCAAGCTATTGAGAGGATAGACTGTGAAATTAATGCTACTGAGGCAGCCTTTATTTTCAACCAAATAATAATGATATTGAAAATGATAATAAATATAATGTACATAATAATCTATTATGTATATGTTATTGCTTACATTTTTTATTCATGTTTTAAAGTTTTTTAAGTGTTGTATAGAGTACTTTTACGTACAGAATACAGTATTAAAGAAATAATGTTAAACCTAGGTAGTATAGTTTTATGACAAGAAGTGCTATGGCACTGTGATGTGTAACCGTTAAGTTGGGAAGGCCTCTTTAGGGCCAGCCTCATCAAGGTTGAGTTTGTGATGGCCCAGTTACAAGACCACCTGTAAGATTATGTTACTAGGATGTTCAGATATCTTTCTGCTATTCTTTCTGTTCATTTTGTAGCCAGACTTGCAGTATGTATCTCCTCTAGTGGTCTCTCAAATGTTGATATTAGCTTTTGCTTTTTAGGACTAACTTCAATACTCCATGCTATAGAATATGGTATTGAATGTGTGTTAATCATTTATGCTTCATTGAAACAAACCTCCTGTGCAAACTACAATTTGAGCACCTGTATTTCTACCAGGTCTCACTTATTCTGGTTCTCGAAGCATGACCATCTTGTGGTAACTACTCTTCAAGTTGCATGCGTGATGTGGCACTCAAGATGCTCGTCTTACCAGTACCAAAGTCTTTTCAAGTGCCTCTTCTATGATAAGCAGGAATGACTTGCCTGCTGTCTATATGGCACTACTTTTTATGTCAGATCGCCTCTAACACGTGGACCATTTTTAGGGGGCAGCCATTCCCCTGCCTGCTGTGTGCACATGACATTTCTGCTATACTTCATTTTGGCATACGATACCCATTCCAATCGAAGCTGACCGTTGTGTGAAGGCCTTTCTCAAAATACTTAGTGGAGGATTCTTCTTATTTTGATCACTTTCCTTTACAACTCTTAAAACAAGCTCATCTGAAATTAAGCTGGATTAAACATGGGGGCGGGGGAATTAGATTCGGTTTTTAAGACCTTGGGGGTTGCAGTTAAAGGTTGGGTTCTAATAAGTAGCCTACAATGGTTTACTTATATTTTCATTCCCTATTCTATATATTCCTTCCTATATATGTATTATTTGCTTATCTTTTATATCATTCTATGTATTAAGGGATGAAGTAAATACTTCTATATAGATATTGGCATTATATTTAGCATCTTTTAATACACTTTTTATCTCTTGAAGGAAAGCAAAAACAGTTGTTTATTTGTTTATCTATTTTTAACAATACATAAATAAATTCTTGGTTAAAAAAAAAACATTGGCTTTATGGCGAAGAGTTTGTCGTCATCATCAGAGGAGTTGAGATCAATGACAAATGAGTTAAGTATTTTGTTTATGGCTATATCCTTCTTTGCTTTTTTATGTTGCAAAGTCTCTGCATGTCTTACAGCTTTGCTCTAATCTTCTTTTGTTACTTTATCTAGTGATTCCTGCAATAGTACCTTTTAAGTCTCTCATAAGAAAATTATATTTTCTTGCTATATAGTTTTTCACTTGGCCCCCATTACATATTCAGTGGGGTTGTATTGACAGTAATACGGCGGTAAACGAATCACTTGATGACTTTACTCTGCTGCGATCTTGTCAGTGACATATATTTTCCATGTTCCGTGGGTGCTTTTCACCATTTGTAACTGTTCTCTTTTTAGCAAGTGTTCTTTTTTATTCTCCCCATTTTTGATAAGCCATTCTCTGATAGTCGCTTTCTTTATGATGGTGTCGGCTGATTTTCTATCTTCACAGAGTGGTAAGGGTCGTTGTCAATGACTTTCAAACGATGTTGGAATATCAGGAATGAGTTGCATAGGGAACCACTTTTCGAATACAATACCGTTCATCTGGTGATGATGGTCTCCCTCGTTTTTAGCAAAGAATATCAATTATGCATTTGCCACAAAACTGTCTTTAGAGCCTGCATGCAAAACAATAAAATGTGCCCCTTTTCCTGTGAGCTGTTTAAGGCCTGTTGCTTTTGAGGAGCTTGTATCTATCGAGCATTTATTGACACTGTAGTTTTGGTTTACCCATGTTTCGTCCAAGTACTGTGTATAATTGGACGTTGTTTTTCGCATGTTATTTTTCGTAAAAAATTTGTCCGCAGAGACAGAACATCATCTTTCTCCATTAAGAACTGTCGGCCATTTACTTTTGCATGGCCAAAACCAATTTTTCTGATCACCTTTCAAAGAGATTCTCTACTTCCACTAAAACCAATATTTTCTTTCATTGCTACCAGCACTTTTTCCAGAGTAGGAATTTCCTTCCGATCTTAGAAACCAAGACTTGCTCTTTGCAGAACCTTTAATTGTACTTTGCAGAGCCTTTTCCTTTAAATCATCTAAGTCGGTCACTGGTCTCACATTCTGTCTTTTCTTTCATTGAAACACCGGAGATTGGAGATTCCAATAGATTTTCCTTCTCGCTTGCTTCCTTGCTTAGTTTGCAAATAGCTTTTTCTGACACTTTTGTTGCTTCAGGACCCCCTTGTTGTTTTTCTAGAATGAAATATTTCAGAACATTTTAGACAATTTCCTGGGCCTTGGGTGGCAAGTAAAGATGTTTTCGCGAGTTACTTAGGCTTTCCATTCATTAACACAGTTGATGATTGAGAGTAAGTGGGCTCGAATGATATCGACTATATTCTTTTAAATCCCATACAGCACTTACAATCAGCTCTGGTATTACCGGGCAAAAAATATGCCTTATTTACATTTTCAGTCATGAAAAATGTGTTTTAACTAATATAATATGAAATAAGATATATTAAAAAAATCTTTTGAAAGATAAATAATTTCTAGAAAGGAAATATATTTCAATAGACTCCTTGATGCTATATTGGTACCAACCACAGCTAATCCCTGGAATATGTAGGTTGATTGTTATGTAGACAGACAAGAAATGTATTTGGTTGTGAGGAGACAGATCCGATCAAGCCTTATGGCTAAAAAACACCTGTCCATCTCATACACACACTTACTGTCAATGCACACTTGGTCTTTCAATCTTCTAAATAAGTAATAAGATTAATACTTAAAACTTTTTCATGCTAGTAGCCTAATTCCAAACTATACTTCCATACCAAAAAAAATTTTTTTTTTTTTTAAGTATAAGGCACCCACACTATTAATGTGGTACAATTTTTTATTTATTTATTTATTTTTTTTTTTGAGTATAGTTTTTAATACAAAATTGTTCACCATCAACTCTGCTGCTTGAGGTTATCATCTCTCTCAAAAAAGGTACAATACAATGGTTAGCTTTAGACATTTAAGAGCTTAATCTGCTTTTGGGGATAAGCCGATTAGTTTCCTTCCTTAGAGGAAGAGATGTCCACAGTATTTTAAGATTGACCCAAAATATTTTGAAAAGGACCCGGTCCGACGGTCATATACAGTAGCTTTTGCAAGAGTATAGCTATCCTTCTATTGACAGCAGTGATACATCCTAGTGTGTGGACAGTACAAGATATAACACACAGCATACTTGTCACTTACATTTACATGGCTTTCCTGCAATGATGGACTGTGACTTTTATGTGGATCAGGAGGAGCATTGCAGCACAGATAACTGTATACCTGCCTCATGTAATTTTTTTGTTGGTGACAGGTGGTACATGGTTCTCTGATCTATTTGTGCTAAATTCATGATTAGTGTGGCTGTTTTACCTTAAACTGGTAGCATTCATTGATGACTAATGTTGCGTTAGCTTTGCAACTTGTCTTTATGTAAGATAGCAATCCCTCTTGGAGTCTTTGTGTTTGCAGTCAGGCATGTATGACATGTGCTTCTACATACCTGCCTCATATAGCTTTCAGTTGGATATTGCCGATTTCAGTTATCTAATTTGAAGATCTTTTAAGGCCCTTTGCATTATTAGGTGTAGGAGGAGATGATGATGATATCCTCAGAAGCTCTATCCTTCCGAACCAGGGTTGTAGCTTGCCAAATAATGATAATAAAATAATGTAAGTTAAGATTTTAGTTAGTAATAAAAAGAAATGTTTTTAGGTAAGTATTATAATCTGTTGAAAATAAAATAAGATTTTTTTATATAAACCCATTTTTGAGTTCTTACTTCCCAGCCCAGCTTATTTGTCATTGGTTATGGTTCACATGACTTAAGAAATGGTCTGCGGGAGAGGTGGGATTTGCTTATCCATACTCAGAGCAGACTCTTGCCTTGAGCATGAACTTGAGCATCTGGGAGAATTTTTTTAGCACACAAGGGTCAATTATGAAAAAGTTTGTATAAAAAATATATTTGTTTTAAAAAAAATTTGTGGTAAGAAACTAACAAAATTTCATACATTATATTCTGATTATTAATAGTTTACAGCAGATGCATATTGTTTTTCAAGATGTGTAGACTTTTTAATGGTGCTTTGGTGATAGTGTAGATTAGAAGGAAAAACTTTAAAATGTGGTTGTTGATAGAGACAATGAGTTGCCACTATTTTTTTAGTTTTGTTAATAAGATATATCAAGTTCATAATGTACTATATGTGAATTACAATACTGTTTACATTATAGGTGAGAGAGTGCTGATCATTTATTTTAATTTTTCTGTTATTATTATTATATTTGATGTAAATAATACTTTATTATTATTATTATTGCTCTTATGTTTTAAGGCTTTCTCTTATAGTATCTTTGTTCTTTAGGCTTGTAAAACCCATAGTCTCAATGTCGAGCAAGAGTAAAAGAAAATCATTAAAGTGTTATTTTAGAATAGTTAAGCAGATAGTTCAGTTTACTCTATGTTAGAGTAATGGTATTGAAGGAAGAATTTTGATTGTGGACTGGTATTTGCAATCCAGGAAGGAATTTCATTTCCATAAAGCAGTGTGCTACTTTCTGATGTTCTGCGTTACTTTCATTAATAATTGGTTTTAATGTTGATTACATATGTGATTTTACTCTCCTCTCCAACAGTTATGTGGGCGCCAAGATTTTGCCCATCGTTACGCTTACTGCCGCATTTGTTCTGATTACACCCATAGTCGTTGCTATGATGTGTCAAGAGGTGAACTGAGAAAGTCCCGCAGTGGTGATTATGTCTGTGCGAACTGCGAGGATTCAGATGAGGACAATGAATAATCGGAGAGTTTATATCTATCTAAGCTTCATAGCTTCTCTACTGTATTGTATGGATTTTTATTACTCTGGAGTAAGATGCAGTATAAAGAATGCTCCAAGGTATCAGATAGTTACAGTAAGATCAGCACAAGTGTACACTCAAACATAAGCCTTTATTCCACAAGATCTTACATTATTTGGTCTTGAGAGATGCCCTAGTGATATTAAAATGTACTGTATAGTAATAACCTGGCTCTTGTTGGATGGCTGTCACTTGCGAACCAATTTGCTCTTCTAGCTTATTTGCTGTTTGTTTTGCAAAGTCTGAAATTATCTGTATTTATTATAGTTTTTTTATGGCATTATATTTGCTTTTATGTTGGTGGATTCGTTAAGTATATCTTCTGTGGTGTCTCTTATTGTACTTTGCTCATTTCCCATGCTTGTTACAAACAGTAGTTGGTTAGTTATTGTGCAGTACTATTGCTGCTTTTTTGTTTTTTGTATCCTGGATAATATTGCACTGTTTTACAGGAGGTTGTGATTTTGTGTGAACATGAAAAGACATGCAGTAAAGACTGTCTTCATTAAAATTGTAAAGAGTACAGTACTGTATTCAGTTAGTCAGAGGATCAGTGAACTTGGTAGAAAATATTTTCTAACAAGAACAGTTATTGATTTTTGCCAGATCAGTGAATGAGATAAAGTTTTCTTTTGTTTTATGCAGTTAGTATTATAAATTTATTTTTCCTAATACGTTAGGCCAGCATGAAAGAAAGTTTTTTCATTTAAAGAACTGGAGAGGGATTTTCACATCAGAATAACTAGCGTGAAAGGATATTTTTCTTTTTTAACAAGTAATGTTAATTTTCCTGGATCAGTGAGCCTTATGTAAAATTTTATTTTTCCATAGATATAGTGATATGATTTTTTCTAGATTTCTAGTCAGTCTCAAAAAACAGAAATAGTGATAGTTTTATCCGATTAAGGGTCCAGGATTAAAAGATTTTCTTTTTCATATTATTTTGGTGTTGTTGCCTAATTAACAAATTCACAATTGAAGACAAGGTTTCCTTTTTTCAGAGTTGATAGTTTTTTTCCTTGCGATTTTAGCAGACTTAACTGAAAAAAGATTTTTTTCTTTATACAGATTTTTTTTTTTCTTTTCAGATGAAGGAATTTTGTATGATATTTTCTTGGTATTTTTCTGGAACTGTGATACTGTAGATTATAGATTACTGACTAAAGCCTAAAAAGAAATTTTGTTACAGAAAAAGTGACTTTCAGAAATTAAATTGGGATAGATGATTTTTATTTCCTTGGACCATATACGGTCAATCCTGTGGTCTTCTTCAGTATTAGACATAACCTGCAAGCCTCTGGTTTTGACTTTAAGAATCATCAAGAATCAATTTTTACTTTTCAGACAGTTCTTTCAGTCCTAGTGGTCTTGACAATTAAAAAATCTGGAATAATTTTGCGAAAGGATAAGGGTACTTATTTGAGGATATATTGAGTAACTATGTTTTTCATTTCTTTATTTTAACTAGATACAACAGGACATTTTCTTCAATGTACCTTCACTAATGAATGGTCTTTAGCAACTTCAAAATATGCATTGAACTTAAGTGAAGAAACTGTTGTGTAAAATTTAAAGATTCCTGTTGTGATTGGCTGTCTTTACAAAGGCTCTGAATAACCTTGGTTCATCATCCTGGTAACCAAAATGCTTAATGAAACTAACTGTTCTTTTTGAAGTAAGGCATTTTATAAAAACAGTTTTATTTATTAAGCAAATCATTATGAAAATGTCAGTCATATTATTTATGAAAGTTAAGGATAAATCAAATGTAATTTATTTTCAAATAAAAAATGGTTGCATATGATGTTTGCTATATGTTAAGTAGTTTAGTTTGTTTCCATGTTTTTTTGTCTTTATGTAAGATTAATATGTTTGTCTTTTTCCTTGACAAGCATCAGTTTTCTATAAATACATAGCACATTAAGTTTATTTTGTAACGCAATATATTGAACAATAAGATGTCAGAAATATTTGAATTTTCCTCATTATGATTGCTGGTACTCTTTTTAAAGTTATACCATCTAAAAATTTACAAAAAAGAGCTACTTAACTGTATTAGGGAAAGATTTGTTAGGTATTTTTTAAGGTGCAATATTCAGAGGGAACTTGCAATTTTGTATGCGTATTTCATACTAACTTGTGTGGACCCTCTCTTATTTCTTAAAGCATAGTCTTCAGATATTGGATAGGTTTTTTGGCACCAGCAACATATGGAGGAAGACAAAATGTCCTATTAATAGTGACATAGGTGGCTGTACCTTCCTTGTTGGCAGGATTGGAATAAAGATCTGTTTTAGCAAGTACATAACTTATAAGGCAATTTGGAGTGATATAAATTTAGACAACTTGAAACATCTCTGGTTTTCAGTGATAGATCTTTAACTTGTTCAAATACAATACTCTATAGCCTGATGGGTGGGTTAGACAGCACAACTAAGGTCAGAATAACTAATTGGAGAAAAAATAAAAATGATGATAAATTAAATCAACATTTGGTTAGCACCACTCAAAATGATACAGGTTATATGTGTCAAAAATATGGAACAGCACTTACATAAGTGATCTTATATCAATAATTTAGTAAGTAGGGACAGGACAGGGTTTTTGACACTGACCATAGATACTGTACATATGACCTGTACCCAAACCTCTTCACCTAAGTTAAAGACCATGGAGGGCAAGGCAATGGCTGCTGATAACTGCAGGTAGACCTACAGCCTGCCTGAAACCCCACATCTCTAGCTTACAGGGGTGATGGGCTTGTGAAAACTATTTCAAGCTGTGAGGAGGGCTTAAACTTCTAAACCCAAAATTGTTAGTTAAGAGATAATAGCCACGAGGCTGCCACAATTGTAGTGTTTGCAAGGCTGTTCCATGACCTTGGTAAAGTTGTCTTTCCTTGGTAAAAGCCAACTACAGTAAGTAGGTCTTGGGGCCAGTGCTATATTTTTCTCTTCAGGAGCTTTTACAGGTGCTCTGTTCAAGTATTATTTGTCTCTCACCATGGGAGGGTGCTCTTTGATTATTTCTATAGGGGAAGTAGAACACTCATGAAATATGGTTAGTATGAAACCTATTATTTTCCAAAGTGTGTATTGATAAAAAGGGACATTATAACTAAACAATATTCCTAAGGTCGCCATATTTTGTTTATTTTAGAATTCTGAAATTTGAAAGGTATAGATGGTTCAGGCACAAGATGAGATTTTATGATTTGGAATTAAGAAAAAAAAAAACATCTGGTATGATGGAAAAGTAGTTGATTTTGAAATCTAGAAGGATTCTATAAAGAATGTTCTGAATGTGCAAATAAAAAAAAATGCAGAAAAAAAGTATACAAAGGACATTTGGAATGTTGCGTATGATATTGGAAAACTAATATTCATACCTGTCAACTGTCGCTCCTCCTGGGTGAGACCCGTGCAGGTTACCCTGGTTTCACACCCACGAACACAGTTTATTCTTATTTTAATTGTTTCATGTATTGTTTTTTTTTTCTGGAAAATAATACCACAAGAAGCCTTCAAATGCCCCTCAAAAGCCTTAAAAATTGTTTTCAGAGGGCAGTGAGATCAAAGAGCTTTGCCTTGTAGCTGACAAGGCGCCGGGCAGCTTAGTTATCTTGCACATTGACAGAAAAGGTTGACAGTTCTGAATATGAGGAGAGAAAGGTGTAAGGGGATCAAAATGTCCAATAATTCATTGCAAAGATATAAGCTATGAAGCCTTTTCATAGAAATTGATAAAGAAGAGGTTGATTAAAAGATGTAGTAAAGATTGAGAAGAATGTGAAGTGTGAAATAATAATTTTAACAAAATTGGTTGAAGGACATTTGAAATCTACGGTATTAAACAAAAAGAAGGAAAATAAGTTACGAAATGTTGACCACAGAAGAACCAGTGATTCTACTGAGTTGGTTAGGATCTTTGATCGGTGAAAAGCTTGTAAGTCCCACGTTTATTAGGAATCAAACAAAGGTTGGGAGATTATAGTGTCCTATACTAAATTTGTGATTCTTGAGAAGACATTTGCTAAAGTTTGAAGACATGCAATTGTTTTGGGAAATATCAATGCAACTATCTATTTACCAAAGCATTTTCCCAAATTTTGGGGGTAAGCCAACATCAAACAAAGGAACAAAAGGGGACCTTTCCTTTCTCGTTCCTCCTAGCTTGACAAGGGATTCAGCCGAGTTTGGCAACTATTAAAGAATTAATTCGTCTGGTATTTTTGTGCAACAAATCACTGAATCCAGAATGAAGATTTTAACAAGTATTAACGACAAATTTTGCTACAACTTTTTCTGCATCAAGAATAAATCTTATGGTGATTCCTATGAAAGTGTAATAATACGACCTAGTAGTCTCAATGAACTTCTATTAGTAATGATAATTTCAGTCCAACATGACTGGGTAAGTAAGTGGCCTAAATGTGTCGCTGTGATGTGAAAAGTTAGAATATGTGCGCTACACCATGATTAACACACCAAAGGAGTCGGAATGCTGAAAGCTAAAGATTATTTCTATTTCAGTTGGTCATTAGGTATTATTATTCCCAGTGGGCTGGCCTTCCCAACTGTATTCATGTCTTTTTCTTTTAAACTTAGGCAAGATATTTATTTTAGTTCCCCATATAAATGTAAATTTTTTTTTGGTAATTGTGTAATGAGTATCACTCATTTTCTTTCATGCTATATGGTACTCTTAAGTAAAGTATGTAGCTTATACATCTCTGTAAGGTACGTTCTGATTTCTTTGTCTTCTTTGTTTAAATATTTACAATTTTATGTTGTAATTATGCTGAAAGTCGCAAAGGCTTAGGAAGGATAACCAAATAGGCCATAAAACGTAAGATCTGCAGAGAAAAATATACTGACGAGAATATATTATGATAGCCTTGCTCGTCTGTGGGTATTTGGTACAAGTAGCCTATATTATTATCAATAATATTACCTTCGCCAGAAGGTTATATTTTGATACGCATGTATTTATTTATTTATTTTTGCTATTTGCATAACTCAAAAAATTTTTGACCGAAGCTTGTGAAATTTGATGGGGTGATTGGTCATGATTATTAGATTTTGGGAGTGATTGGTCACAAGTCAAGGTACCAAAAAGGTCAAGAATGTCTTTTTGCTATAGCGTGGTGAATTTTTATACCATTGGCATGAAATTGGTGCCAAACGGGCATGATTTAATAACATCCCCATTTAGGAGTGATTGGGTCAAAGGTCATGGTAAAAATATCTTTTTGCTATATTGCAGTCAATATTTATCCAATGTATTTGAAACTAATGCTAAAATGTGGATAATTCAATTAGTTACCTTTTTATAAAAACATGGAAAACGTCACAAAAAGATCAAACTTGATTTTTTTTTACTCTACTGTAGTTGAATAAAACCTGTCTATTTGTTATAAAGATATGACAGAATCTTGGAGACCTGATGCGGAATTGACTGGCGAAATCTAATCGAGGTCTTTTTAGCCAATAGGCATAGGAGGAGATGATGATATGCTATAAGCCTATTGCAGTCAAGTCTCATGAAATTTGCTGGAATGGTTGGCCTTGATCCAAGGACAAGTTACTGATATTTTGGGAGGGATTTGGTCAAAGGTCAAGGTCACAAAAAGGTCAAAATGTATTTTTCTATATTTTGGTCTTTTTATATAAAATTTGCATGTAACGAAAAAATGTGCATAATTCAATTGCATCAACATAAAGGCCAAGATTACAAAAAGATAAATTTTTTTTTTTAATGTAGTTAATTTTTACGCCATTTGCTTGAAATTATTGCCAAATTGCACATACCGGTAATTCAATAGCCTACGCTATGATGTAGCGTTGGCGAAGTTATGCGCTCTACTGAGTGCCCATTCTAATTATTATTATTATTATTATTATTATCTTATTACTATGTAATATTATTATGATGAATATTATTATTGTTATTATTATTATTATTGTTATTTTGGGAGTAGACCCTCTTTTAAGCAGGTTTTATTAAAAGTGATTGCTGCCTCAGTGGCGTTAATCTTGTAATTAACTTTTTCTATTGTTCTTATTATCTTCTTCTCTTCATTTGAACAATCCGTCAGTAACTGGGAAAGGGACATATCAATAGGAAGGTGATAAAGACCATATCATTCACAATTTGTCTTTAATATATCACAACACATTGTAAAAGTACAGATAATATGTACAAAGTATAAAACACTATCACAATGTTAGTGCACACAAAGTAATTGTCACTTTTATACAAAATTTATAAATTACGTGGAGTTAAGTTTAACAAATCCTTCGACTCAACCGGTTTCGAGCAGTGAGAAGGTTTTCTGCTCATTGTCAAGAGTGAACTAAAATGCAGGTGTTGTTTTGATGGCTTATATACGGAGTCCTGCTACGAGATTCCATCTTCACTGGTTAAGAACCGCCCTAGGGCGGAGACCGTTAATCCTATTGGGTGGTGGCCTCTGCCTCGCCGGGATGTTTGGTGGGATTACTGGCTCTGGTTCTGTCAGGAGATAATCCCTGTTTTGACCTTCAGCTATATCAGTCCTGTCATAGTTGTTATTGCCTGGACTATCGTTGATAGTGGACCTTATACATGTTGGCAATAAGGTCCCTTCTTGCGTGGTGTTGAGGTTAGGTCTTTGTTGTTGAATAAAAAGAGCTTCCATTATCCGGAGACGTCTACTGTCAGGGGCATGGCCGATGATTGTTACATTTTTCACTATATGCTCCCATGTTGTCTTGAAATTATGTTTTTGGAGGCAATGCATTTTTATTGCACCCTGTTGCACGTGGCAAGATAATCTCTTAGAAAGACGCATCGTCGTCATCCCGATGTAGGTGCCAGGACATTCCTGGACGGGGCATTTATATCGGTACACTACGTTCGTCTTTTTCAAGTCATCTTGCATGGCAGGGGCAGGGTTGTTTTTCATTATCAAGTCTCGTGTTTTTGCTGATTGGTAATAAATTATGAGGTTGATTTCAGTATCCTCTGCCGTGGCAAAAACGTTGTTTTTTATTATATTTTTCATAATCTTTTCTTCTTCGTTGTAGTTTACGCTCATAATGCCTTTATAGTAAAGATTTATTTTTGCTGGCGTGTTGGTATCATTAGGGCCTTCATTCTGGTACCATTTCTCGATTTCTTTTTTAATTTGCCGATTAATGTCCTTATTCGTGAAGCCATTATTCACCAGAATTTTAGTAACTCTGTCAAGTTCTTCGTGGGTGCCTCTCCACGAAGAACAGTGAGAAATGGCTCTCCGAATAAAAGCCTTAATGGTGGCAGTTTTATACCGACTAGGGCACTCGCTGTCACCATTCAGACATAGGCCGAGATTCGTTGGTTTTACGTACACCGAGGTACTAAAACTATCATTGCTTGTTTCTACAAGGACATCAAGGAAGGGGAGACGTCCTTGGAGGCTGTGCTCTAGGGTGAACCTGAGCGAGCTGCATTCCTCGAAAATTCGGCGAAGTTCTTCTATGCTCTCCTGATTGGCCGTTTTTATGAAAGTATCGTCAATGTAGCGTACATAGAGGTCTGGTTTACTGATTTTTCGAAAAACTCTCTCCTCGACTACTCCCATATAAAAATTAGCAAAGAGGACGCCTAAAGGGGACCCCATAGCGACTCCATCTTTCTGAATAAATATATGGCCCTTATGGGTAGTGAAAGGGGCTTTCTTGGTGCATATTTCTAATAGTGCACGGAGAGAGGCCTCGGGGATGTTGAGGGTGGGTGTCGTTGTATCCCTATAAACTCTGTCCATTATGAATTTTATTGTTTCATTCACGGGAACGTTAGTAAATAGGGACTCGACATCCATGGAGGCAATAACTCCGTCACTAGTGGAATTTCTCAGTTTTTCTAGGAATTCTGCTGATGATGTCACACAATATTTATTGGGGATATAGGGTGTGAGTAAGGTGTTCAGTCTCTTAGCAAGCTGGTATGTAGGGGCAGGGCACTGGCTGATAATAGGCCTGAGAGGGTTCCCTTGCTTGTGCGTTTTTACATTTCCGTATAAGTAGCCGAGCCCAAAATCACCTGAAATAGGTGGTAAATGGAAAAATCAGTAAACCAGACCTCTATGTACGCTACATTGACGATACTTTCATAAAAACAGCCAATCAGGAGAGCATAGAAGAACTTCGCCGAATTTTCGAGGAATGCAGCTCGCTCAGGTTCACCCTAGAGCACAGCCTCCAAGGACGTCTCCCCTTCCTTGATGTCCTTGTAGAAACAAGCAATGATAGTTTTAGTACCTCGGTGTACGTAAAACCAACGAATCTCGGCCTATGTCTGAATGGTGACAGCGAGTGCCCTAGTCGGTATAAAACTGCCACCATTAAGGCTTTTATTCGGAGAGCCATTTCTCACTGTTCTTCGTGGAGAGGCACCCACGAGGAACTTGACAGAGTTACTAAAATTCTGGTGAATAATGGCTTCACGAATAAGGACATTAATCGGCAAATTAAAAAAGAAATCGAGAAATGGTACCAGAATGAAGGCCCTAATGATACCAACACGCCAGCAAAAATAAATCTTTACTATAAAGGCATTATGAGCGTAAACTACAACGAAGAAGAAAAGATTATGAAAAATATAATAAAAAACAACGTTTTTGCCACGGCAGAGGATACTGAAATCAACCTCATAATTTATTACCAATCAGCAAAAACACGAGACTTGATAATGAAAAACAACCCTGCCCCTGCCATGCAAGATGACTTGAAAAAGACGAACGTAGTGTACCGATATAAATGCCCCGTCCAGGAATGTCCTGGCACCTACATCGGGATGACGACGATGCGTCTTTCTAAGAGATTATCTTGCCACGTGCAACAGGGTGCAATAAAAATGCATTGCCTCCAAAAACATAATTTCAAGACAACAAGGGAGCATATAGTGAAAAATGTAACAATCATCGGCCATGCCCCTGACAGTAGACGTCTCCGGATAATGGAAGCTCTTTTTATTCAACAACAAAGACCTAACCTCAACACCACGCAAGAAGGGACCTTATTGCCAACATGTATAAGGTCCACTATCAACGATAGTCCAGGCAATAACAACTATGACAGGACTGATATAGCTGAAGGTCAAAACAGGGATTATCTCCTGACAGAACCAGAGCCAGTAATCCCACCAAACATCCCGGCGAGGCAGAGGCCACCACCCAATAGGATTAACGGTCTCCGCCCTAGGGCGGTTCTTAACCAGTGAAGATGGAATCTCGTAGCAGGACTCCGTATATAAGCCATCAAAACAACACCTGCATTTTAGTTCACTCTTGACAATGAGCAGAAAACCTTCTCACTGCTCGAAACCGGTTGAGTCGAAGGATTTGTTAAACTTAACTCCACGTAATTTATAAATTTTGTATAAAAGTGACAATTACTTTGTGTGCACTAACATTGTGATAGTGTTTTATACTTTGTACATATTATCTGTACTTTTACAATGTGTTGTGATATATTAAAGACAAATTGTGAATGATATGGTCTTTATCACCTTCCTATTGATATGTCCCTTTCCCAGTTACTGACGGATTGTTCAAATGAAGAGAAGAAGATAATAAGAACAATAGAAAAAGTTAATTACAAGATTAACGCCACTGAGGCAGCAATCACTTTTAATAAAACCTATTATTGTTATTATTATTATTATTGTTATTATAATTATTATTATTATTATTATCATCTAAGCTACGGCCCTAGTTGGAGAAGCATGATACCATAAGGCCAAGGGGTCCAAACAAGGAAAAATAGCCCAGTGAGGAAAAGGAGATTTTTTTTTCGATTATCTTGTATTGTCAGGCATATGAGAAAGAGGAGAATGCATAAAGAATAGGCTAGACTATTTGGTGTGTGCGTAGGCAAAGAAAAAAAAAATCATCCATAACCAGAAAAGGATCCAATGTTGTACTCTGGCCTGTCAATGGACCCAATAACTCAGTCGTAATGGTGGTAGTAGTAGCCTAGTGTATATGTGTAGGACTATGTGTGTGTGGTGGTCGGATATATATATATATATATATATATATATATATATATATATATATATATATATATATATATATATATATATATATATATATATATATATTCTTTTTTCTCTTTAGTAAATAACCGTGAAAAGGGATGATTGTGTTATTGTGATCTCCAGTAGTGTGGAAAAATACTGCTAAAAGTCCATAATCATGCATAGTGGATTTTTTCCCCCAATAAATATATTTTTCCAAAAAAAAAAAAAATAATAAATTCGGAATATCGAATATATGATTTTTTAATTTCTAGACAAATACACGAACTATAGATTTTATCTAGCCTACTCTTCATTTTGTGTTTTATCATTTTTTTTTTCTTACCCTAAACATTGTGGCCAATCCCCTCATGAAAATTATTGGGAATCCTATGATGAAATTAGGGTTTAAGGAGTGACAGGAAATGCATAATAAGCTCAAGATAATCAGTTGGACAATAAATATGCTAAGTATAACTAGTAGAAAATTGAATTATGATAATTAGGCTACCTATGATTCACATCACACCCCTCAAACGGATTTTGCTCCGCTGTAGCTTGCTTTGCTCGAAGAGTCGAAGTAAACGTAATCTTTATAGATCCTTTGTTTTGGCAAGCGGTGCATATAGATGAGCTGCTCGCCCCATTTACGTGGGTCTTTATTTAGGGAATATTTTTTATTTCATGTGAGTAGCAGTAGCTATATACTGAACGGAGAGTGTTTTAAACTATCAATTACCAAGATAGATGAAATTACACAATTTCAATTTAACTACATACCCAGTAATCTAGTTAGTCTCTTAAGGGACCAGTCTTCAAAAATTGACTTGGTTCACAAAAACACATGATGTAGTGAGTGTGTGTATAGATTGCCTTACCTTGTGTAAGACACGGGCTCTTGCCGCTGGGCAGCCCGTAAAAGAATGTAGTTTGAAAGAGAGACAGTGAAAATTTTATTTTAAGGTACTCTTTCCACATGGAAACTTCTAGCTGCTGTGTTTTGTGAACAAAGTCAATTTTTGAAGACCGGTCCCTTCAATTCTCTGTATTTATCTTCTTACGACTGAAGGCAACATCCGAGAATTTATGCATAAATATTTGGAATCTCTTAATTGGCGCAAAAAGCCAACTCATGAGTAAGTCATACAAAAAAAAAAGAAAGAAAAAATTCGAAAGCTTCCTTAAGCGATTGCAAACAATAGGCTACATGCGCAGTAATCTAGATAGTCCCTTAAGAGTAAGCAATGGACTTAGAAATTGAAATGTTCAATTTTTTTTGTCAACTGATTCATAAGTTATTAAGGCCCAACCCACATTATTATTAGTACAGAGAAAAATGCCAAAATAGTAAGCACGCGTCCATATGTTATAGGCAATTTATGTTTTTCTAGAAATGAAAATATACATCAACAAAATTGATTCTGTATTTTATATTGCCCAATTTTCATTCAAATAAGAAAAATAGGGAATTTTATAGCCTTTATTCGGTGCATTCTTTTTTAGCAAATAAAACAAAAAACTTGCATATGAAAAATGGTAGGCCTAACTTTTAAAAGTAACACGTACATTGATATACACAGAAAAAAAATATGAAATGCTTAAGAGAATTTCCAATGTACAACTTTTTTGTGTATGAAATTATTTTTCAAATGATTTTTAAATAAAAGAAAAATCTGCCGAGAAAAAAGTGTGAATTAACTTAAAATAACTGTTTTAATGGAGCCGAGTCACACTTCTGAAGGACAAAGTAAGGGTTTCTTCCCTTTGTGAGAAAATTATTCCAGTGTGTGAGAAATGAATTCAGAAAAGATCTCCTGTACTAACAGATATCAAGATCCTAACAAAGGGGATTGGAGCACCAGCACTCCCGCGCACCCAGATTATATAAACTTCAATGAGACACCAATCGTCACACAGTTTTAAGTTCAAAGATTTCTCAACACTGCCTTTGTTAATACCAATACCACCCCAGTGTTCAAGTCAAGAACTACGCCTAGCTTGGTATAGTACACCCCAACTGAAAGTGCTGAACAATAATACTTAGAAGAATTAAGTATAGGCATAAGCAGATAAGAAGAATGAACAAGGCAGAAATAAAATCGGAAACAAGAAAGTGGGATACTGAAAAGCGGAAAGAGGAAATAGTAAGTACAGTGAGCTTAGCAATATGTAGAACGTGGAAGAAAGGAATTAAAGATGAGTTACTTTATGACAATAAATTTGCTTCAGTGATATTCTTTAGAGCAAGAACTTATAGGTTAAAACTAAATATTGTAAATAGACACAATGGGGGGAATGTAAACTGTAATTTTTGTGAAAATGAGGGGGGAGATTTGATACATTTTTTTTTTTGCCAAGAAAGCAAGATGCTATAAGCCCAGGGTCTCGAACAGGGAAAATAGCCCAGTGAGGGAAGGAAACAAAGAAAAATAATATATTTTAAGAACAATGACATTTAAATAAATATTTCCTATATAAACTGAAAATTTTAACAAAACAAGAGGAAGAGGATCAAGATATAATAGTGTGCCGAGTGTACCCTCAAGCAAGAGAACTCTAACCCAAGACAGTGGAAGACCATGGTACAGCGGCTATGGTACTACCCAAGACTAGAGAACAATGGTTTGATTTTGGAGTGTCCTCCTAGAAGAGCTGCTTACCATAACTAAAGTCCTTTCAACCCTTACCAAGAAGAAAGTAGCTACTGGACAATTACAGTGCAGTAGTTATCCACTTGGGTGAAGAAGAATTGTTTGGTAATCTCAGTGTTGTCAGGTGTATGAGGACAGAGGAGAATCTATAAAGAATATGCCAGACTAATCGGTGTATGTGTAGGCAAAGGGAAAGTGAACCGTAACTAGAGAGAAGGATCCAATGCAGTTCTGTCTGGCCAGTCAAAGGACCACATAACACTCTAGTGGTAGTATCTCAACAGGTGGCTGGTGCCCTGGCCAACCTACTACCTACAAAGGAAAGGAATGAAGTAATTGAAGCTACACCAACCGTACGAGGAAGACCTAAAGAAAATAGTAGGATTATTTCTATTTAGTGAAACAAATACAGAAAAGAAAAATTTAAGTATTAAACCTGATGTGGAGGAAAAGACAAAACAGTATAAGAAGATAAACTTCGGAGGCGCCGTTGCAAAGACTGTGCCTCACCCCAGAACCTGAACCTGAGACAAGTTGTCACAAGTATCAAGAGCAGTTGAGGGGCAGTACTGTATGGGTTAAGGTGTTCTAAACTTTACCTGAGGGCTTCACACTAGAACGGGGAATGTAATTGTATGTTTTCAATATTAAACTTACCCGATAATCATGTAGCTGTCAACTCCGTTGCCCGACAGAATTCTACGGGAGGGATACGCCAGCTATCACTATACTAGAAGGGGGTGTACTCACCAGCGCCACCTGTGGCCAGGTACTGCAGTACTTCTTGTTGACACCACCTCACTTTTTCCTCTGTCGTGCTTCCGGCAAGACGTTCTGGGATACGCTTATGATTTTGGAGTATTGTTCACGGTTTTTGGTGAAGTATTTCTCTAAGATTTCAGCTTTCGCTATACTGGAAACTTTTCTAATTAGCTTAGATAGCTTTTATTTGGTTTTGATTAATGGTTAACGATCTTTTTGCTTGATTTGGAATCCCCCTTGACTAACTCTTTGATTCAAGATGTCTGACCTTTCACAAGCCCCACCCCATAGACGATGTAGGTCTTGTAATAGGCGTGTTCCGAAGGCCTCGGTTGATCCTCACACCGCTTGTTCTGACTGTAGGGAAAGACCCTGTCAGTTGGAAGATCGATGTGAGGAATGCGCCGGACTTTCGGAACTTGAATTTGTTCGATTCCTGAAATATTCAACCAAGTTAGAGAGAGAGAGAGTTAGGAGGAGTTCTTCTCGCTCTTCACTTTTTTCCTCACCTCATGATCCTCAACCTTTTCCTCCCCCTGTAGTGGCTACCCCCGAACCTTCTATTTGTGCTCAACCTGATATGTCCGATGTTTTGCGTGCCATTCAGGCTTTAGGTGACAAAGTGGAATCGGTGGTTAGTGACCATAAGTCTCTTATGGCAGAAGTCAAAGAACTTAAGGTCAAAAGTGCAGTGGGAGGTGATAGTGCCAGTGCTGTGCCAAGTGCTAGTGTCAGTGCGGTGCCAAGTGCTAGTGTCAGTGTCAGTGTGGTGCGTGAGGGTACTTCTGTGCGTGCCAGTCGTCCTCCCAGTCCGGGACCTCTTGCAAGCTCCCAAGCCCAGGGGAGAAGCAATGTCGAAGGGCAAAAGGGTTCGGCAGGCCTTGATCGGCGCACAGAAGTATCCTCGGTGGTTGCGGGCGTGTCTTACAGAGACCGTCACTCCCACCCGCAGACGATTGAGCCCGTCTTTTACTCGTCTGCAGAAGAAATGTCAGGGAGAAAACGCTGGACTCAGGTCTCAAGACCTCTCAAACGCAAAGTCCAGACCTCAAGAGTTCTACAACCTGGTTGCAGTCATTGGATTAGCTCTGACTCTCCGCAGTCATCAGGTGACTGCACACCTCCTAAGAGAGGTAAGGTGATGCCGCAACAGACCTCATCTTCTGTTAAGGCTTTGCCTCAGCAGACCTTAGCGTCTGTCGACCCCAAGATGACTTTGCTGCAGTCCATGCAGTCACAGCTTGCGGTCTTAATGCGTGAGTGTCAGGCTGAGAAGGTTACACCTCCTCCTGCGATCGCTCCGCCTCACCGCAGTCCAATCTGCCAGGCGTTCGAAGTTGAGGTTCCTCAGGATACCTTACCGCGTACTGAGTTGCCAGTTACCAGCGGTGTGCAGCAACCTCCGCCTTCCTTAAGGCAACCTCAGCAATGGGAGCAGGAGTCTTATGCCTTACTTCCTCCGCTTCCGCTTGCGGTTCCACCAGCGAGGCAACAATCTCTTGAGGTACGACAACCTCTTCCATCCATGAGGCAGCCACCTCAGCACTCGCTGCAGCGACCTCAACCCTCCTCAAGGCGAGAGCCTCAACTCCTTAGGCTAGCACCTCAGGAACCTCAACTCGCGAGACAAGAACTGCGTTCTGCGCAGCCGCTACCTCAACTCTCGCAGCTCACACCTCAGGAACCTCAACTCGTTCCTCAGGAACCTGCTACTGCGCATCCGCAACCCTTACAGCAAGCGCAACTCTTGAGACAAGAAACTCATGCTAGGAGTCAGCCACCTCAACCCATGCGCCTACCTTCCTCTACTCTTCTTGACCAGTCTTTGCAGCCTGAACCTCAGGTTTTAACTCAGCAACAGAGACTTGAGGATGAAACCACAAGCGTTTATGCTCCCGCTTGTTCAGATTCTGCTGTTCAGCATACCACTGTTACATTACCTCTCACTTCGCTACACTCTGGTGATGAGGTTTCTGAGGAGGAAGCTGCGCACCTGGATCCCTCATCAGACGTGGAAGAACCCAAGTCTTCTCCTCTACCCATTGACTTTCGTAAGGTCCTGGCTCTTTTCAGAGAGGTATACCCGGACCATTTTGTTTCTGCTACCCCCCGCTCTCCTCCATCTGAGTTTTCGCTGGGCATGCAACCTGTTAAGTCAACTTATACTAAGCTCGTCTTTGCTAGGTCATCTAAGAGAGCTTTAAGAATATTAGGGGAGTGGTTGCAGTCTAAACAGCAACTAGGGAAGACTTCCTTTATGTTCCCACCTACTAAGCTCACTTCTAAGGCGGGCGTATGGTATGCCACAGGAGAGGAACCAGGCTTGGGAGTCCCTGCCTCTGCCCAGGCTGACTTCTCAAGTTTGGTCGACTCTCCTCGTAGATCAGCAATGAGGCGCTCTAAGGTTTGCTGGACCTTCTCCGATTTAGACCACTTCCTAAAGGGTGTATTTCGTGCCTTTGAGATGTTCAATTTTCTAGACTGGTGCCTGGGGGCCCTGAGCAAGAAGACCTCCCCTGCGGACAAGGACTCGGCCATGCTTTTAATGTCCTGCATGGATAAAGCAATTCGGGATGGGTCTGGCGAGCTTGCTTCAATGTTTGTGTCAGGAGTTCTTAAGAAAAGGGAGCAACTTTGCACCTTTCTTTCTTCCAGCATCACACCTTGTCAAAGGTCTCAACTCCTTTTTGCTCCGCTTTCTAAGTTCTTGTTTCCCGAAGAGCTTATCAAGGATTTGTCTGCGGCCCTGATTCAGAAGGACACTCATGATCTTGTGGCCTCTTCAGCTCGTAAGACTAAGGTTGCTCCCTCAGTTCCCAGGACTTACTGCACCCCAGTGGCTGATACTCCTGCTACAAGGTTTATTCCGCCCTTTCGTGGCAGAGCCCCCAGCCGAGGAAGCTCCCGTCCAGACTCTTCCAGGAGCAGGTCTAGGAAAGGTCCCAAGACTTCAAAAGGCAAACACTGACTCTCCTCCTCTCCAGACAGCAGTAGGAGCCAGACTCAAGACCTTCTGGCAAGCTTGGGAAAGGAGAGGTGCAGACGCCCAGTCTGTCAGGTGGCTAAGGGAGGGTTACAGGATACCATTCTGCCGCAAACCCCCTCTGACCACTTCTCCCATCAACCTCTCTCCCAACTACAAGGAAAAGGACAAGAGGCTAGCGTTGCACCAGGAGGTGTCGCTCCTGTTACAGAAGAAGGCAGTGGTTATAGTCCGGGACCATCAATCCCCGGGCTTCTACAACCGTCTCTTTCTGGTGGCCAAGAAGACAGGAGGTTGGAGACCGGTGCTGGACGTCAGCGCGCTCAATGCTTATGTCACCAAGCAGACGTTCACTATGGAGACGACGAAGTCGGTCCTAGCAGCGGTCAGGCAGGAGGACTGGATGGTCTCGTTGGATCTGAAAGACGCTTACTTTCACGTTCCTATTCATCCAGACTCCCAACCTTTCCTGAGATTCGTTTTTGGAAAGGTTGTGTACCAATTCCAAGCCCTGTGTTTTGGCCTAAGCACAGCTCCTATGGTGTTTACGCATCTGATGAGGAATATTGCAAAATTCCTCCACTTATCGGACATCAGAGCCTCCCTTTATTTAGACGACTGGCTGTTGAGAGCCTCCACGAGTCGTCGCTGTCTGGAGAGTCTCAACTGGACTTTAGACTTGATCAAGGAACTGGGTCTGTTAGTCAACTTAGAAAAGTCCCAGCTCATTCCCTCCCAATCCATAGTTTACCTGGGAATGGAGATTCGGAGTCAGGATTTTCGGGCTTTTCCATCGGCCCCAAGGATAAGCCAAGCCCTAGATTGCATCCTGAGCATGCTGAAGAGGAACAGTTGCTCGGTGAGACAGTGGATGAGTCTCACAGGGACCCTGTCATCATTAGCCCTGTTCGTCGAGTTAGGGAGACTCCACCTCCGCCCTCTCCAATTCCATCTAGCAGCTCATTGGGACAAGGATTTGACGCTCGAAGCAGTCTCTATCCCTGTCACCAAAGAGATGAAGACCACTCTCTTGTGGTGGAAGACCAACCTCCTTCTCAAGGAGGGCCTATCGTTAGCGATTCAGACCCCCAATCTTCATCTCTTCTCGGATGCATCAGACTCGGGCTGGGGCGCGACCTTGAACGGACAGGAATGCTCGGGAACGTGGAACAGGGAACAGGAAACGCTCCACATCAACTGCAAGGAGCTACTGGCAGTTCATATGGCCCTAATGAACTTCAAGTCCCTCCTGCTAGGCAAGGTGGTGGAGGTGAACTCCGACAACACCACAGCCTTGGCTTACATCTCCAAGCAGGGAGGGACCCATTCGAGGAACCTGTACGAGATAGCAAGGGACCTCCTCATTTGGTCAAGAAGTCTAAACCTCACTCTAGTAACGAGGTTCATTCAGGGCAACATGAACGTCTCAGCAGATCGCCTAAGCAGAAAAGATCAAGTCATCCCCACGGAATGGACCCTTCACAAGAGCGTGTGCAACAGACTTTGGACCTTGTGGGGTCAGCCTACGATAGATCTGTTTGCCACCTCCATGACCAAGAGGCTTCCTTTGTACTGTTCCCCAGTTCCAGACCCAGCAGCAGTTCATGTGGATGCTTTTCTGCTGAATTGGTCCCATCTCGACCTTTACGCATTCCCACCGTTCAAGATCATCAACAGAGTCATTCAGAAGTTCGTCTCGCACGAAGGGACACGGCTGACGCTGGTTGCTCCCCTTTGGCCTGCAAGAGAATGGTTCACAGAGGTACTACAATGGCTGGTCGACGTCCCCAGGACTCTCCCTCTAAGAGTGGACCTTCTACGTCAACCTCACGTAGACAAGGTGCACCCAAACCTCCACGCTCTTCGTCTGACTGCCTTCAGACTGTCGAAAGATTCGCTAGAGCTAGAGGCTTTTCGAAGGAGGCAGCCAGTGCGATTGCCAGAGCAAGGAGGGTATCCACTCGTAGAGTCTACCAATCCAAGTGGGAAGTCTTCCGAAGCTGGTGTAGAGCCAATGCAGTTTCCTCTACCAATACCTCTGTAACCCAAATAGCTGACTTCCTATTACATCTAAGGAATGAGAGATCCCTTTCGGCTCCTACGATTAAAGGGTACAGAAGTATGTTGGCTTCAGTTCTCCGCCACAGAGGTTTGGACCTTTCTTCCAACAAGGACCTTCAAGACATCCTTAAGTCTTTTGAGACTTCTAAAGAACGTCGTTTACCCACTCCAGGCTGGAATCTAGACGTAGTCTTAAGGTTCCTTATGTCTCCTAGGTTCGAACCTCTCCAGTCAGCTTCCTTCAAGGACCTTACCCTCAAGACTCTTTTCCTCGTCTGCCTTGCAACAGCTAAAAGAGTCAGTGAGGTTCATGCCTTCAGCAAGAACATTGGGTTCACATCCGAATCTGCAACATGTTCTTTACAGCTCGGATTTTTAGCTAAGAATGAACTTCCTTCACGTCCTTGGCCTAGATCGTTTGAAATTCCTAGCCTTTCCAACATGGTAGGTAACGAGCTAGAAAGAGTTCTTTGCCCTGTCAGAGCTCTGAAATATTATCTTAATAGGTCAAAACCTATACGAGGACAGTCAGAAGCCTTATGGTGTGCAATCAAGAAACCTTCGATGCCCATGTCCAAAAACGGAGTTTCGTATTATATAAGGCTTCTGATTAGAGAAGCCCATTCTCACATGAAGGATGAAGACCTTGCTTTGCTGAAGGTAAGGACCCACGAAGTGAGAGCCGTAGCTACTTCGATGGCCTTTAATAAGAACCGTTCTCTGCAGAGCATTATGGATGCAACTTATTGGAGGAGCAAGTCAGTGTTTGCATCATTTTATCTTAAAGATGTCCAGTCTCTTTACGAGAACTGCTACACCCTGGGACCATTCGTAGCAGCGAGTGCAGTAGTAGGTGAGGGCTCAGCCACTACATTCCCTTAATCCCATAACCTTTTTTAACCTTTCTCTTGAATGCTTTTATTGTTGTTTTTTGGGTTGTTACGGTAGGCTAAGAAGCCTTCCGCATCCTTTTTGATTTGGCGGGTGGTCAATTCATTCTTGAGAAGCGCCTGGGTTAGAGGTTGTGTAGAGGTCCTTTAGTATGGGTTGCAGCCCTGTATACTTTAGCACCTTAGAGTTGATTCAGCCTCCTAAGAGGAACGCTGCGCTCAGTAAGGAAGACAAACTTAATAAAGGCAGAGTAACGGTTCAAGTCGACTTCCTTACCAGGTACTTATTATTTCATTGTTATTCTGAAATAACTGACTATATGAAATACGGGATACTTAGCTATCCTTTAGTCATGTACACTGGTTTTCACCCACCCCCCTGGGTGTGAATCAGCTACATGATTATCGGGTAAGTTTAATATTGAAAAATGTTATTTTCATTAGTAAAATAAATTTTTGAATATACTTACCCGATAATCATGATTTAATTGACCCACCCTTCCTCCCCATAGAGAACCAGTGGACCGAGGAAAAAGTGAGGTGGTGTCAACAAGAAGTACTGCAGTACCTGGCCACAGGTGGCGCTGGTGAGTACACCCCCTTCTAGTATAGTGATAGCTGGCGTATCCCTCCCGTAGAATTCTGTCGGGCAACGGAGTTGACAGCTACATGATTATCGGGTAAGTATATTCAAAAATTTATTTTACTAATGAAAATAACATTTTACAAATAACCATCTAGGATCTAGAGTTTCTTTGACATAACAGATCCGGTTTGAAGGACCAGTGCTCCTGGGTGAAATAGTCTGAGACATGCATATTGTAATTTCCTCTTTTAGATTCGTAGGCTATTACTGTACCATTTGGTAAAATATGTGAAATTAGCAAAAGGAATTCAGTTAAATCCAAATCTCACTTTACCCTATCGTATGCATTTATTAACAAAACTTCACGATTTTTATGTTAACTTACTCGAATGTGTATCGCTAAATGGTAAAAACTGCAGCTTGTGAACAAAGTGTTAGTAAAAAGACCTTGAAAAAAAAAAAAAAAAAAAAAACACAATGTGAAATAAGTATTTACAAATTTTACACGAACTGGTATTTTTTATTTATTTTTTTTGTGTGTGTGTGTGTGTGTGTCTGGAACGGATTAATCCCATATACGTTAATTCTTGTGGTATTCAAAGAAATTGTGGTCCTCTGGAACTATTTAAGTTCTAGTGATTCCGCTGGATTTTAGATATTTGTTGAATGTGGAAGATAATAGAGTTGCAGAGCTGAATGGTGTAGCCTACTGTAGGAGATGATAGAGCCATAGTATTAAGGTTGGGAAAGCCTGTGGAATTGACTTCAAAGGTTCATAAGGTTGAGGAATGGCAAGGCAACATTTGATTTGATTGCCCCTTAGGTGGTTAGTGTAATTAGTGCTTTCACATGGTGCACTGTAGGCATTGCTGAGTAGTCACTCGGATGTCCCATTTGGTCTCTATCTGCGCCCATTTCTTAGCCATCTGCTTCAACTCCGTTCCCTTTTCTTTTATCTTGCTTTCCAACCTCTCAATGTGTACTTCATGATGCAACTACAGGAGTTTCCCACATTTGCATCTTGGCACTGAATGGCCCTCCCAGTACCAGTGCCAGCTCGTGTTGTCCAAATTCCCTAAATCATTTAGGGGGTTATAATATGCTGTTGTACAATGGGATTCTCTCAGCAGGTTTTGTTAGGAAAGCTTGCATGAGAGAAAGACCGTTTCCAGTTTTGGTTTAGATAGGGATTCGGATGTGTAAATCGAGTGTTTATTATCAAATGTTATGGGAGAGGTTTGATAGCAAAGACAGAAACTTGTAAACGGCATACTATGTATGGAAATAAAATGGGCAAATAAAGACTGCTCAAGAAGATCGTTTGTCAGTTGGGTGGGGGTGGGGGTGTCGTTGGTGTGAGACTAAGAAGATATGTTGAGGGATTAAATTTGTTTTCTGTTACACTGTATGAGAGATGTATAGACGGGGGTGCGACTAGTTTGGTGTAAAAGAAGGGTAGTTTATATTGTCAAATCTGGACTGATATGGAAAGCTAGAGAAAA